>NC_141142.1:134391539-134727789 GCF_053477565.2 Lygodium microphyllum
AATTGTAGCCTTACAAATTGATCAAATGGATATTGATGTTGATCGTTTGGCAAGGATGGATCTTATTGAAGATGAGATCGAACCCTAACCAATCCATCACTGTATTGTTCCAAATTCATGACATTTCTATTGTATACTTTGTCTTTCAATAACCATATGAAGATATATTTTTCAATATATTACGTTGTTGTAAGTGCATGTAGTGGGATTTTGTAATGGTTTGTAAACACTGCAATGCACAATGACATTTTTAAAACTTAATGGTTTTCTGTTTTGAAAAGAAATGGATTTCTGTAGTTAGGCTCTGTGTCGCGTGTAACAGAGCGTGTATTATGACAGACTTAACGCGCAAATACACGCGCCCTCACATGCAATTATACACGCGCCTTACTTGGCGCATATACACGCGCTGTTACATGCATGTATACACGCGCCCGATATTGCTGTAAGTATAAACGACCATACACGCGCCCGTAACTTTTCGCATGTAATGGACGCGTGTATGGCGGCATTGTGTTGTAGTGTTAAAGATGAAACATGTGAAATTATTATATTATATATAACTAAAGATAATTTAATTATAAGTATGTCTCACCTTTGATAAGCAACCTCGTGCGTATTCCCACTCCTCTTGCGATATATCCATCACCTCCTCTTTTTTCATATTCTCCATTTCTTCATGTAGCCAATCTATATCAATATGACGTGGAAGCGCACTTAAATGTTTTGGTAATGGGACATTACGTTCACGTCTAGCACGAAATGCTTGCTTTTCGCTTACTCTTCTTGCCCTTTCTTCTTTATATAGTGTCACCCATTTGCTCATTACTTCACTGTTAAGCACACAAAATACATTTAACTTACGAAGTTCCTCTTTCATTAGCACTTTGCTCCTTCCTTTTCCTTGAGGTATTATGGAGTTCATCCTCAAATCTTCATCATCTTTCCATAGTCGTGGTAAAGAGGGGTCCACTTTAGTAAGATATTCAGAGATTTGTACAAGGGATGATTACACTAATCAACCCTCAACCATGCTTCCCTCAGGCCATGCATTTTGCCTTACAAAATCTTTTAGGGTTTTCATAAAGCGCTCTAGAAAAAACATCCACCTTACATGAACTACCCCAAAAATTGTGATCTCATCAATCAGATGTACGAGTAAGTGTATTTGAGTAGTCAAAATGGAAGGAGGAAAAGTTTCCTCCACCAAACAAACCACCTGAATGGACAATACTCGAGCCTCTTGCAACGTATTTGGATCGATTTCCTTAAAACTCACAAATCTACCAACATGCAATTGAGAACGATAATTAGTTTTGTCCATAAATTCAAGCAAGTTTACTATGTGATGTACATAATATGTAAACTAAAAAATAAGTATAATGTATACATACCTCACAAGCTCACCCATCTTGTAAATGATATCATGCACATCTTTCAAAACAAATGGGATATGCTAGTAGGAAAGATGAGTTGTATGTAAATATCCATACATTGTTAATTAGTCTACATAGTTACTCCACTAATTAATATATTTCTGGCTATGAAAATCCTTACTTGAATTATGTTGTGTCAATCGTGAGACTTCAAATCGGATAGTTGCTCCACGCCTCTTTTCTTTTTCTTTATGAAGTCTCCCTTGAGGCATCTCATATATATTGTGGGAGTTCGAAAGCTACATATTTGCTGCTTCACCATATTTTCTTCGATCTTCCACAACATCCAAGGTGCACAAGGTAACTTGATCTTTCCTTTGGGTTTGATGCATGGCCAAGCTCATCTCATATGTACAATGCTACATAAATCCTCCCTTACATTGACAAATCATGAGCCCTGATTAAGTGATCCCATAATGTAGATGTAACATTCTTGAATATATACATGGGGCTCAACAGGTGATTGATCTTGAGTTCAATCCAATATGGGAGACGAAAAAATATAGAGAATCTAAGGCACAAACAATATATTATTTCTCTATCTCATAATGGAGTATACTTTAAAGACAAACAAAAGAAGTAAACTAGTTACCAACTCATGTCGAGTGGAGGGTGATCATTGGCGTGTGTCCAAGTGTTCTTCCAATCTTGAATGGTCAGAGATTGTGGAGTTCTTCCATTAGTGGGGGGTGCATATTTGGGGTGGTCAATAGGAAGACAATGATGATGATTATCATAGATAACCTTCTTCAAGCATGCCAGTCTAGAAGAAACCAGAGAGGGACTGCAAATTGGACATGCATGATATCCTAATGTAGTTAAACCTGTAAAAATAATTGGGTTAATAATGACACATATTTAATTAAAGGTAAGAATGAATAAACTAGAGTAGGCAACTACTTGACCACTCTCCATAGCCTGAAAAGTCATGTATGGTCCACAACAACATGCCCTTTAAAGTGAAATCTATAGAGGACAATGATGCACTCACTCTTGCACCTCAATACCTCTCCATAACATTTCTAGCTCCTCAATCAAAGGCTCTAAGTAGACATCTATGTTTTTTACTTTGTGTTTTTATGGAATCAAAAGGGACAACATTACATATCATTTTTTTATTGCCATGGATAGAGGGATATTATAGTTCACTAATACCACTGGACATACACTATATGAGGTGCTTTTGATGCCAAATGGATTTATTCCATTTAATCCTAGACCAAATCTCAAATTTCTGGGCTCTTCTCTGAAAGTAGGCTACAAATTGTCTACGTGTTGCCAAGCTAGTGTATCTGAAGGAATTCTCCACTTTCCATAACTTGAATGGTGACTAGCATCCCATGACATGAGTCTCGCAATAGATTCACACTTAAACATAAGTTGAATACGTGGTATAATATAAAAATATCACAAAACCTTATGAGGCACATCCATTGATTTCATCTCGTGGTTGTATCTTGGTTCACCACAAATAGGACACTGTTGTGGAGATGCATGATTCCCACGAAACAAGATGCAATCATTGCCACATGCATGGATCTTAACATAATCGAGACCTCTAAGAGATATCAAAAAACGCCTTGCTTTCTCCCTTCTAGTTGGTAACTTATTTCCATTTGGAAGCTTTTGTGACAACATGCATATATTGTGCAAATAGAGTTAACAAATCGCGGATATTATCTAGAAGCATTTATGAATTAATATCAAATGATACGTACTTCAATAATGCATTCATGATCGGAGATTTGTACAAGGGATGATTGCACTAACCAACCCTCAGCCATGCTTCTCTCGAGCCGTGCATTTTGCCTTGCAAAATCTTTTAGGGTTTTCATAAAGCGCTCTAGAAAAAACATCCATCTTGCATAGAAAAAACATCCATCTTGCATGAATTACCCCACAAATTGCGATCTCATCAATCCGATGTACGAGTAAGTCTACTTGAGTAGTCAAAATGGAGCGAGGAAAAGTTTTGTCCACCAAACAAACCACCTCAATGGACAATACTTGAGCCTCTTGCAACGTAATGTGGGAGCTTTTGCTCAACCGCCAAGACCCTTGGACCGCTTATTATTTCAAGCGTTCCAAGCCGAGCACTAATGGCTACCTCTCACATAGCCAACGCGCCATCCATATCAACAGGTGTAGTGAGCTTACCTCCATGCCGTTCGAGTTACCTCCTCTCCCGCGCACTCCGATAGCTCCATGATCCAAGTGCAAGCTTTAAGCAAGCTCCATCCTTAAGCTCCACGCTCCAAGCTCCATTGCCGTGAGCAAGACAAGACAAGAAGAGAGGAGAGGATGGAGAGCTTCTCCCTCACTCTCACACACTCTCTCTCAAGCACAAGCTCAAGCAAGCAAGAACAAGAAGAAGAGGAGAGCTACTTTTGGCCACACACAAGAATGAGCTTCTCGTTCACTTTTCAACTTTATATACAAAACCCTAAATCCCTTTTGGGCGGTCATCCCCTTTTCCCCTTTTTTACATTGCTGGCCATAGCCTAGGCCCTTTTTCCCATTGTCCTTCTATCTTTCTAGCTTCCTTTCCACCGCCCGTCTACATTTACAAATTGCACGAGTGAGAGCCCGGCGCTCTTTTACAAGATTTCAGGGTGCGCCTTTTTATTTTAAAATGCACCTTTCCCCTTTTGCATTTGCCTTGGACTTTTAAGGTTACCCTTGCACTTCTGGCCTCTTGTCCTTTTGGCCATCCCTCTACTTTTAAGGTTACCCTTCTCGTCCTATGCAGGAGCATGTCATAGTGCTCATTAAGATGTTCTTGCTCTTCCCAGGATAGAGGAAATGACAAGTAATCTCCAAGTTGCTCCTTGGGGATTGTGCCCACGTCCGCAAGGACGTAGACTCGTGTGAACACCTTGAGCTTAGCATCCAACTCAGCTAAGCATTCTGCGATACTTCTATGTTCAACGAGGGCTTGCTCGGTTTCCATCTTATGCAAGGTTCTAGGAGTTTGTCTAGGCTTTAGCATAGCTGGGGGTTCAGGCCTATATGAGCAAGATTGGTCATTGCTAGGATTGCTCATGCTCTTGGGGTTTCCATGTTTCTCTTGAGGCTTCGTTATTGCGTCAAAGTTCTCGTTGGATGTGACTGGTGCGAATTCGTCACCCCGTCGTGACAGTGTTGTATCCACTCTTGATTTGTCAATGTGAGTTTTATTGTTAGTGGATAGAGTGTTGCAAGCAGCCATTGATGGTAACGATTGCTTTGATTTGTCGAAGCACACGGATGTGACTGAGGTTTCACCGCTATTAGGAGAGACATCAATGGGTTCATTGGTGGATGGACTCGATGCTTTATTTCCTAGCTCTCCATCACTCTTGGTCTCAATGCTCTTGGGGTCCACAACCACCTGCAACTGTTGTTGTTTTTGTTGTTTCCTCCTCTTTTTCTTGGTCAACACAGGTGCATCTAACATCTCAAGACCCTGGGCTATATCGACCATTGATATGCTTGGTCGGGCCTCAGCATTTCCCTTCTCTAGAGGGTCCTCATGGGACCTAGTCATGGCTTGCAGAATAGCCTTGCCAGGTTGCGTGGGTACAACTGTCTCCATTTTGGGGGAGTCTAGCTCTTCAGTCGTTTCCCATGTGTTTAACTCTTCCAGTCCACGCTTTAGGCTCTTTGGAAGTGCCAGAGTTATTAATGAGGTTGGTTGCGACACCTTCTTCACAGGTAAACTACTAAGGACATGTTCCGCCAGGGGCATTGTCACGGCCAAGGCTTGTGACTACTGTGTTCCCTGATTGGAAGTAGTAGCAGCTAGTTTAGTGGGCTGGCTACCCTTGGTGGATTGCAGTGTCAAGTCCCTAGGGCAATCAAAAGTGGTCGCATCTCTTGTTGCCCTCTGAGCATTCATCTGTATAGATCGAGCATGAGTTGATATGGTCACATTGGGTTGCACAGGCATATCCTTGGACCAAGGGCTGTGGCTAGTGTCATGTCCCCTCTCTTGGATATTTGGAAGCCTCGATGGAGATAGATAGTGGGAGTGAGTAGACGCCATTGATGACCACTGTTGTGTTTCCTGTGTCCGTTTGGAAAAAGAGGATATCGGAGATCTAGGACTCTTGGGTGGACTTGGCACTGGCTGAATGATTTGCTCATGGCTGTTAGATGATTTTGCTATTTGCTCTGTTGAGCGTTTACCCTTGCCATGAGCAATGTTGTGCCTATGATGCCTGCTATTCTCTTTGGGAATCAAAGGCTCCTTGGGCACTAGTGACTTTTGCATATCCTCAACAATTACACCTGATGTCTGCTTGTCAAGCACGCTAGGTTGAGGATCCACCCTCCAATTGGTCCCGTTGGATTTCTTGATTTCGACCATGAGGGGCTCGGTCACTCCACTATTTTTTACTTGAGCCTTGGTTTTTTGTTTAGATCTCCTCCTACGCTTCTTTGCTCTTGATACGATCTAGCCTTCAGTCGTCGACAAAGGAGGTTTAACAAGGGGTTTTGGTACCCAAATCCATTGGTTACGTGCATAATATCCTTGAGCACGTAGCAACGATTTGGATATCCATCGTGGCGTTGCATTGACTTTCCATCGATGCCTGCGTCTATAAGGCTTGGGCTTCTTTTGGGGTCTTCTACAATATTTGTAAGTCCAAAGCCCGTCCTTGGCATTGTCTCTTGACCTTCTTTTTTCAGGCCTAGCCTCACTCACTGGTTCTCATTGTTCGACATGTGCTTGTATCAGTTTTTCCAACAAGTCCTTGCTATTGTTAGTAGGCTTGACTATTACGTCAGCACCTTCCTTGCCTTTCCCTTGAGGTTTGATGAGGTCACCCTTGCTAAAGGTTGGGACTATCCTCACACCGATAGTGTTAGGTGTATCCTCTGTGCTACATAGTCGGCCTCACACTTGGTCACCCTTTTGAAGGGTCTTTCTAGGAGGGTTTCTTTCCCGCAGCTAGCACTATTTGGAGGAACATGAAATAGGATAGGCAAGCTTTCCGTTTCAACTGTCATAAGGATTTTGCACTTCCCTATGAGTTCTTGTGGGTGTCCCCCATAAGGGCTAAGAGTTGCACTAGTCGGTGTGAGCTTTGGTTGGCCTAGTAGGGTCCATGGTTCATAGGTCAAGATGTTAAAATCTGCTCCTTCATCAATTAGAGCATTGATAGTATGCTTTCTTTTCATGGTGAGTTTGACCCTAAGATAAGTAGATGGTACTATGTCTTCATCTTTTGGGTCCTGGCTTGTTTTAAGCCTTCTGACAGATGCCCTTGAGTCCCCACTTGCATGACTAGACCTGGATTCTCCACCAATGTCTTGGTTTGTCTGTGCAGTGCTATTCAAGGAGCATCTATCGTTAGGACTATCATGTCTAGTCATTCTCGCTATTGTAGCTTGGTGTTGTTGCTTTCCGTTTTAACTAGATGTAGTCCGAATGCAACACGTATGTGTTTTTGCAGTGTGGCCGTTTGCCCTTGTTGGCTAGATGGGCGTTTTGAGGTTCTAGGGTCTCTGTTTGTCTCTATTCGGGCACGGGCTTTTGGTCGCTCTTTTGCAAGGGAGAATCCATGCTCGTGTAGAGCCATTACTACACTAGGGTCCAATTTGGAGGACCTGTCAGAGCGTGCGTTTTCCCTCCAACCTACTTGGGGAAGGTGCGAAGGGGACATAGCCCCCTCTGCGGGGGTCCGGGGGGGCAGTCTCCCCTAGCCCGTAGGGCCATTACGATAAAAGCCATGCACAATTTGGAGGACCACTTATAGCCAAATTTTGAACTACATATTCTAAATTTTAGCCCAGTGATGGATCTGTGATGTGCCTTTAGGTCTACGTAGCCTTTGGGGTCAATCTCGGGGTTTAGATGTGTCAAAATTTGTGTTCTAGATACCTGTCCGATTTTCAAGAATCCGATTATCAGAATCGGATGTCCGATTCTCAGATGTCTGATTCTCAGGAGTTCAATTATCAGAATCGGACGTCTGATTCTGGGTGGTCCGATCGGCCCAGTGGTCCAATTTTGGTCACGTCCGATTCTGGGAATCGGATCGGACAGGGTGGTCCAATTCTGGACTGGTCCAATTTTCAAAATTGGACGGGTTGGTCCGAGTGGTCCGAGTCCCAAATTCCAATGGGTTGGTACGATTAGACGGTTTTCCGAACGTCAGATTCTCAAAATCAGATGTCCGATTCTGAGACTCGGACACTGAATGGGGTGTCCAATTCCGCCGACCCGAATGCACTTTCGAGTATGAAATCGTCCAAAATCTTAAGGTATTGCTCATTGTAAGCTACAAGATTCCACATGAATGATGCTGGAGTGATGGGAAAGAGATCTATATACCTGGGATAGCCAATAAACTCCAAAATGCAAATCAGCAAACGAATCAAACCCTCATGCCTTGTTATGACAGGAGAAACCCTAACGCTTGTTTTTCTTCTTTTTCTTTGTTTTTTCCTACCCTAATGCACCCAAATCACAAAGTAAATACCTACACTGCTTCATTCCACAACATAAATCTCAAGAAAGAAAAAAACCTATTTGCCAAGGAGATTGAATACCATCTTCAACCCCCTCGCTTCCTACCTATCTCAAGCACTGATTCGGGGAAAGCCCTTACTTCGATGCTCGATTTGAAGCGCGCAAGCGCTCAAGGCTTGAATCCATTGGTCCAGGCAATGGAACCAAAATAGCTTTTGCTCAACCGCCAAGACCCTTGGACCGCTTATTGTTTCAAGCGTTCCAAGCCGAGCACTAATGGCTACCTCTCACATAGCCGATGCACCATCCATATCTACAGGTATAGTGAGCTTACCTCCATGCCATTCGAGTTACCTCCTCTCCCGTGCACTCCGGTAGCTCCACGATCCAAGCGCAAGCTTCAAGCAAGCTCCATCCTCAAGCTCCATGCTCCAAGCTCCATTGCCGT
This sequence comes from Lygodium microphyllum, assembly GCF_053477565.2. Taxonomy (NCBI): domain Eukaryota; kingdom Viridiplantae; phylum Streptophyta; class Polypodiopsida; order Schizaeales; family Lygodiaceae; genus Lygodium; species Lygodium microphyllum. The sequence continues at coordinate 134,399,881 of NC_141142.1, forward strand.
GAGCAAGACAAGACAAGACAAGAGAAGAGAAGAAGAGAGGAGAGGATGGAGAGCTTCTCCTCGGTCCCTCACCCTCACACACTCACTCCCTCACTCTCACACTCTCTCTCTGAAGCACAAGCTCAAGCAAGCAAGAAAAAGAAGAAGAAGACGAAGAGGAGAGCTACTTTTGGGACACACAAGAATGAGCTTCTCATTCACTTTTCAACTTTATATACAAAAACCTAAATCCCTTTTGGGCGGTCATCCCCTTTTCCCATTTTTTACATGGCTGGCCATAGCCTAGGCCCTTTTTCCCATTGTCCTTCTATCTTCTTAGCTTCCTTTCCACCGCCCGTCTACATTTACAAATTGCACGGCGCACTTTTACAAGATTTCAAGGTGCGCCTTTTTATTTTAAAATGCACCTTTCCCCTTTCGCATTTGCCTTGGAATTTTAAGGTTGCCCTTGCACTTTTGGCATTTTCTCCTATTCTTTCTTCAATTGGGCTACCTTCTTTCTGCCTTTGCCCCCTTTTGCATTTGCCTTGGACTTTTAAGGTTGCCCTTGCGCTTTTGGCATTTTCTCCTATTCTTTCTTCAATCGGGCTACCTTTTTTCTGCCTTTGCCCTGCGTCTTTTTTATTTCCTTTTGCTTTGCTTTCTTTGTGTTGGGGTTAACACGTACTTGGATTGATTTCCTTAAAACTCACAAATCTACCAACATGCAATTGAGAACGATGATTAGTTTTGTCCATAAATTCAAGCGGGTTTACTATGTGATGTACGTAATATGTAAACTAAAAAATAAGTATAAAGTATACATACCTCGCGAGCTCACCCATCTTGTAAATGATATCACCCATCATCTTGTAAACAAAATATTATTTATTGTTCTCATAATGGAGTCTACTTTAAAGACAAACAAAAGAAGTAAACTAGTTACTGACTCATGCCCAGTGGAGGATGATCATTGGTATGTGTCCAAGTGTCCTGGCTTTGTAGATGTGTGTGGTGTATTTTTATATGCAAATTGTAATAAAGGCAAATGTGTATCCCATGTCTGAGGTTTAGAAATAGTATAAGCATGTAAAAGATCTAGAATAGTGCTATTAGTGGCTTCTGTTTGTCCATTGGTTTCAGGATGAAATGCAGATGAGAAATCAATCTTTGTGCCTAAGTTAGCAAACAGAGTAATCCAAAAGTTGTTACAAAATCTAGAATCACGATAAAAAATAATAACTTTTGGTAATCCATGGTTAGTGAAAACAGTTTTCAAAAACAATTGTGCTGCCTGTGATGCTGTTAAAGTTTTCTTACATGGAATGAAATATGCTTGTTTACTAAACCTATCTACTACTGTCCAAATCATATCATGATTAGATTTAGTATTAGGTAAACCAATAATAAAATCCATAGAAATTTGTTCCCATGGTTTAGATGGAATAGACAAAGGCATAAGTAATCCATACTGTTTACCATGATGTCTCTTAACTCTTTGACAAATCAAACATTCAGAAACAAAGTTAGATACATCAGTGTCCATATGCGGCCAATAAAAATCTTCAGTTAATGTACGTAAAGTAGATATGATAGCTCTATGACCTTGATATGGAGGACAATGAATCTCATTCAAAACAAAAGATCTGAATGGAATTGTAACACATAATCTCTTTTCATAAAACATAAATCCATCATTATAAGATAGTGAATCAATAGGAATTAAGTTATTTTGAACTAATTTATTCCAATCAGCATGAAAACTAATGTCCTGATGATAAGTATCTTTCATAGCAATCAAAGAATCAAAAGATATAACAGAAATATTATGAATGGCAAGTCTTCTACTTAATGCATCAGCCACTACATTTTCTTTACCGGGTTGATATTGAATGATAGGATGAAAACTCTGAATAAAGGATGCCCATTTGATATGTCGGTCAGATATTTGGGGTTGGCTAAGTAAATGTCTAATACTTTGCTGATCGGTCTTAATCATAAATTCTGAACCCATTAAATAGTGTTTCCACTGTCTTAAGGCTTGTACAACAGCTAATAGTTCTTTGTCATATGTGGAATATTTCAATTCAAAGGGTTTCAGCTTACAACTAGAATAGGCTATAGGATGATTATCTTGCATAAGTACGGCTCCTATTCCTGATCCACTAGCATCAATCACTACTAAAAAGAATGGTCTATTAAAATCAGGCAATTGTAAGACAGGGGCATGGGTTAATGCATGTTTCAATAAGTCAAAGGATTTCTGTTGATATTCGGACCAATGATAAACAATACCTTTCTTCAAAAGTTTAGTCAGTGGTAAAGCAAGTAATGAAAAATTACGTACAAACTTCCTATAGAAACTAGCAAGACCTAGGAATGATCGTAACTCATGCACATTTTTAGGTACAGGCCAGTTCAATATTGCATCTATTTTCTTAGGGTCAACTTTAATTCCATCAGATGATACAATATGACCTAAATACTCAATTTCTGTTTTAAAGAATTCACTCTTTTCCGGATTTACATATAGTTGATTATCTTTTAGTAATTGGAAAGCCAATGACAAATGCTCATAATGTTCTTTCTCATTTTGACTAAATACCAAAATATCATCAAAGAAGACAATTACACAATACTGATATTTCAAAAATATACGGTTCATCATTCTACTAAATGTAGCAGGTGCATTAGTCAATCCGAAAGGCATCACTAAAAATTCATAATGACTAAACTGTGTCCTAAATGTAGTCTTGAATATGTCTGACTTATCTAGTCTCACCTGATGATAACCATATTTAAGGTCTATTTTACTAAATATGGTAGAACCTTGTAGTTTATCCATAAGGTCATCGACTCTAAGAATTGGATACCTATTCTTTACAGTGATCTTATTTAAAGCTCGATAGTCAATGCACATACGATAGGTATTATTCTTTTTCTTGACTAACAGAACAGGTGCACCAAATGGAGAACTACTAGGTCTAATCAATCCTCTATTTAGTAATTCCTCAACTTGACTTTGAATTTCTTTTTGCTCTATCTGGTTATGCCTATATGGTGCTTTACAAGGTGGTTGGGTGCCAGGAATCAAATCTATTTTATGGTCTTCTAGACGTGAAGGAGGTAAACCAGGTTGTAGATCTTTGGCAAAACAGTCTTTAAAATGTGCAAGAAATTCTTTATGCGTAGAGTGCATATGATTTTCTTTTACTTGCAGTTCATTTACCCAAATGAGATAAGATTTACTACTCTTGCGTAATGCACGTTTAGCTTGAGTATGCGAAAGCAGTGAAAAAACATTAGATGCATGCATACCATACAATGTAATATGTTTTCCTTGAAATTTAATATTAATTGAATGTGTGGAATAATCTATATCTGGGTTATGCTGATGACGCCAAGGCATACCTAAAATAATGTCATTAGACTGTAATGGAACAACTAGAACATTTCTTCTTTCAGTGTATTGACCAATTTGAATTTCTAAGTCATGCACTTCCTGTGAACCATTACACCTAGTGCCTAAGAATGCTGCTTTAATGCGATAATGCGTAGGTACAGTATGTAACTTCAATTCTTTTACTAACTTTGCTGAAATAAAATCATGAGTACTACCGTCATCATGCAAAATAATCTTTTCCTTTCCATGCACTAAACATTTCATAGTCAATAAAGAATGTGGAGTTGGCATACCTGGTAAAGTATCCGAAGTAGTAGTAGTGTCGTCCTCATCTTCTATGAAATCAGGCATATCTTCATGTTCTTCATCTTCCATTGCTCCAAGGTAGTTGATATGGGCAGGTGGCTTCTTCGAATGGCAATTTGCTGCTAGATGTCCAGGCTGGTGGCATTTATAGCATACTATAGGTTTGGCTTTGATTACATTGTTTACAATGGCAGGAAGTCTAGGGACATTAGGATTTGGCTGTGGAATAGGCTTAGGATTTTGATTGACATTAGATGGTAAAGCAGGTGATTTTTCCCAATTTTTACGGAAAGATGATGAAGTGAAATGACCTTGATTAAATCTTCTAAATTTTGAGTTGAATTGCTTAGATCCATAGTTACCATTGGCTTGGAATTGCTGTGGACGTCTGTCTCTACCTCGCAGCTTGTCTTCAGTGTCGTGAGCTAATGAAATTGCGTCTTCAAGAGTTGCAGGCTTGAACATATTAACTTCAATGTAGTAATGCCCAAGGAGTCCAGACATATACTTGCGCTTGTGTGTCGCTTCAGGTACGTCTTCAAGCATGCGTAACTAGAGTAATGCATTCCAAAAACGCTCTGTGTACTGAGGAATAGGCTCACGATCCCATTCCTGAAGAAGGTCCCATTGCTTTATGGCTTTCTCATGAAATTGTGGAGGAAGAAAATTCTGCATAAACTTCTTCTTGAAATTCTCCTAGGTAGCGGGACAATCTATACTCTTGCGTACCACAGTCCACCAAAGAGATGCTCTATCCACTAAATGATTAGTAACACACTTAATTTTATCTTTTTCTGCATAGGTTTCCTCATGAAAGTAGTCATCAAAGTGACTAATGAATACAAGAACAGTTTTTCCCTCTCGAGTACCATTAAAAGTACGGAATTCGAATTTTTTGTTACTTATCTTTGATTCATTGCAGACGGATTGAGCTTCGAGAGTTGCGTCAATGGTACATCAGATAAGATCTTCAAATTGAGGTTCCTCTTTGTCGGTAGTCGATCTTTGTAAATTAGCCAATTGAACTTGCAATGCTTGCCTAACCCGTCATTCTTCATCCAATTAAATCATAATAAAGTCTAGCTTTTGCTCCATCGTAGGTTCAGGTAGGTCGCCTTCAGCCATTAAATCATCCATATGTGATTCCGTCACCCTGAAAAACTCAAAAGACCTCTCACTCTCAAAATCAAGTTAGCGGGATGAGCGTAGCTCAAGTTTGGGAGTAAAAGGCTTATGTATTTTTGGGTGTGGCTTTCACAATCTTTGAAAAATCTGCATTTTATCCTTCTTCGTATGCTGAAAATGCTTCAGCAAACCTACGGGATCCATTGGGCCTCTTCAACGGGATGATTTTTAAACTTAACCAAATATCTAGAATATCTACGGCCAGTTCTAGTGGTCATAAAGTCACTATCTAGAATAGTTTCACGCTCAAGGATTTCAGTTTCTTCTCCTAGCAAAGGAGGGTTTTCATAGACATGGTGTATAGGTAGTTGTCTTTTAAAAGGTCGTAATAAATTGATATGGAAGGTGTTGTGGATTTTCCAGTGTTGTGGTAATTCTAGTTTAAATGCATTGTCATTGATTTTGTGAATGTTCTTGAATGGTCCATAAAATCTAGGGGCTAATTTTACAACAAGGTGTTTGTCAACACTTTGTAATCTTCGCTTTTGAATTCGTAACCAAACATAATCATCAACGTTAAAACTCATAGCTTTTCTTTTCTTATTAGCTTGTTTTGTGTATGATTGCTGGGCTTTAGCAATCATATCTTTAACTTCATCAAAAATAGTAGCATGCATGTTAGCAATATCATTAGCAGTTTGAACTTTGTTTGACAATGATATAACAAGTGTAGGTAATCGATATCCATAAATAATTTCAAATTGTGCTTTTTGTGTAGCTATATGTGGTGTGTTATTATATGCAGACTGAAGTAAATGTAAATACGTATCCCATGTTTGCGGTTTTGAAATTGTGTATGCATGCAAAAGATCTAAAATGGTATTGTTAGTAGCTTCTGTTTGACCATTTGTTTCAGGATGAAATGTAGATGAAAAATCAGTCTTTGTTCCTAAATTAGCAAACAAAGTAATCCAAAAATTATTGCAGAATCTAAAATCGCGATCAGAAATAATAACTTTTGGCAAACCATGGCTAGTGAAACCAGTTTTCAAGAAGAGTTGAGCAGCTTGAGATGCAGTTAAGGTTTTCTTGCATGGAATAAAATATGCTTGTTTGCTAAAACTATCTACAATAGTCCAAATCATATCATGATTAGCTTTAGTATTAGGTAAACCAATGATAAAATCCATTGAAATCTATTTCCATGGTCGTGCTAGAATTGATAAAGGCATTAATAAACCATATTGTTTACCATGGTGTCTTTTAACTCTTTGACAAATTAGGCATTCAGATACAAAATTAGATACATCAATGTCCATGTGTGGCCAATAGAAATCTTCAATCAGTGTACGCAGAGTAGATATAATTCCTCTATGACCTTGGTAAGGGGGACAATGAATTTCATGCAAAACAAATGATCGAAATGGAACAGTCACACATAATCTTTTTTCATAAAACATAAATCCATTAGTGTAAGACAATGAATCAATAGGAATCCAATTATTTTCATAGGGAGAAGGGAGAAGGGAGTCAAATGATATCACAAAAATATTGTGAATAGTTAGTCTTTTACTTAAAGCATCAGCAATAACATTCTCTTTTTCAGGTTGATATTGTATAAGTGGATGAAAACTTTGAATAAAAGCAGCCCATTTAATGTGTCGGTCAGATATTTGTGGTTGACTAAGGAGATGTCTAATGCTTTGTTGGTCAGTTTTGATCATGAATTTAGATCCCATCAAATAATCTTTCCATTGACGTAAAGTTTATACTACAACTAGTAATTCCTTGTCATAGGTAGAATACTTAAGTTCAGGGGGTTTGAGTTTGCAACTAGAGTAGGCTATGGGATGAGAATATTGCATAAGGACTTCTCCTATTCCAGATCCAATAGCATCAATAACTACTAAGAAAAATGGTCTATTGAAGTCAGGTAATTGTAATACAGGAGCATGAGATAAAGCATATTTCAGTAAATCAAAGGACTTTTGTTGATTGTCAGACCAATTATACACGATGCCTTTCTTTAATAGTTTTGCCAAAGGTAATGCAAGCAATGAGAAATTCCTCACAATTTTTTTGTAAAAGCTAGCAAGACCTAAGAAAGAACGTAATTCATGCACATTTTTGGGTATCGGCCAATTTAAAATTGCTTCTATCTTTTTAGGGTCAACTTTAATACCTTCAGATGAAATAATATATCCTAAATATTCAATTTCTGTTTGGAAAATTTGACTCTTTTCTAGATTGACATATAATTGATTCTCTTTTAATAATTTAAAAACCAAAGACAAATGTTCATAATGCTCATTCTCATTTTTACTGAAAACCAATATGTCATCAAAGAAAGCAATGACACAATGCTGATGCTTCAAAAATATGCGATTCATCATACGACTGAATGTGGCTGGTGCATTAGTTAAACCAAAAGGCATAACCAGGAATTCATAGTGTCCAAATTGTGTTTTAAATGCAACTTTGAATATATCAGATGTGTCCAATCTTGCTTGATGATATCCAGATTTAAGATCTATCTTGCTGAATATGGCAGATCCTTGTAGCTTGTCCATAAGATCATCTACCCTAGGAATCAGATATCTATTCTTAACAGTAATTTTATTTAGGGCATGATAATCAATGCACATGCGATAGGTATTGTTTTTCTTCTTCACTAATAAGACAGGTGCACCAGAGCCCACAGGAGAGCTTCTACCCAGAGTACGAGAGTGGACAACACCCCGATAATGAATGCCCAGGCTCCGAATATTATTCTCGCATGGAAAGGATGCATAAAGCATGTTTTAATTCATGTAGGGAAACTTGAATGCATCGTAAAATTTATATACTCGTTCGATTTACAAAGTTTAGTTGCATGACGAGCACTTGCATTTGCTTGCATCTTCATGGTCAAGGGTAGTCACATAAGTTGAAAGATGGATTTGTGCAAAGGCGTCCTTGTCGCATCACGCAAAGGATAGGTCATATAATACATAATGTACTTATGTAATAATTTCCCAGTTGTGTCTCGTGTAAAAGATAATCGTAAGACGGCCATTAAATGATGTCCGAATAGTTGCAATGCATGGAAAGGATTTATGTACTTTGCAAATTGCATGCGATGATAGTTACATTCTAGGTTGGGTTAAGTACTAAAGGAAGGATTAAATCAATGATGGACTCATGGCATTCGCTCATGCATGGATTTCTTTTATCAAAGTTTGAATTTGGGAAAGGATGCATCTTCATATTAAAGCTTGAATTCAATGCATTAAATGTAGGGTTTATAAGAATGGTTCTGAATGTAAATCAACGTCGCATAAGGCAAGGAAAAGAAAATATCACTATAGATCCTATAGTTGCAAAAAGGTCTATGGTCTTGAATTTGCATATTCACATGGAATGATGCATCTCACCTATCTTGGAGTTACTTACATCCTTTAGGGGAAAGTACTTGCAAATTTAGAAGAAAGTATTTGCATCTTTAAAAGGGAAGATCATCCTAGATCATGGGTTGGTTAGATCAACTAAGTAATTTGCTTATAATTGAGTAGCTTACATGAGAATCATAAAGGTATGATTCATTAGCATATGACAATCACCTCAATGTGCTAGGTAGGGTTAAGCTATGATAAAATTCTGCCTAGTATCGCACTTGGGATGCCGATTTAATACTTCCAATCTTAAAGTTCCTACCTACATCCACAAAATGTTAGGGTTATTTAGTCGCCATGCAAGAATGATCTAGGGTTCCCACCCTTAGGATCGGTTGACCAAATACTAGACCCCCGCAAGGAATTTAGTAATCCTAGGGGAAAAATAACTATCAACCTAGTAAGGTCAAGGTTTTTGGATTGGGTCAATAGGGCTTACAAACCCTACATCTTGATTAAAGGTATTCTTGACCAAGGAATACTGTGTGATGAGAAAATAATCCCACAAGTTAGGTGTTGACACCTATCTCATGCAACAAGCTGCAACGTCGTATGGTCTTGTGTCTAAATCACAAAATAGTATTGCCACTCCTTAGACCAAGTTTGGCGAGTTCTAAGTACAAGTCTAATTTTCTAGAGGATGAATAGTCATCATGCTACATCACTCTTCCTTGGACTTATCTGCCAATCTAGGGGAGTTACAAATTTTCCAAGAAAGCAGTTGACCAACCAAGTTAGGGCGACGAGGTTGCCTAGGATTTTTTGACCTTAATATAAGAAAACCTAAGGTATTGACAATTTGGGTCAACAGGGTATAAACCCTAACCCAAGAGGGTAAACAAGCAACTCAGCTTACGAAACCCTTGGGATCTTGCCAAGTCGCGATTGATCCAAGATCAAATGCTAGAAGCATTCGAGGAGAAGGAATCACACCTTAGTAGTTGGCTGTATAAACGACCACTGGAATGCTCGTGATTGTACAATTAGATGCACTGTTTGCACTTCTTTGATCAAGGAACCAATTCAGGAAAAACAACTAATGCTTCAGGTTAAAATCCTGGAGGGAGAGGCAGTACCAATTACCTCTGACTATTTGCTTGACCCTATCCAAGGGGGCTGTTATCCGTGCTAGGTACGTGGACTGAACCCGCCGTGATAGGTCTCTCCGTGGGTGCTACTTGGAGCAGGAGGATGCGTGGGTGTCAGGGGAGGCTCTGGCCATAAATACCTTGCCTCCATATCCTGCACAAGAGGCTGACGTGACTCGAGATGGGATCTCGAGGCCCGCATACTAGTCAATGGGCAGAACTTGGAATAGTGATCCCTGTGGATTGCTAGGATAGCCTTCGGGTAGGTTTATTTGATGTATTCCAAGGACTGATAAATAAAGATCAAATATTGAAAAAGAAACTTGCTTGACATTGTTTTTCTGTGTCAGTGCTTAAGTTATGTGAAGGAACCAATGATTAATTTGGTTAATTAAGGAAGCTATTTTTTCTTGTCAAACTAAATGTGGTAGGTAATTAGATAACTAAAGCAACCTGAGGAAAGTGCGATGGACGTAACTCTGGGTCCGTCCTACGGAAGGGTGGTCCCGGTTGGTCGGGAACTTTTCTCAAAGGATTTGACAGCGAGGTAACAATGACCTAGAATCTATAGAGCTAGAGTTGCCTTATGGGCAACGAGGTTGAGCTTCGCATCCCTCTTGTTTTCCATTCTCCTTGAACCAAATGCAGTATAGATCCGCTTCGACCCTAATGTTTGTACGCAAAGTAGTTTGTCTAGGGCTCAACGCTAGCTACCTCCTAGGAACTTGACTATTAGAAAAACCCGGATTCAGGTTAGTCCTAAGTGGGAACGGTTGAAATGCTTCCACTTCGTGGCAGACTCGGGAAGACCTAGATCGCAAACCCTGTGACATTCCTTGGGAGTGCCGGGTGGCGCTTTCTAGACTCTCTTCCCGATGGGCTACTAAGATGTATCCATCAAGTGGACAGGGGGACACGTTACACTTTTATTTGGAATAAACGGTCAGGGCGACAAGAGCCACTAGTGAACTTAAATTTTTATGATTTTAATCCATTTCTTATACAAATTCTACATACTTTGTGGTCCATTGGTCAATCCAAATGGAACCATGGTCATCTCATCCAGCACCCTGAGATCTTCGGTCTCTAAGGTCTCTGTAGGGATATCAACAAGATCATCCATTATCAGAGGAAATTCTTCATCAGCACTCTCATAACCTGCTTCAGTTTCTTCTTCTTCATTTTCATCCTCTTCCTTTGGAGACTCTGTCTCTGTTTCTGTAGAGGATTTGTGGGAGAAGAACATATTTTCTACCTTTGCGTCTGCTTGTGCTTGTGCTTCTGTTTCTACTCTGTCTCTGTTCTGCATCTGCTCTGTATTTGTTCTGTCTCTATTCTGTCTCTGCGACTATCATGTAACAGGGAGAACAATACATCCATGCTTCTATTTCACTGTCACAGGTGATTTTAAAAGTTAATTCTAGTTGAGATAGGAGGTATTCTCCCATGGACAAGGACTTTTCTTTCCTTGGTAGTTGGCTTACAATGCCCAATATTAGGGACTATGCCTTTGTTTTCTTGGGAAAGATTTGTTTAACAGCCTCTTCGTCTCCTGATGTACCATCTGTTACCTCATTGGAGGAGCCAGTTATGACTTTGATGGATGTGGATCGATTGCCTTTTTGTGATCCATACAACTTTAACAGCACTTTGTTGGGTCCTCTACCTAGGGTCAGGGTTCCTTTGAACCAGTCTTTCCTGGCTCTTGCTTCAAAAAGCCAAGGTCTTCCCAACAGCAGAGGGTATGAGGTCCCATAAGCATTTGGTTTGACCACCAGATATGTCAGCCAATAGTCTCTTCCTGAAAAGGTTGTTTTTACATATGGGAGAATGCCCAACGATTTAATTCTGCTTTGGTCTGCCAATCTGATAAGCCACTATGTAGGTTGAATTCCATGCAACCCTAAGTCCTTCATTGTCACATCCGTCATTATGTTTACTGATGAGCCTCCATCAATCAATGCATCTGAAATAAAGCATCCTTCAATCCATACACTAATCTTTGGTGTTCCATGATCTAGGAAGGCGTTAGCCACTTCTACTTCGTTTACAGGTCTAAGGCCTTATTCATCTTGGTCGTTGTTGAAGGAGCGATCCTTAGTCCATGTCTTCTTGTGAAGATGATTTTGAATTTCTTTCGGCAGCTCGGAGACACCATCAGCAACTTTTGGAACATTAAGTTAGGTTTAAAAGTGTCTAGGTCTTTTACCAAGTCATAATCTTTGATAGGATCCACAAGCTCCTCCAACTGGCTAGGGAATGGAGCTACACCCATTTTCATCTTTCATTTTTCTTCTAATAATCGCAGCATCGGTACTTCCTTTGTTTCTAGAGGTGCTTCTGTAGTGATTGTCCTATATGTGGACGACCTTCTTATTACATGTGACTATGAAGATATGATCAACCAAAATCGAAAGGCTTTGAGTTCTAAGTTTGAAATGACAGACTTGGGCTTGCTGCACTATTGTTTGGGGATTGAAGTTTGGCAAGAGCCAGGAAAGATCTTCATCTCTCAGAAGAAGTATGCATGGGAGATCTTGAAGGCATTTGGCATGACTGAGTGCAAGGAGATAGCTACACCTATGGAGGTGAATGCAAAGTTATCCGTCGAGAATACATAAGCACTAGCAGACATTGGGAGGTATAGGAGGTTGGTCGATAGTCTGATCTACTTGTGTAACACCAGACCACATATTAGTTTTGCTATTGGTGTTTTGAGCAGGTTCTCAAACAAACCTCATGAGAGTCATTGGAAGGCTGGGATGCGGGTGCTTAGATACTTGAAGGAAACTCTTTACTATGGTATCACATACAATTTCGGAACTTCTCTTGTGGGAAACTGTGACTCAGATTGGGCAAGAGACAATGATTCCAGGAATTTAGTTTATGGTTATTGTTTCTCTTTGGGTTCAGGAATTTTCTCTTGGATTAGTAAGAAGCAACCAACAGTGGCATTGTCGAAGCAGAGTACAAGGCAGCTTGTTTTTCTGCATGTGAAGTAGTATGGTTGAGAAGGATTCTATGGCATATGGGAGTGCAGGATGAAGAACCAATTGTGCTGAGATGTGACAATCAGAGTTGCATCGCCATTTCCAGAAATCTAGTGTTTCATGCACGCACCAAACATATAGAGATCCAGTATCACTATGTGCGTGATTTAATGGAGGATGGGATAGTGGAATTGGTCTACTGTCCAACAGAGGAGAATGGAGCAGATATCTTCACCAAAGCACTTACGAAGGATTTGCTTCAAGTTCATCTTCAAAAACTCGGCATTGGGCCGAGGAGATAGTTCACCTATGGGTGGACATTGAGGGGGGTGTTAGATATGATCAATGCCCCACCCTCATTAGGTGCCACCAATGATCCATGATGCTCAAAGTTGTAAGGCCTATTGTGTACTCTCTATCTCTTTCTCAGATTCTGTTCGCTATGCCGTGTAATATTTTTTACTCAAAAATTATGACATGTTTAGGATTTGTCATATCTATATTTTATATGCAACAACTAATTTGAGTGTTTCAATGTACTGTACAAAATATATAGTACAGTGTGGTCGCATAGACGACATTTTTGCGTGGAGCGTATTGACAAAATGCCCTCCACAACAGACTATGGTATCATGGTAAGGTTTGAGCAAGAGTGCTGATGATGAGCAATAGATCCAAACATGATTATAGATGAGATGGAGTATTTTGGGAACTTGCAAAGTATTGTTACGGTGGATTACTGTAGCTTCTCCATGATACTATTTGATGTGTAGTGGTTCAAAGTAGTACTTGAAGGAGCTGGAGCAACAGTTTGATGAGGTCTATCTAGATCTCTCAAAATAACTTTTGAAAAAAAATACACAAATTTGCGTGACACCTTTGTGTTGCTAGCCCATTGTGAGCAGGTGCATGAACTCATTTGTTTGTGACATGGTACATGTCACAATAGTTTAATCTATCTTGTACATGTTTGTGAATAGGTAATCTTCTATCGAAACCCCTGACAACCTCGATGGTGGTATGTTATACCTTCAGCTCCCTGAAGTGCGAGAGTATAGCATATATGAGGACAATATGCAAATAGAGTGGTTGATATTGCAAGGGGAGTGGAGGCCACCGAAAGCTTGGAGCATGTAGAGGAGCCAGCATCGAATAACAATGATGGAAATACAAGAGTCTAAGAATTCTTTGAGAACGAGGTGGACTCATCCTTTTGTGGTAACATGTCTATCGACCTTCTAGTGTATGCGGAGTTGTGTTAGGAGATTAACATGGGACCATAGGATACTTCATACTTGGAGCATCCACTTACTCAATTCATTGAGTGACTAATGGCTTATAAGGGTACATAAGATATGCATTTTAAGTGAGATCATTTTTTAAGGATTTATATTATCATGCTTTGTATAATTTAAATTGATTATGCTAATATCATTTTTTGTCTATGCAGTTGATCTTTTTGGATACTTAGATCATCAGGATGAGTCGAGGGATGAGTGATGAGGAGTTTTACGATATCTTCACGCGCATGTCTCCAGATTAGATGGTGAGATTCAGAGACATGGCAGACCAGGAGCTTTCTTGGACATCGTCAGGCCGCTCTATTAGATCTACTTTGGCGCAATCAGATGCTTCAGCTTTGAGCAGATGAGGTCAACGCTCTAGACTTGGGCCAGAGGGAGGGAGTGCTTCAGGGTTAGGGGGATGCTACAGAGATATGGAGGCAGTGAGCCCGCGATCGCTACGCAATACAGGTGCTACTCCTTGCTCTCATGGCGGTTCCAGGGAGCGTGGCTTAGGTGGTTACTATAGAGGCACAGATGTGGTGTCTCCATCTCATCATTCGGCTAGAGTTGCGTCACCTTCACGATTTGTCACACATGTGGGGACGTCTACTCCAATTACTCCGCTTTTGCTCAGTCGTCTGCAGGTGGCACGTCTATGGGTACTACACCGATAGATACTACCCCAGTCGGTACACCATATGTACCAGTGTATCCTAGATATGCCCAGGAGCGTAGTCAGGTGGGAGAGGACCCATCTTAGGCATACCCGAGAGGGATATGCCTATCTTGTCGATCATAGGTCAGGAGCCATCATCATGAATGATGAGGGGAGGAGGGTGATGGCTCACATGAGAGAGTTGTGCCAACAAGTTTTTCAGCACGTCTTAGATCATTGGAAAAACGTACCGCAGGGGAGCAAGGACTACATAGTAGCATCCTTGCATGAAGAGTTTCCGGTTCCAGCCACAGCAGATAGATTTTCTACGGGCTGGATGATGGAGTGCATGCGTGCATATATGTTACACAGACAATCGGACGCATGCAAGGTACTCAAGAGTGGGGCTGCAAAGCCCGAGTGGCTAGACGCAGACAACTGGTGTCGACTGAGGGAGGAGGCTACAGATTCTCTAGGACGTTTGAGTCAGTAGTGCGAGGCAGCGAGGGTATGAGTAGAGGCCGGAAAGTGTTAGAATATCAAGCTCTTTCATATGTGTTTGACCGCCGACATGAGCTAGACACAACTAGTCTAGCTATATTAGTCAGGTATATTAAATAAGTCGGTACTCTAGTCCTTATGGTTGGTGTGAATGGTCCTTCTGGACTTGTAAATACTTGACCTATGTCTTTTCAGTATGAGTAGAATGAGAGAGAAAGCATGTTGCTTCACTCTGTGTGCTGCTCTCTATCTGCATCCATGAAAGCTAACATGGTATCAGAGACTCATCCATGAGGTTGTGGGAGAATGGGCATGACCACTTGCAGTGCAGAGAAAATGAAGTTAGAAATGAAGAAGGAGCTGGACACCTGCAAATGAAGCCATAGTCAAAGGGAAGATATGTATCAATGTCTGTTTGCATACGACTCACATGAGGTCATCAAGGCTTGAAGGAAGGGTTGAAGAGCTTGACTTGAATCATGTTATGGATTAGATTATGACTAGCATTGGAAGCAACGAATAGTGGAAACATATCTGAAAATCAGCGCCTGTAAAATAGCGTGAATAGTCTAAAAATCTGCGCCTGTTTTTGATGGTCAAAGTGATGAAGCATTCACCTATATGCTTGGCATCAATGGTGGCATTTCACTTGGTGGTTGAAGTATAGTGAGCACTGATTAGTGCCTGGCATCTCCCATACCAGAAGCAGCAGTAAAAACGTGAGTATATTCAGCGTGCAGGCCACATGACTCCTAGGAAAATGTGCCTGAAATATGGAAAAATTGGTAGCACCATATCTCCTCCAGATAATACACAAAGGGCATGTTGGTTGAAGGCTATTGAGACTATGCAATAAGTTCAGTGCTATGGGTAGCATTAGTAGCCCCATGTTCAGCCTGCATATAGACATGGACTATATGTAAGGTTGAGCCAGATCTGAATATACTAGCAGACATTTCTTGTCATTAAATAGTAGTGTTGGCATACACAAACTTCATGGGATGAATAACATTCAGCATGGCTGGAATGAAATGCCCTTGAAGAGTTAAACTCTCAAATTTGTAGAGAGTTAACTGGTTGAAAACAATTTTTTAATCTTATGACAGTTTGCATTTCGAAGTTGAGAGCTTATAGATGCTTACTTGGTCACAATAAATGATAGGTGGGTCCTCATAAATGCAAAGTACTTGTGAAGTACCAAGAGCATTGAATGCTCAAATCTGGACTGATTTGAAGCTGAATAAAAAAAATTGTCATTGACTGGTTGCAATCTGTATGCAGTCTGCTTGATCACGGTCACTAATGTGTGTACAAGCAATGTTGCTCTATGGTTATGTTTCAACTCCCAAATGTTATTATACATGTCTTGAGTAATTAGAGACTATTTGGAGCAGGAAACACCCTTGTTTTGCAAGTAAAGTTTATGCTAGAAACTCCAAACTGAAATCTATCTACTGTAGTTGAAGCACATGTATGTACTTACAGTGTCATCTGAAGACAACTATATGCAATGTCATTTAACCCGGATGAATAACAAATGCTTAGACAGGTTTGGCACTACTTTGAACTGAAATTTACTACAGTTGTAGAAAATTACTGACATTAATTCTTGCAATTAGTGAACTGCTGTTATCACTGCTATTTGGAATGGGACATGCATGATGACAGAGAATTTCATGGTGAAATTTGCAGACTAAAGTCTATCAATGAATGTTAAGGAAAATTTATATGCAGTGAATGTAGTTAATGACACCCCACATGTATTGTGAGTGTTCATAGATGTATGAACTGATGTATGGACAGCTTGACATGCTAATAAGCTTAAAATTTATTGTTGTCGCAAAGTTTTTTTTTTAAAACTCTCGTGTCTCTTGGACTGAACTGTCATAAATCCGATACGTTATGGGCATGATATATGAGTGGATATATGAACATATAGATTGCAGATCTGATCGCTGTTAGTAGTTTGAACAGAGGTTCATAGTTCGTTGACTGCATGTTCAACAAGAACTTGGGTCAGTAAATAGAAGTTGGTTTGCAGGTAGTCAGGCAAGGTCTGCAACATGGCAAATGCTGATAGAACTGATAATGTAACCCAGATTGTGGGAGAAAAGCTTGATAGCAACAATTATGCAATATGGAAGTTCCGCATGGAGAACTTCCTGATAGGTAAGGGATACTGGGACTTAGTGGCAGGTGTTGAGGCTGAACCTGAAGTTCCAGAAAGGAATCCTACAGCTGATCAAAGACGAGCGCATCGAGCTTGGACGAAAAGAGCTCGCAGGGTTTTACATTGGCTGTCGTTATGCATCTCGGATGCTATGGTGATGTAGATCATGAACTGTATAAGTCCCCAACAGATGCATGGAACATATTGGTCAAATATTATGGCACAACCACAAGTGCCAGGAAGATACAATTGAAGCAGAAATTCAATAACATGGAGAGAAATAGCAGATCCACACAGGATTATGTTACAGAGGTTAAGACCATAGCAGATCAGCTGGCATCTGTTGGTTCACAGGTTGAAGATGAAGATATGGTTGTGGTGACTTTGAAAGGCTTGGTTCCTGAATACAAGTCTTTTGACACTTTTGTGTCTGTGCGGGCTGAAATGCTTGACTTTAATGAGCTGGTTGCATTATTGATTCATGAAGACGTGAAGCTTGGCTTAGCTACAGGGTCAAGCAATTCAAAGAATAAGGATGCAGTTTTCTATTCCAATCAATGCAGCCGTGGAAACCGTGGTAGAGGCTATGGATCTGGCAAAGGAGGCCAGTGAAATGCATCCTATGGCAATAACAACCAGCAAGTATCAAATGTAAGAGGTGGTGGAAACTTTAGAGGTAGGGGGAGATCTAGCCCTAGAGGTAGAGTCTCCTGGCAGCATCAGCGTTCGTCTAACAATCCGAACAAGGATAAGGATTGTCATTACTGCAAAAAGTATGGGCATATTGCAAAGGACTGCTGGAAGAAGCAGGGAAACCAGAAGGGCAAACAGCATGGACACTATGCTACGTCTAGTCAGGCAGATGACTCTGGTGATAAACTGTTTGCCATGCAATATGTCAAAGATAAGGCTGCTGAAAAATTATATGATGATGCAGTGTGGTACATTGACTCAGGGGAGTCGAATCACATGACCCATCATGGTGACTGGTTCACTGATATGGTGGCTGAAAAGCATGGCTATGTATGCAGAGGTGATGACACACATCATAGCATTGAGCATAAAGGCAAAGTGCCTCTTGTGGTTCTTGATGGCATGAAGAAAAATTTGCATGATGTCTTGCATGTTCCTTCAATTACGAAGAACTTATTGTCTGTTGCGGAGCAGAACTTGCAGGTTAGATTCAATAAACATGGCTGCTTTATTGAAGAGTTTGGCAATGGATGCAAGTTGATAGCTCGTGGTCACAGGAATGGCCGAATGTTTACTCTTGATGCTTCTTTGCCAGAGCTGAATTCAGCTATGTTTGCCCATGGTTCTGGCACTGTTAGGGATTTGGAAATATGGCACAAGAGAGTGGGGCATGTCAATTTGCAAAGGCTGCAAATTATGTAGAAAAAATAGCTGGTTACAGGTTTCCCAAGTTCCAATATTCAGATATTGGTCATGTATGCCATGCTTGCCAGTTTGGTAAGCAATCTAGATTGCCGTTTGTTAGGCATGTAAGGCAGAGTACACGCCCATTACAGCTAGTGCACTCTGATATTTGGGGCCCAGCTCATAATGCATGTATGGGAGGTTCCAGATATTATGTATCTTTCATTGACGACTACAATCGCTATACCTGGCTTTACATATTGAAAACAAAAGATGAGGTCTTTGCTGTTTTTTAGCGATTTAAAACATAGGTTGAGAAGGAGTTTCAATGCTACATCTCTTGCTTGAGATTTGACATTGGTGGGGAGTATGTATCAAATGAATTTGATGATTTCTTGGCTGAAAATGGCATTCATCGGCAGCTAACCTATAGCTACACTCCGCAGCAGAACCGAGTAGCTGAAAGAAAGAACAGGGTTCTAATGGAAGCTGCTAGGGCCATGATGAATGAAAAGCATATGCCGCTTTACTATTGGGTAGAGGCTATTATGATAGCTGTATACATTCTGAATAGGACTCCCACTACAGGTATTCATGAGATGACACCGTTTGAGAAGCTGTATGGCTATAAGCCAAATGTAAGTCACATGAAAGTATTTGCCTGTCTTTCTTATGTGCATATTCCAGATGAGAAAAGGAAGAAGCTGGATCCCAAAGCGCATAAGTGTGTTTTCATTGGATATTCGCAGGAGAAGAAGGCATACAAATGCTATGATCCCTCTACCAGGGAGACTTTGCTAAACAGGGATGTTATCTTTGATGAGATGGACTCTTGGTATGTATCACCAGTTGCAGTGCCATCATATATGCCTTCCACTCATGTCTCTACAGTTGATTTATAGCAGAGCACTGCTATGATAGAACCTCATAGTCAGATAGTATCCCTATGGACAGGGAGATTGAGGAGCTCGCTGTCCCACTGACACCAGTATGTCAGTGAGGGGGAGACATGATGTCTTGGACAACAAAGGAAAAGATAAAGTTATTAAGGATGCATCTGGTATGATGACACCTGGCAGAATGAGTTTTGGCTATGAGTCTGCTGATACTTTGAACAGTGAACTTGGTATTCCGACTGTCTATACGCCTGGCACAAGGCAGAGTATGTATATTTTGCCTCATGAGAGAGGGGAATCGAGTAGTGTACCACAGCTTAGATGCTTGCAGAGGGTCAGATACCCTGTTGATAGGTTGACATACAGTGGCTACTCCGCAAAGCATTATGCTTACATGACAAAAGTGATGAAGGTCAAAGAACCAGGTACATATGCTGAAGCAGTGAAAGATGAGAATTGGTGTGTAGTCATGGATGAAGAAATGAATGCCTTGGCTGAAAATAAGACATGGGATTTAGTGCCACTGCCTGAAGGGAAAAAGACCATTGGCTGCAAATGGGTCTACAAAATCAAATGCAAGTCAGATGGTAGTGTGGAGAGATACAAAGCCAGGCTGGTCGCAAAGGGGTATGCCCAAGAATATGGACTTGATTATGAGGAAACATTCAACCCTGTTGCCAAGATGGCAACCATTCACACTATGATTGCCTTGGCTAGTGCTAAAGGCTGGAAATTGCAGCAGATGGACGTTAAGAATGCATTTCTTAACAGTGACCTAGTAGAGGATGTTTATATGGTTCAGCCGGAAGGGTATGTTCACCCTGATTTTCAGCATTATGTATGCAGGCTGAAAAAGGCATTGTACGGGCTGAAGCAAGCTCCGAGAGCCTGGCATGCTAAGATCAGTAACTACTTGCAGAGATTGGGTTTTGATGTTGGCAGAATGATCACAACCTATTTACAAAGAAGACAGACAGTGGCTTGGTAGTGCTGGTCATATACGTTGATGATTTGATAGTCACTGGTGATGATGACTTGGGCATACAACATGTAATGAACATGGTGAAATCTAAATTTGACATGAAAGACCTAAGAGAACTGAAGTATTTCTTGGGCATTGAGGTAGTTCCAACTGAAAATGGTTTATGGATGATGCAGAAGCACTATGCCATGGAGATGCTGAAGAAGTATGGCATGGCTGAATGCAAACTGTTGGATACACCTCTTGATCAGAATGTCAAGCTAGACATGAATACTGGGGGTGAAGTAGAGGATGTGACTATGTACAGGTAGATGGTTGGCAGCTTGATTTACTTGACCATCACTAGGCCTGACTTGAGCTATGTTGTAGGGCTCATAAGCCAGTTTATGCAGAAGCCTAGAAAGTCGCACTTGGATGCAGTTAGACGCATTATGAGATATGTTAAGTCCATGGTAGAGTATGGGTTGTTCTATGTCAGAGATAAGCCCTTGACATTGACTGGATACACGAATGCAGATTGGGCAGGTTGCTCATATGACCGTAGATCTACGAATGGATATGCATTTGGATTTGGTAGCGGCATGATTAGCTGGAGCAGCAAGAAGCAGCCTACGGTTGTTTTGTCGAATACTGAGGCAGAGTACAGGGGTGCTGCATTGGCAGCATGCGAGATTTCATGGCTGCTCGAGCTTATGGCTGATTTGGACATACAGATAGATGCTCTAGTGAAGTTACTATGTGATAATCTGAGTAGTGTACTCCTGGCTATGAATTCAGTGTATTAGGCTAGGACGAAACACATAGAGGTACACTACCATTTCATCAGAGAGATGGTTCTTGCAGGACAAGTTGATCTTATGCATGTAAAGACAGGTGAATAGGTTGCGGATATCTTCACCAAGTCCTTGGATAAAGATAAATTCTGTGGTTTTAGGCAGATGCTTGGAGTACAAATGTTGTCTTGAGCTTGAGGGTGAGTGTTAGAATATCAAGCTCTTTCATATGTGTTTGACCGACATGAGTTGGACACAACTAGTCTAGCTATATTAGTCAGGTATATTAAATAAGTCGGTACTCTAGTCCTTATGGTTGGTGTGAATGGTCCTTCTAGACTTGTAAATACTTGACCTATGTCTTTTCAGTATGAGTAGAATGAGAGAGGAAGCATGTTGCTTCACTCTATGTGTTGCTCTCTATCTGCATCCATGAAAGCTAACAGAAAGGTCCATCGTCTTGGGAGTGGCAGCCATAGGACATATCTCGAGGACTTTGTAAGTTTTTCTTTTGTTTTTCTTGCTTATTTTTTTGTAATATCCTTTGTATTGACAATCATGTTTCTAAGAGTTAGTATTTTGTTTTCTTTGCAGTACTCCATTACAAATCATGATCTGACCGGCCTAGAGACTCGATATGCAGAGAGGCATGGTCTCACTGTATTGATCGACCGATTGTATAGACACAACGGGCCTGTAAGTTACTCATCTTTCTTATTCGTAGTTACCATGTTTAATTAGAATGCATTATTGTATGGTGTAATGATGTGCAGTTGTTTCTTTTTATGCGGAGTCTGTTCAATGCTCCTTTGCGATGGGACGAGCTTTTAGATGGCGAGGATATATAGCTCACCCTTGGATCCCTGAAGCTCACACACCCTTCTTTTTTGATCACCTAATCTGTGTAGAAATTTTCTATATAGTAGTGATTTCTCGCCATGATTGTACCAATTGCCTTCATTATACGATCATGTATTTATTTCATGTATGAGTGTCATGATTTAAGTACATTATGTTTTTATTTACACGAGCATTGTACACAGTGCAGAAACTATTTTGTATGGCCCAAATAAAGCACATAGTGCTAGAATGCCACAAATTTGTTTTTCCATGTTACCATCGCTACTAGCATCGCAAAATTACCTGCATGGGTTGTTATTGGTGTCATTATTAGTGTCATAGAGCATCATTATCTGCGTCATTATTTGCATCGGTATCAGTGTCACAAATGCGGCGCTAATACTGACACAATAATGACGCTGATAACGATGTTAATACCGACTATTCTATGGCATCGCCAATAATGACGCTTTTTGCGATGACAGGGGCAAATTTCTTTATTTACATTTTCGTTGCTTTTAACATCGATATAAGGCATATATCTTGTAGTGCTTTAAGACATGAGCAACAGCCAGTTCACTTGCTGTAGCCATCCATTCCTTACCACCACTCCCCTCCAGGTTTGCTTGAACCTTAGGAATTTCATGCAGAGTTGGAGATTTTTGAGCCATTCCATTGAATCTCTTTCATCACCCCCTTTAAGGACAAGGACTGAAAATTTCCTACTACTAAACCCAATCCAAAAAAGAAAGAAAGAAAGAAAGAAAGAAAGAATAACGTATCCTCACGTAGGTCGTGGCACATGGCTCATAGTGCCTACACCTAGGGGTCCTTAAGTTAGGCGCGTCCGGTGACCTTGGTTGGCCGCTAACCACCTAGCTCTTTTTTGCCCCCACTTCATGCTTAGGGCACCCCAAGGGTAGGACACACCTAGGGAGGTAACACACCTGTCACTATACGCTACACTCACCGCACCTCCCTACTGCACGAATGGGATCCTCAAGTGTAGGACATTACCCAGGCCTACCTGTGGTTAGACCTAGTTCCCCGTTCCACTAGCATGAGCACAATACACCACACAGTAAGGCAAACACTCCCCGTAGGTAGAGCACTGCACTTTCTCCTTTTAAATTATGCAAGATGTGACAAACCATGCTTCGGAGGCCCCATCATCCACTTGACATCTCATTGGCTCTCTATCAACCATCATTGCCCACGATTCCAAAGCAGCCCAGTCCACATATGGCCCTACTATCGCTTGGCCAACAACTTGTCAACCCCCTATCCTTCCCCAACAAACATTTGGATGTGCCATGAGACTGGCACCTGCCTCAGAGGGGGGTAATGTTAACCTCAAATCAAAATGGCGAAAAAATGAAGGAAAAAGTGGAAAAAGAATAGAAAAAGAGCAAAGGCATAGAGGCAACCTCTAAAGCTAAACTAAGGCAAAAAGAGTAATTTTAAAGGAAAGGTGCCTGAAAAACTCTAAAAACTCTTGTAAAATAGCACCGAGCTTCTTTCTATGCCACTTGTAAAAGAATAGACGAGTATAGGCTTAGGGCATGAAGCAAGAAGAGGGAATCAGAAAAAGGGACCTTATCACAATGGCCAGTCATGTAAAAAAAGGGATGGGTGCCCATGGGGTTTTAGTGTTTGTATATATAAAGTTCAAAAAGTGAATGGAAGCTCATTCTTTGGTGTGTGGCTAACAAGATTCCTCTATTCTTCTCTTCTTCTCTTCATCTTGCTTGTGTGTGCTCTTGAGGGAGGGAGTGGAAGAGTGTGAGGAAGTGAGTGAGTGTATGAGAGTGAGGGATCAAGAGGGTGAAGCTCTTTACCATCTCCTCCTCTCTCTTCTTCTCTCTTCTCTTCTCTTCTCTTGTCTTGCACACAGCTATGGTGGATGGAGCTCGGAGATGGAGGAGGCTTGAGGATTCTTGAGCTAGCATCTAGGAACATGGAGCTACTAGCTTGTGTGAAGGAGGAGGCAACTTATTTTAGCATCAAGGTAAGCTCACTACACCCCGAGAGGATCGATTGTACGTCGGCTAGGTGAGAGATAACTATAAGAGCTCGCTTGGAATGCTTGAAGCAATAAGTGGTTTGTGGGTCTTGGCGGTTGAGTGTGAGTTTCCACAAGCACCAAAATAAAATTATTGGAATATTGAGTAGTAGAGTTGAATTGACCATAATTGTAAATGACCAAGATAGTGCCACACCAAGGCAACTCTCCAAGAAGAGTTGGGCTACATGAACAATGTGGGTAAAAAGCAAGAGAACATCACAACACACCATGGCGAAAAACTATTGGCACTCAACCTAGCCTACGTTGGCATTGCTCAGTTGAATGATCTCCATACTAGGATGAGGCACGTCCATGAGCACTATATTTTCACCGACTAGCATTAGAAGCTTGTATAAGGATATCTCTCCCCTTCAACTTGCCCTTATTGCTCCCCCATATCCAGAGAATTTGGAAAAGCAATGTATGATCTGGATCACGTAAGCATCACACTCATAACTTCCAAGTAAATGTACAATATAGAATTAAATTCAAACATTTCACCTAATGCCATTCCTTGACTATTGTCATGGATATTATCCAATACTCACTGAGATTGGTTGCTGCAACCACCTCCATCTGTTGTCATGCCGCTACACACGCACACCGTATAAAAAAATCTAGAGTGTGGTTTCCTTTTAGATTTAGAGAGCCAATGCCACTTTAGGCATTAGTTTAGTGTCCAGGGTTCAAAATACTAGATTCTTTTGGATAAATTTTTAGCCAATTTTTGATATTCTAGATATTATCTCTTGTAAAAATCCATAAAACTATAGATGTAACATATCCACCTGTTTACTTGCAGGACTCATTTTAGCACCCCATCAGGAAGAGAGTCTAGAAACTAGCGCCGCCCAGCACTCCCATGGAATGTTACGAGGTTTGCGATCTAGGTCTTCCCGAGTCTGCCACGTAGCAGAATCATTCCAACTAATCCAACTTAGGACCGACCTGAATCAGGGTTTCCCTAATGGTGAAGTTCCTAGAGAGTAACTAGCGTCAGAACTACTTTACATAGAAATGTCAGGGTCGAAACGGATTCATGCTGCACTTGGTTCAAGGAGAATGGGAAACGAGAGGGATACAAAGCTCGACCTCTTTGCCCATAAGGCATAGTCCCATTCTGTTCCCCTAAAACAGCATAAATCGGGATTCTAGTAACCTAGACTCTAGGTCAATTTTCCTTGCTATTCATTTCCTTCGAGAAAAGTTCCCGGCCAACCGGGACCACCCATCCATAGGACGGACCCATGGACACATCCACCACACTTTCCTCAGGGTTTCTTTAGTTGTCTAATTACCTACCACATTTAGTTTGACGTGAAAAAACAGCTTCCTTAATTAGCTCGATTCCTTCATGTAATCTTAGCACTTGACATAGAAAAATAGTGTCAAACAAGTTCCTTTACATCAATTGATCTTATTTATCTTTGAAATACATCATATAATCTAGCCTGAAGGCTAATCCATAATCCGCCCAACAATCCTCAGGGATTACTAATCAAAGTTTCTGCCCGTAGACTAGTATGCGGGCCTCGAGATCCAATCCCGAGTCACGTCGACCTCTTGTGTAGGACCCGGAAGGCAAGGGATTTACGGCTAGAGCCCCCCTGGCACCCAAGCGTCCTCCTGCTCCAAGTATCACCCAACAGAGAGACCTCTCACCACGAGTTCGATCCACATTCCCGGTGCGGCTAACAATCCCCTTGGTTAGGGTCAGGCAGACAGTCAGGGGTAACTGATGCTACCTCTCCCTCCAGGCCTTCAGCCTAAAGCATTAATTATCTTTCCATCTTTAGTTCCTTGAGAAAAACAATATAAAAAGTGCTTCTAAACTATACAAACACAATCAATCCAGTGGTTGTTTATTTGGCCAATTGCTAAGGAGTAAATCCTTCTCTCCGAATGCATCCATCATTCGATCCGGGATCGGTTGGGACTTGGCAAGATCCCCGAGGGTTTGTTTGTTTACCCTTTTATCCTTGGGTTAGGGTTTATACCCTATCAACTCAAATTAACCAACACCTTAGGTTCCTTAAACTAAGACAGTAAATCCTAGGCAATCCCCGTCGCCCTAACTTGATTTGTCAATTGCTCGTTACCCTTGGCAACTCAGTAGCAGGATTACTCATCCTCTTGCAAGTTAGACCTGCACTAGAACCTGCCAACCTCGTTCTAAGGAGTGGAAAATCCGTCTTGTGACTTAAACACAAAGCCATGCGACATTGCGACTTGTTGCATAGAAGTCGCACCTAACTTGTGGGATCAATCTCCCATCAATGACGTTCCTTGGTCAAGAAGTATGTTTAGTCAAGATGTAGGGTTTGGGGTGTCTTCTTACCCAACCCAATCCCTAACCTTACTAGGTCACAACCCTAGGCCCTAGGGATTCTAAACTCAATCGAAAGATCGATCCTTAGGTTAAAACCCTAGATCGTTATCATATGTGTGTCCAATTAACCCAAACACTCGGTGAATGTGGGTGGGACTTTTGGGTTTGTAGGTCTTGACTTGGCGTCCAAGTGTGATACTCAGTAAAATTTCTAACGTGCTAAATCCTAGCTAACACTTTGAGGTGTTCTTTGTACTAACTACTTATGCTTTTAAGAATCCCTTGAGGATTATACCCTTACAAGTGATCTAGCCAAATCGGTCGACTTGTCCTACGACAAGAAGCGATCTTTTCTTAAAGATGATAAACTTGTTCTAAAGGTGTTGCAAGACATCACATTACGTGTAAATATGCAATTCATTACTTCTATGCAACTATAAGGTTTGCAATAACTATTTCATTTCCTTGTTAAAATCATGATGATTGACAATTTGGGGAATAACTTGTGTAAAACCTACATAGATTTACATCAAGGAGCTATGCCTACAACCTTTTGTTTAATGCAATTGAATTTTAGGATTTAATATGACATGCAACCTTTTCTAGATGTAACTTCGATAAATGAAGTTCATGCATGATGAATATGTGACATGCAACCTTTTCTACAACAACTTCGATAAATGAAGTTCATGCATGACGAATATCATAAGACTAATGTTGACTTAATCCATTCTACGGCAATTAATCAGACTTAAAATGCACGCATCTTTGCATGTAACGAGAAAGTTCATGGTTTCATTACCATGCAATGCAACTACTTGGACAATAGCGGCAATGATTACGTCATATGAATCTACAAGTGGAAAATTACTACCTAAATGCCTTATGCGCTTTTCTTTTCCACGGCCAATCAAAGATGCATTTAAAAAATTTCATCTTTTAACCCTAAGAATGGATTTGCAACTTGGAAATGCAAGCAACCCAGTTGCACGACATGCACTAACTCTTGTAAGTAATTCAAGGAGACAATTTCCCAAATGTATTTTAACTAGGCTACGTGAATTAGAAACATGCATAAATGCATTCTTCCCATGAAATTTAACGTGCCTAATGCATCGCTTAAATGCGGAATCATTCTTCTAAGAACCTGGGCTTGAGGGCTTGTAGGGATGTCCACGCGTATGCTTGGGTTGGAGACTTCCACGTGTACGCCTTGCATCTTTTGTTTTGGAGCCATTGTGGATGTTGTGGAATTTGGACTCTGCGGTTTGTCCTTGCCTCTATGTGATTCCTGAACTTTCTCCAAGCTTTGGCAAATAGCCTCAAAATCTGCCTATTTCCCCCTTGCGCAAGAATTCCCTTTACAGATGTGGGTTTTTTAAAAACTCGGGGAAAAGGCAAAGGAAGGGGAGGGGTAACGATTGGAAGGGGAGGGGAGATGATGACGAAGGAGGTGGTTATGATGGTGAAGGCGAAGGAGATGAGGTGGCAATGGGTCAGTGCAGCGGTGGCAGGTCCTAGCGTGGCGGCGATCTGGCAGGCTACAGCATGGCACTTCTTTCTTGATTCCTTCTCTCCTCGTTCCTCCCCCATACCTTATGGTGCTAGATGTAGTGTAGATGTCTAGGGGCATTCTGATGTCCTCTCTCCTCCATCCCTTGACCATCCTGTGCGATGGAGTGGTATTAGGGTCTTGAGGGGATAGTGCACATACACAAGTCACATGCAACAAGTATGCATGCCACAAGGACTAGGTGGCGTGTACGTGTGCTTTGTGTCTACGAAGTGGTAAATGTGTATGAGCATGCATAGATACTTGTATCTATGGGTGGTATACGTGCACTTGGCGTGATGCTTTTACTCCCTCCTGCCTCCCCTTGACTCCCCTTGTGTGAATAGTGTAATGCTAAGGATCAGTCAAAAGCCAAGCATTTGTATGCACTCCACATGTGATGCATGGATGTGTGTGAAAGCATGCCCTAGTAGGTGCTAATAATGTGCAGGCATGTGTGTTTAGCATGCATGTGCATGTGTGTGCAATGAATGTGTAATTTGTGTGTGTACATTGAGTGTGTGTAAAAGTGTGTGCATATTAAGATGTGTGTGTGCACGTGTGTACATAAGCATGTGCATATGCATGGTATTAATTGGGAATGTAGGTGCGTGTGTGTGGGCATTAAGTGTATGTGTATATTTAATGTGGTGTGCACATGGAGTACATCTGTAGTGCGTGTGGGATTTGTGTGTGTGTGAGGTGTGGTGCATGTGGGGTGGGGGTGTGAGGTTTCATGTGTGTAGTACATGTGTGTGTGTGTGTGTGTGTGTGTGTGTGTGTGTGTGTGTGTGTGTGTGTGTGTGTGTGTGTGTGTGTGTGTGTGTGTGTGTGTGTGCGTGTGTGTGTGTGTTACAGTGCTTTTAATGGGGGGTGGTAGGGGGAGGTGTCTGTGCTCATCCCTTGATGTACTGGCTAAAATGGCAATGGAAAAAGCTTACCGTTAGCTTGGAAGGGAGGCAGAGATGGCCTAGGGCACTGTGCCATAAGTCAAGGTAGTGCAAGAGTAAAGGGAAATTTCTGAGCACCCAAAGAGATAGACATGTGTGAGGTTTCATATGTACAGTGCATGTATGTGTGTGTTAATATGGGTGGTGAAGAGTATGTGTGTGTGTTACAATGCTTTTAAAGGGGGGGATGTGTGTATGCTCCTCCCTTGATGTGGTGGATAAAATAGCAATAGTAAAAGCTGGTAGGCAGCTTGGAAGGGAGGTGGAGACGTCCCAGGGTAGTGTGCCACAAGGTAGGGTGGCATGGAAGTGAAGCACCTTTGTTGAGGAGAAAAAGAGGTGGAGAGGAGGCAGTGGTGTGAGGGGTGATGGGGAGAGGTTGGAGGGCAGTGGTATACACTTGAGCTAGTGGGTGGGTAGGTGGCCT
The DNA here is from genome assembly GCF_053477565.2 of Lygodium microphyllum. Taxonomy (NCBI): domain Eukaryota; kingdom Viridiplantae; phylum Streptophyta; class Polypodiopsida; order Schizaeales; family Lygodiaceae; genus Lygodium; species Lygodium microphyllum. The sequence goes on from NC_141142.1 coordinate 134,429,006, forward strand.
CTAATGTGTGGTATGAAATAGGGTGGATGGGAGAAGGTGGCACTGGTAGTGGTGTAGGTGAAGAGGGGAAAAGGTGGTGGTAGGCCGGATGGGCAAGGCCTTTGGAGGAGAGCATGAGGTGGTATATGGACGACTGGGGTGGCAAAAATCATGATATGGCATGGTGAATAGGAAAGAGAGTGAGAAGGGAGGAGGTGATAGAGAGAGAAGTAGGGGATAGTGGGCACCACGAAGCACAAGAAGGGGAGGAAGATGGGGATGATGGTAGAGGGCAAGTGCCTTGCAAGATGGCCATAGGGAGATAAATGATGGGTACATGGTCTACATGATAGAGTCACAAGAAGCAACAATGGTCAGGAGGCCTAGGTGATCGCATAGATCCATGGTGGTGTGAGAGAGAGTCACAGGGGCACATGGGGAAGCAATGGTTGTGTTGAGAAAAGGAGGAGACAACGTGATTGGTGAGATATACCCTAGCCCTCCATGTTGAGATATCGAGCTCCACTCATGATATGCCAGGGTGACCGTTGTGCATTTATGTCATCAACTTGTTAGCTGGAGATGTGGTTGGTACACCGCCCATGAATAATAGCTAGATGACAGCTATCCTTATCTACTCTAGTTTGTGGCTCAGTTAGTATGCCACCTTAGTTAGTTGAGTTTGGTTTTGAGACCCATATATAGGGTTCTTCTATTTCTATGTACTAGAGTTTTTTTTTTGCTTACACAACTAAGAAGAGGAAAAATATTTTCAGCCTCCACCTTTGTGTGTATTCCCCCATTGTGTAAGTGAGAAAGCTACAAGTGAGACTCCTTACTTCTCTCCCACAATCTTGACATGGTATCAGAACCTTGTTCGTAGTAAGGAGCTCAAGAAAGAAAACCAAGTTCACGGTGTTCTCGTAAGAGGACCAGTGTTGCTCTCATTTTTCTGTTTTGGGAGCAAGTCTTTGCAGGTAGCACAGTTGGAAAGTGCAAGAGTGCATTGTCTCAGATTGAGACACCCTTTGTGGTGTAGCAAGAGGGCAGTATATGCTGCGGGACATGGCTTTAGCCCTAGGTTGCCCTGTTTTTTTTATTTGAGGCCATTTCGGGGCCTGTTTTGGAGGCGAAAGTTTTTCGCAGGCACTGAAGAAAAAGCCCTATTTTTTGCTGTGCGACCACTGTTCTACAGGTCAGTGAAAAGTTACTATAGAAATTGCATCATATGCCTGTGCGCAGAGACATTGGGAGTTATAGAATCATCCTTGTTGCCTGTTGATGCAAAATCGTCACTAGGAAGTGACTGTGTGGTCAAATACCACTTTCGTCAGTTTTGCAGATTTGTCCTTGTGAGGCTAAAGCTGTGTTATTTGTAATGATAGAATTCTTTGTAGTGTTCTGTAATGGCGTCTGATTCTCTTTCACAGATTGTCACTGAAAAGCTTGACAAGAACAACTTCCAAGCATGGAAGTTTAGAATGACGAATTTCCTTATGGGAAAAAGATATTGGGAATTTGTTGCAGGAAATGAAGAAGAACTAGTTCTTCCTGATGTTCCCAATCAACAGCAAATGCAGGCATTTAAAGGATGGCATAAGAGAGCCAGAAAGTTATGTACTGGCTATCTATTAGTATTTCAAACTCTATGATTGTGCATATTCAGGATGCAAGTACGCCAAAGGAGGCATGGGATACTTTGTCAAAAATGTATAGCACAAATACGCAAGCCAGGAAAATGCAACTCAAGCAAGAGTTGCACAATGTGGAAAGAGAAAGTATAAGCATCAATGACTACCACATGAAGGTGAAGAAGATTGCAGATGCACTTGCTTCCATTGGGTCGCCAGTGGAAGATGATGACTTAGTTTCTGTGACCTTGAATGGTCTAGGAAAGGATTATGCACAGTTTCGAACATCCATTTCCGTCCGTGAAAGATTTCCTGATTTTGAGGAGTTGATTGCTCTTCTAATTTCTGAGGAGTAGAGAAATGGTGGTGCATCTTCTTCAGTAGGAACTTCAAAAGAAACTGTCTTCTACTCAAATGCTAGAAGAGGTAGAGGCAGAGGTAGAGGAGGCCGATCTGGAGGCCGTGGTAGAAATCAGAATATGCAGCAAACTCAAGAAAACCAGTCCTATGGAGGAGGACGTGGTAACTCTAGAGACAGGGGGAGCCAAAGAGGTCATGGTGGATGGCGAAGAGGCCAAAATGCAAACAGCAATGTTGAATGCTACTACTGTGGTACAATGGGTCATATGGCTAAAGACTGCTATAAAAAGTAGAATGACATCATGAATGGAAAATTGCAATAAGGGAATTATGCATCTTCTAGTAGACAGGGTGAAGACAGAAATGAGCATTTGTTTATGGTGCAACACATGAACAATTCTGTGACAAGTACAGAAGAAAGCAAGGAAGTGGGGTATGTTGACTTAGATGCATCAAACCACATGACAGGTCATGCAGAATGGATGCAGGATGCAAGGAAAATGGAAAAACTAGGATTTGTGGAGACTGGTGATGATACTGCGCATCCTATTGTGCAGATTGGAAAAATTCCTTTGTCTATGCAGGATGGAAAAAAGAAATACCTGTCAGACGTATTTCATGTCCCGAATATCACCAAGAATCTAGTTTCTGTTGATCAAATGGTTGAGCAGGGCTTGCAGGTCAGATTTAATCCTCATGGATGCTTTATTGAGGATATGAAAAATAAAGGTCGCTTGATAGCAAAAGGAAAGAAAAAGGGCAGAATGTTTACGTTGGATGCAAACATGCCTGAATTGAGTACAGCAATGTTTGCACATGGGACCGATGTAGTTGCAGATATTGATATCTGGCATAAACGTATTTGTCATGTTAATGTACAACGACTTAAATCAATGCATGCCCAAAATATTGTTGCAGGATTGCCAAAATTCAAGGTTACAGAAATGCATAAGGTATGTGAAGCCTGTCAATTTGGAAAACAGGCAAGGAAACCATTTCCTAGACATATTCAAGAGAGTAAGAAGCCATTGGAATTAATCCACTTTGATGTGTGGACTACTAAAGCTGCATCTATTGGAGGCTATCATTATTTTGTCACTTTTATTGATGACTATAGCAGAAAAGTTTGGGTTTATTTTATGAAAAAGAAAAGTGAAGTGTTTGGGCATTTCAAAACTCTTAAAGCTATGGTTGAAAAAGAAACAGGCCTGCAAATAAAATGCCTAAGGTCAGATGGAGGGGGAGAGTACCTCTCAAATGAGTTTGCAAGGTTCATACAGGAGCATGGCATAAAGCAGCAATATTCATGCAGTCATACCCCACAACAAAATGGAATTGCATAAAGGAAAAACAGGCATACTGGAGAGGTATCTCGTGCCATGCTCAACGAAAAAGACTTGCCAGATTTTTACTGGGCTGAAGCAGTTGCTACAACAGTCTACATAATGAACAGGACTCCCACTACAGCAATTCATGGGATGACTCCAGAGAAGAGGTATACTGGTAGGAAACTAGATATTTCTCATTTGAAAATTTTTGGTTGCGTTGCCTATGTTCATGTGCCAGATGAGTTGAGATCCAAGTTGGATCCAAAAGCTGAGAAGTGCATCTTTATTGGTTACTCTCTGCAGCAGTAGAAAGGGTATAGATGCTATAACCCTTCTACTCGTAAGTTTTCAGTGAGTAGAGATATTGTTTTTGATGAGATGAGTAGCTAGTATAAACCAGTAAATGTGATTGATGATGTAGATGCACAAAATGGTAATGATGCACAGATCTCACAAAAGCACTCACAAAATATTAGTGGACATGGGGTGTCCTCTAACAGTGGTTCACATTCTTTGCCATGGACAAGCAGATTTTGGATCAGGAGAATCTCCTCAAAACAATGCAGATAGTGGTATGCAAGTTTCACGAAAAGGAAAAGAGAAGGTAGATTAGCCCATGTTTGATGTGAATGCAGGTCACTCTTATGTGGATGGTGAATCCAGTGGCTCAGAACAGAGCATTGATCATGAGTTGGGTATTCCTTCTATTGTTACACCTGGAGTAAGAAATACCAGGGATGTTTTGAGAGCACCTAGAAGTGAGCCTACTTTGCGCAGGTCTACTAGAGCTAGGTATCATGTGGATAGGCTGAAATATGATGGATTTACAGCCATTCACTATGCCTATATAGTCAAACTGATATAGGAACCAGAACCCACTTCTTTTGAGCAAGCCATGGGAAAAGAAAAATGGGAGAAATCCATGGATAAAGAAATGGATGCTTTGGAAGCAAATGCTACATGGGAATTGGTACCTTTGCCTAAAGATAAGAATGCAATTGGTTGTAAGTGGGTTTATAAGGTGAAGCACAATGCAGATGGTTCTGTGAACAAATGCAAGGCAAGATTAGTAGTCAAGGGGTATGCACAAACATATGGCATTGATTATGAAGAAACATTCAGTCCGGTTGCAAGGATGGCAACCGTAAGAGCAGTCATTGCTATGGTTGCATCAAAGGGATGGTCTTTACATCAGATGGATGTAAAGAATGCCTTCTTGCATGGTGATTTGCACGAAGAGGTCTATATGGAGCAGCCACTAGGCTATGTGCATGCTGTTCATCCTGAGTTTATTTGTAGGTTGAAGAAAGCCTTGTATGGCTTGAAGCAAGCACCTAGAGCATGGTCTGACAAGATAGGACAGTATCTTGTCACTATTGGCTTTCAGATTTCCAAGGCATATTTCTCACTTCATGTGAGAAAAATAGAGAAATGTATTATGCTGCTTGTCATTTATATTGATGATTTGATTATCACGGGTGATAGTGATGAAGATATCTTTCATGTGAAAATGCTATTGAAGCAGAAGTTTGAGATGAAGGATTTGGGAGAGCTGCGTTATTTCTTGGGCATTGAGGTGATTAGATCACCAAGTGGAATATGGCTCTTGCAGAGGCAGTATGGATTAGACATACTGTCCAAATATGGGATGACAGGCTGTAAGCCTATTTCAGTTCCTTTGGAGCAGAATGTGAAGTTGAGCACAGATATAGGTGAGCTTCTTGAAGACCCTACTATGTACAGACGCATTGTAGGAAGTTTGATTTATATGACTATTACCAGGCTAGATTTGAGCTATGCTATTGGATTGGTAAGTCAGTTTATGCAGGCTCCAAGGAAACCGCATTTGGATGCGGCTAGACGCATACTCAGGTATGTGAAGTCCACATTGCAGTATGGACTATTTTATGAGACTGGGGTTCAGATACATTGATGTTGATTAGGCTGGTAGTATTTCTGATAGACGATCTACCAGTGGATATGTGTTCTCTTTTGAAAGTGCCGCAGTCACTTGGAGTAGCAAGAAACAGCCTACAGTTGCCTTGTCAAGCATAGAGGCTAAGTACAGGGGCGCAGCAATGGCTACATGTGAGGTAGCTTGGATGCATAAGCTACTTTATGATATGCATCAGCCTACAGATGGGCCAGTTGTCATTTATTGTGACAACATGAGTAGTATACACTTGGCAAATAACCCAGTCTATCATGCTAGAACAAAGCACATTGAGGTGCATTATCACTATGTGCGGGAGAGGGTTTTACTAGGTCTTATTGATCTAGTTTATGTCAGCACAGAGGATCAGGTAGCTGACATATTTACGAAGGCATTAGGTGCAGAGAAGCTGCGCAAGTTCAGAGACCTACTTGGTGTGTAGGAATTGGGATTGAGCTCGAGGGGGAGTGTTGAGATATCGAGCTCCACTCGTGATATGCCAGGGTGACCGTTGTGCATTTATGTCATCGACTTGTTAGCTGCAGATGCGGTTGGTACACCGCCCATGAATAATAGCTAGATGACAGCTATCCTTATCTACTCTAGTTTGTGGCTCAGTTAGTATGCCACCTTAGTTAGTTGAGTTTGGTTTTGAGACCCATATATAGGGTTCTTCTATTTCTATGTACTAGAGTTCTTTTTTGGCTTACACAACTAAGAAGAGGAAAACTGTTTTCAGCCTCCACCTTTGTGTATATTCCCCCATTGTGTAAGTGAGAAAGCTACAAGAGAGACTCCTTCCTTCTCTCCCACAATCTTGACACTCCGTAGGACAAGGGAAACCCTAGAGTGTTTTTTAAAGTGTTTATGTTTCAACAATGAAACCAAAATATTGTTGTATACGAGCTCAATATAGTGGGATGTTGGACACACTCTTATTACTTCAAGAGCTTTGATGCACAAGAATCAAATGGCTCTTTCTCACATAGTCTCTTGCACAGAAATGCAAGCCTTCCTTCAATCCCATAAAGGACGGGCTTTGCACACTCTAGGCTCCAAGTGAGTGCTCCTTCAACTCTATATCCTCTACAACCTCCACATGCAAAAGAGAAGCTTGGGCATGGCAAGAGAGAATGCTTCAAGAGAAGATGAGTAGAGCTTCAACCTATTGGCCACTCACCCTCACTTTATCACTCTCACCCTTACTCACTCTCTCACAATGAAAGTAGGACGTCAAGTGCACAAAGTTGCACACACATGAATGGCATGTTTTATTTTCTTATCCTTTTTATACATGACTTCTAGGGTTAGGGTTTTCCCATCTCTCTTGGACATCAAGTCCACTTTAGGGCCTCGAGGACCGGTCGTCCCTCATTGCATTCTTTTTCTATGGTGAGAAGGAACTAGAACCTTTATGGTTTTTCCACATGAGTCTATGCTATCATTATAAATTGCATGCAATCATGCGTGGCTTTTGTATTTTCATTATTAATCAATACAATTGTTGTAACCTTTTGAAAAATAAAATATGCATGTGCTATGCATACTATATTCTAGCTAATAATGCAAGGACTATTTTCAAAAATTTCTCTCCTTCTCATGCTTGCTTGCACATTGCGTGCTACGTACTTCTTGCGGTTAATGTTAACTCTCAAACAAACAAGGTGAAAAATCTAGAAAATCTAAAGCGGAAGATAGGGCCAAGGCAAAGTGAAACAAAGCTTGAGGATAGAGCTTGCACTTGGATTGTGGAGCTACCCGAGTGCTCAGGAGAGGAGGTAACTCGATTAGGCCTGGAGGTAGGTTCACTACACCCATAGAGATGGATAGCACTATGTGAGAGGTAGCCATTTTTGCTTAGCTTGGAATTCTTGAAAAAATAAGTGGGCCATGGGTCTTGACGGTTGATCGCCACTACATTTTGATTCCCTTATTGGGACCAACAGATCCAAGCCTTGAGCACTTGCGCACTTCGAATTGAGTATTGAAGTAGAGTGTTTCTTGAACCGGTGCTTGAGGTAGATAGGTAGAAAGAAGGGAGTTTGAAGAGATAATGGATCTCCTTAGCGAGTAGATTTTTGTTTTTTTGGATTTGGAAAAGTAGGTTGGAGTAGTATAGGTATTTCCTTTATGATTTTTGCTTGCATTTATGTAGGATAGGAGCAAAACATTGGAGCGCGTAGTAGGGTTTTATGTTGTTGTATAATAGGGTGAAACAGGGAAAAGAATGGAAAAAAATGAAAATTTGGGTTAAATATTGGTAAGGGGAGCAAGACAAAGGTGGATGCAAGCCTAGGCAAGGTAATAAGAGGCCAGGAATGGCAGGAAAGACCTCAGTTTGCATTTCAGGGATTTAGGGAGCTAGAGAGAGGGGGAGAGATTCATTAGGTTGACCTCCTTTGATCTTGTCGTCGAGGAGTCTTTTGCCCACTACAGGTATTCCCACACCTTCTCCTGCATTAGTAGCTAGGATTTGGACGTGCTCGACCAGTAGGAAAGCCTCGATCATTCGACATGACAAATTCTATGTAAGATTGATGAAAAACACGTCGTGTTTGGCCCGCCATCCGAGTGACAACAATTGGTGATCCCTAACAAAGTCTAGGACTGAACCACAAAAGCACACTATCTTAGTTAAGTAGGGAAGCATGTGCTCCAAACGAATTATGTCCATGGGGTCTCCCTCAAATGGGGGTGGGCATATACAGGTGTTGGGTGGGTTCATCTGCATCTTCTCCATACTATCATCCACAAATAGTGTTGTTATTGGGCTGAAGTGTGGCCAATCAATGTTGTCAAAACACTTCATGAAAATGGGCTTTGTGTAACTCCTTCTGGCAAAAGTTGTTGTGGGAGTTGCTCTACACTTTCCTTGTTAAAAGGTTGATGCTTTCTTTAACAACTTCACACATTCACTTCTAACCAATTGGAGCACCTCACTTAAATTGTCTTCCTTTGTGGAGCTCCAGATGGCAATGTTAAACAATGTAGATACTTCACTCAAAAACCTGGCGAGCCATGGCTACAAAATCACCCAATACTTGCCCACTTCTAGGGGCTTCACTCGTAACAATCCCTTTTTCTTTGGCCGCCTATGTAGAAGCACTCCATTCATATCAAACACAATTAATTTTCAGGTTGTGGGAGGTAGCTGTATATGCACATGTGGAAGAGTGAGCACCCATGTATTGGTATGACGAAAAAGAACACCAAATTGCAATTAGATATTGTACAAGTTAACGTAAAAATATTCATTTTCTCTTAGATATCTTCCATCTTTGGCGAAGCGATACATACATGCAATTAGTCTACCGATGCAAAGTCACCACATCCTGCATTGCAATCTAAAATGGTGTCCCCTTCTTTTGTGTACATTTGCAAGAACCACGTTGCATGCCACCTATAGTATTTGATAGTCATATAATGTATTGGTAATTTTACAAAACATATCAACAATAGTTTAATAACATTGGATCTCATATTGACCTCTCATTGGGGATCCTGATATATCTCTCACCCACTCATTTGTAGTAATGTCATCTTTTGTGAACTCTGGAGGGATTATTCCATTGTAAGTGATATTTGAACCCATGTACACTAGAATATACAGCACATATACCTGCATTTAAAGATTGAAATACTATTTTTAGTAATTATACTTACTAAATGGAGCCAACAAGTGTGATACATAAACATTATCTAGCATGATCATATCATGACTTTAAAACTCTCACCTCTCTACCTCTAATGATACATATAGGTGTCTCACAATGAATAATATGTGCCATGCATAAGGCCCAACACTTCTGCCCTGACTTCATCCATCGGTGTCCATCCTCCACAACTTGCTGGATAAGCTCTACCATGGAGTGTATTGTGGCAAGAAACAGTAACATCTCTACATCCTTGAGAACACGATCAACTAGATACATGGCATCGACTGACTCTGCTTCGATATGGGAGTTTCATGATGAAAATCTATCCCCCAGTCCATGCACGGCACTATCTTCAAGGAGACAAACCACCATGATATCACATGTTGTGTTTGTGGTTTCTTCATCAACCTCAACCATCTTTTTTTGGCTAATCTCCTCCAATGCCTCTATCAATCTAGAGAATGCCTCACTTGGCTGATCATTTCGAAATGCATGTTTGATCTCGAATGGGTCAGAGAGAATAGTATGCCACTCCACCTTCGCCATCATATCGGCATGGGAGATAGTAACTTGCAAGGGGTCTTCCATAGGGCTTTCAATGTTGTGGACCTCTGCACATTGACTCCTTGATTAGTAACATATTCTTATTATTGAATGTTAACGATAAATAATATTCTTATTACATGTTTGTTTACTTGCATGTGAGGTTGGAACATCTTGCACCATTGTAGCTTCATGGGAGACGATATCTTGTAAGTGGAATTCCACATGACTTTCAATATGGCCCTCTCTATGATAAATTCATAATTAGCAACATATTTTTCATTCAAAATATTATTGTAGATAGTACTATTGACACACGTTAGTTCACCAGTGTTTGTGGCTAGCACATTCTCCAGCATTATAGGTTGAAAATCAAAAATTGTATTCCCCTCTACAAAAATATAGACCATTTTTATTGGCATTGAATTGTGGGAAAAAAAAAACTACAAGTCACATTTGTTTACCGATAGCTGCCATGTCCCCTAGCACGACTAGTCCATGTTCTTGCATTTGTTCCTTCCCTACACAAGGACACACATCACGATTAACATTATATAATGATAGAATATTTAAAGCTCTGCTGACATCATCCAATCGTGACATGTGTGAAATTCACAAGGATCGTTTCTTTACCTCTCTGCGCATGGGTCACGTCCAATGTGACCTCAAATCCAAGACACTCAATTCTTCTACCCTTTGCATGTTAAAAAATATTGTTGATGTTAATTTGGTGATGAACAAGAATTACGTGCCTTCACATAATGAGTTTTCTACAAAAGCAAGCTTACCATATGGGTACTCTATAATACGTGTGTCAATTCCATGTGATACCTCATTGCTTGAAGCATGGATTTTTTTTTGTATGAAGCATGGATTGATGATTGATAAAGTTTGAAATATTTTTAAAGCTTATTTATTAGTTTTTGATAGTTTGGAATGGTTTTAGTATGAGTTATGAAGTTCTATTGTTCTCTGTTGACCTTTTGTAACCTTCTGATGAACTCCTATAGAGCCTTTGTCTTTGTTCTGTTCTATTCTCTAGATCTTCTGTAAGTGTTCTGTAGAATGTATGTGTAACTTTGGAAAAGTTTTCAACTTTTGAAAGGATGAATATAAGCTCAAAAGACCTAAAACAAATGGAAGAAGTAGCTACTGAAGACTAAAGAAAAGACTGAAATGAAGTGACAGTAGTGAGCTATGAAGAGACATTGTAGTGGCTCTAGTGCCCTTTCATACCTCCCATGCCTCTTGGGAGGTGCATCCATGACCTAAGGAGGATTATTACGAGTGATTATTGAGTATTGTAGTGAGGAGATGATGTACTATTGATTGATAGAGAGCGAAAGAGTCAATGATAGAAAATTCTATCAAAACAATGTATCTATCTATGAGAGATTGATAGAGAGAACTATGAAAATAATGAAGATGAATCATATGTGATTATTTCCATTCAAAATTGGTATATATATTTTTTAACTTGTTCTATTGATGGATTCTATGAAGATGTTGAAGATTATGGATGATTCTATCAAATCTGTGGGAGATATCTACTATGATGCTACGTGAAGATTTGTTATTTTCCTTGTTGTGGTTCTCTAAAGAATGAAACAAAAGCTTGTTGATGTTACAATATAGAATTTCTTGCAGTAGAAACCCCTTTTCCTTGGTGTCTTTCTTAGGGCTCCATGTTTTTGTGTGCAGTCGGGGAATTCTGCCATCAACAAGCATCAGAAGAGGCTAAAATTGAAGGAAATGGCATTGCCAAGAAGAGAAGAATTCATTGGATGTTTGCAAAGTTCCTTCTTTCACTGAAGAGTTGGAGATTATTATTGCCAAACCCACTTTCTACAAGAATTTCATCCCACAATGGTCGAAACATATTACCATCATGATGCAAGCTCTGTGTGGTGGACTATTTCCTCTTCCTATTGAAGTAACAGAGATGTGCATCTTGGTGGTATACAAACGGAGAGCACTTGCACCTTCTCTCCTACACAATATGTGTAGGAATCTCCTCTTGGAGCTTGATTTCAGCAGAGCTTCTGCAGCACTTTCTCCTTCTCTTCACCTTTTTGATGCATGCAAAGTGATGCTTCCTTCAGCTCTTTGATTTTAGCAGAGCTTTCACAGCACTTGCTCCTTCTCTTCACCTCTTTGATGCATGCAAAGTGATGCTTCCTTCACCTCTCCCACACCCAAGGAGAGCCACCACTTTTATAGGATTTAAGAGCTTCTCTTCTTGGAGAGAGACTTGAGTGCCAAGGTTGAAAAGGTTGATCTTCATGCAAGACATGGTTGTTCCATGACCTACTCTATAACACAAATTTTGGAATATCTCTTTTTGAGTTGTTCGGATGAAAAAACAGTCAACACAAAAGCTGTAGATCTCGTTGTGTTTCATAACCCACATGAGCCATTTTTGGAGATCATCTTTCTATCATGAGATATTTCAAAATGGATCTCCCATGTCTATTTTAAGAAAAAAAAAATTAAACTGTACTCTTAACTTGTGGTCCATGCAACCACCTTGAACCATAGATAAGGAGAGTTGATTAGATTGCCTTTGGCCTCAACCTTAAGATTGAATTCCACACAAAATCTTGTATCATTCTAGACCTTAGAAAGGGAATATCACTTATCTCCTTACCTCCAAAGGATCATGCCTCTCATCTTTCTTAATGAAAGAAAAGACCTTAAACCTTGACTTGTAAGGGAGAGGATGACCCCAAATGAATGCAGTGCTCATTACACATAATAAATATTCCCAGGCATCCCGGGATGCACACATGAATCCTTATTAGAACTCAATCCATATTTATTTATGTGTAACTCCTTGGTTCTTGTGTACACTCTTACACTTAGCAGACACTTCCTTTCCCCTTCATAACTTGTACTGCCTATACCAAATATCCCCATCACAGTGCTCTGATCACCCCATTAAGTGATGCAATAGGAATAGTGGTCTCTAAATGGTCTCATGGCCATACTAGATCATCATCAACTCTTAAAGAAAATTAAGTCATTAATTTATTGACATAAATTTACTAAGTAGAGAATGTGTAGTAAGCAATCAATTTAGTAACATCCCTCTAGCTTCTAAACACTTGACCTCAAGTGTAGAGGGGATACATAGTCCTTAAGAAGATCTGGAAAGTCTTGTAGTTCTCTCTCAATCATAAACTGAGCGTCAAATGGGGGATAATTCTTAAACTTAACCAAATACTTCCGTAATACCTTACACGACCTTAGAGTATTGTCCTGATGGTGTAAAATTCTTTCAAGCACAAGGAACTCTTCTGTTTCTTCTATGTCAGGTAAATCTTCCTTTATTGGTTCCATTGGAGGCTCTCCAATATAGTAACATAGCAAACTTATATGGAAAGCATTATGAATGTTCCAATGACTCAATAGATCCAAACAAAAAGTCACATCGTTTATCTTATCTGTGATGACGATGCTTATTAGCTTCATGTTTATGCTTCTCTTGGATCCTTTGGATAGTATCTTTTACTTGAGTGAAAGTTGTGTCAATGTCTCTAACACACTCATATGCTACAAAGATCTTATCCTTCATAAAAATAATGGGTGGTAAATGAAGCTTACCATAGATGATCTCAAAGGGTGCCTTACCAATACTAGAGTGCATCATGTTATTGTATGCAAACTCTACTGAATGCAAATACTTTTCCCACTCTCTTTGATTATCAGAGACATAGGATTTCAAAAGCTTCAGAATAGTAGAATTAGCATTTTCACTCTGCCTATCTATTTGAGGATGATAAGAGTATGAAAACTTTAACTAAGTCTCGAGGTTCTCGAAAAGAGCTTGCCAAAAGAGGCTGGTCATGCAGGGATCTCAATCACTTATAATGGACTTAGGCATGCCACGTTGCTTGAAAATATGAGCAATGAATAGTTTAGCCCTATGATCGACTTTGATTGTCTTTCACATATGTATAAATTGAGCTTGCTTAGTGAATCTATCAATGATAGTCTAGATTGCATTGTTTCCTACTTGTGTGCAATGAAGCTCCATGATAAAGTCCATGGCTATACTTTTCTAAGGCTCATTGGGAATAGGTAATGGCTTTAGTAGACTAGGTGGTTTATGCCTGTCGTACTTTATGTTTTGGCATATCTTGCACTTATGGAAATATATTTCAATGTCAGCTCTAAGAGTGGGTAAAAAGAAATATCTTTCCAATGCTTGAGTAGTGGGTAGAATACCCCTATGTCCAGCATATGGAGATGCATGTGCTTCATCCATTACCTTGTGTCGCAATGGTAATGCTATCACAAATTTCTTGATGATGATACAAATAACCATCTGGAATCAAGTAAGGTGTAATCGATTGACTTGAGTTAATGTGATCCCATATGGTTGAGAAGTTGGAATCAGTTGCACACATTTTGGGTAAATCCATGAACTCGTTATGGTAAACATTTTTTATTACATTCACTCGAGGTCGCCATGATAGAGCATCTATTACCACATTCTAAGTTCTAGATGTGTGAAGGATTTGAAAATGAAACATAGATAAGTAATTTGCCCAATGCATCTGTTTCTCTGAGAGCTTCTTTTGAGTGAGAAAGTATCTTAGACTTTGGTTATCTATTTTAATAACAAAATCTGCACCAAATAAATAATGTTTTCATACTTGAAGAGCATGTACCACCGCCATAATCTCTTTCTCATACACTAGAGCATGTAGCTCATGATCCTTGAGGTGTCGGATCTCAAATGCTACTGCATAATGCTCTTGGTTAAGCGTAGCTCCAATGCAATCCCCACAAGCATCGCAGTGAACTTCAAAAGGTGTTTGAAGATCCAAAACTATGAGAACTCATTCTTGAGTCACAAGAAACTTAATTCTTTCAAAGGCTTGATCCCCAGTGAAAAGGCATTCACTTCTTAGTAAGGTCATGTAGAGGAGATGCAACATACACAAAACCTCGTATGAACCTCCTATAGTATGAATATAGGCCCAAGAAACTTCTAACTTCATGTATAGAAGTAGGCGTAGGCCATTCAACAATGGCTTGAATCTTCTCACGATCCATTCTCACCATATTGTGAGAAACAATATGGCCCAAGTAATGAATTTTCGAAAGGAAAAATTCACTCTTCTTAGTATTGACCTATAGTCTATGCTTGCAAAGCTCTTGAAAATCAATAGATAGATGTTTTCTATGCTCTTCTTCAAACCATGAAAATATTAGAATGTCATCAAAGAAGACACCTATGAACTTTGAGAGATGTCTAAAAATTCTCTCCATCATTCAGTTGAATGTGGTGGGTGCATTAGTCAAACCAAATGGATTGACTAAGAACTCACATAGTCCAAACGTTGTACAAAAAGATGTCTCATGAACATATTCAAGTGCTATCTGTGTTTGGTGATTGCCGCTCTTGAGATCAATGTGGCTAAAGATACTAGCCTCTTACAACTTATCCAAGATATCATCTATCCTCGGGATAGGAAAACGATTCTTGATTGTGATCTTATTCAAAGATCTATAGTCTATGCATATATGGAAAGAACCTCTTTCTTTTGAACAAGTAAGACTGGAGAATACTATGGAGAAGAGCTAGGTTGAACTAACCCTTTTTCCAATAGTTCATTTACTTGTTTTAGGATCTCCTCTTGTTTACTTTCATTTACTCGGTAAGGCAGTTGGTTAGAACTGCCTGGGATAAGATCAATTGTGTGATCTTTCAGGCACTTAGGAGAGATAACTCTCTTGAGAGTGAATTACCAAAATAATCTTGTCACAAAATCATGTCTGACTTGATCAATTAAAGAGAGGGGTTCTTTTAAAGTCTGAGACTTAGAAGCATTAGTTGGTATTGTGTGTTCATTAGAGGCATCAAGTGCCCTTGAATCATTAGCTTCTTTTAACACTCTCACAAAAATCATGTATGCAAAAATAGCTTTCTTCATTTCTTTATAAATGCTAACATGACTAACCATTGGCACAGGCCAATCTCCAGCTTTCGCAATGCATACTACGTTTTGACCCTTGAATTGAAATGCAAGGGTCTTCTTAACAAAATCGAGAAGAGGTCTAATCTTGTAATGCCAAGGCATACCTAAGATAACATCACAGTTACCAATGGGTGCAAGTAGAAAATATTCTTGGTCATCATAATCCTGAATTCTAAGATTCAACTTCCCTTGCATAGGAGTAGAATTGGTTGTAAGTCCTTCAAATGTTGAATGTGATCCAGTTGATGTTCCCAATCGATCCAGTGTAATTTGTAGTCTTTCAGTAGTATCTGATGACACAAAATTATCTATGGACCCTGGATCAAAGAGTATCAAAACTCATTGATTGTTGAGTGTCCCCCAACCCTTTAAGAGTTGTCTCTTCTTCTCATTTGAATGAGTGTTAGCTTGCACATCTAGAATAGAATTTGAGGATAGTGGAGGAGGATCTTTAACTATATTTTCTTCCTTCTTTTGTGAGGAACATCAGGATTCATATGCTCTAACTCACCACAAAGAAAGCACCTTCCTTCCTCTTTGTACTTTTGTATCTCAGAGAGTGAGAGATACTTGCACTTCTTCTTGTTACCCTCTGGGTTTGAATATTGGCCATGGGTAGAGATAGTTCTTCTTCGATTAAACTTGTATCTTGGTTAGTCATAGAGCTACTCTTGTATAGCTCTATAAGAACTCATCTCCAACTTTTGAGATGTGCCAAGTGTATGAAAACTTTTAGCTATGATGGCAGAATCCATCATGCGAAATAAGGTTTCATGTGGATACACCTTCATGGTTCGATGTAAATGAGGAAGTAGGCCAACTTCAAACTTCCTCTTCTTCTCTTCATCACTAATCTCCATGAAAGGAGTAACCGTGAGAAGAGTAGACCAAAACTTGTCCACATAGTGACCTTCACATGCTCTTTCTGGCCTAGCCAATCCCACTTCTTCTTCACATCATTCTCAAAATCAGGAGGCAATAACTAAGCATAAAATTTATTCTTGAACATTTCCCAGGTCGTAGGTTTCCTTCCCTCCAAAATGACAGTCAACCACCAATTTCTAGCGGTGTCTTTCAAGTGCATGCCTACATGCCTAAACTTGGACTTTTCTGAGAAATTACCATCATAAAAAGAAACTTCAAATTGCCTGACAAAGGCTAATGCCTTAGCAGGATCTCTCTTACACCGGAGTAAGAGTCAAACTTTATGTCCTTATCCCCATACTTGAAAGTCTTACTCTTCTTAAGCTTGCTCCTCTTATGGTCCCTCTCTATTTGTTTGGAGACTGCACAAGACTTTGAACCAAGAGAGTAGGAACTAGAAGATGATGAGGAGGAGGAACTTGAGCAATCAGGGGAGTAGCTAGTTGCTGAGGGATATGACTTCCTCCTTATATGCCTCAGTTGAGGTGAGGTATTTCTACTCTTCTTGATCCAAAATTCATTCTTCCTTCTAGGAAGCTTCTCAGCAATTGGATGCTTTGCACCTTCACCATCAATTGGTGCAATGGTGTTTCCTCTAGTATCACCATATTTTGGAGGATTTGATCCTTCATAAGTAGCTTCTTCCCTTGCCCTTAAGTTGTCAATCAATTAGAACTTCAAGAATCTCCAACAAGCTATGATACTCTGTCAATTAAGCCTGCAATTGCTCACTTGTAAGCACTTCATCAATTGCCATCTTTACCTTCTTCTTGCAAGGATCGCCTTTACTTTGAGAAAAGCAAAGAGACCTGCTCTAATACCACTAGCATAAGATCCAAGTTACACACTCAAAATTCCTATATACTTAAAAGATATATGGTGAATATTATGTTGGTGTAGAGAGAGAACAGATGAGAAAAGAAAGATGTAGAGAGAAAGAGAGAGAAAGAGAGAGAAAAAGAGATATTGACAACACGCTAGGGATTGGAAGATGGGCTAGTCCCCCCCCTTGTGGAGTTATATTATTGACAAGGAGCAAGCTCCTCCATTACATGTAAACTAGTTCTTAACTTGTAGATCTTGGGAATAAGATCACAATTTATTGCACGGTATACAACCAACTAACACTTGCACAACTTTCAAGTTGGCAACTTTTCATTCTTCTTGATTCTCTCCTTCTCTCCTACACAATATGTGTAGGGCTCTCTTCTTGCTACTTGATTTCAACAGAGCTTCTGCAACACTTCGAGGGTTGGCAAGCTTGAACTTATATAGATCCTTGCATGGTATACAATCGACAAGCACTTGAACCTTCTCTTCTCTCTTGGAACTCAATTTCAGTAGAGCTTCCACAGCACTTGCACCTTCTTTCCTACACAATATGTGTAGGAATATCCTCTTGGAGCTTGATTTTAGTAGAGCTTCTACAACACTCTCCTTCCCTTCTCCTCTTGGATGCATGGAAAGTGATGCTTCCTTCACCTCTCCCACGCCCAAGGAAAGCCTCCACTTTTATAGGATCCAAGAGCTTCACTTATTGCAGAGAGACTTGAGTGCCAAGATTGGAAAGGTTGATCTTCATGCAAGACGTGGCTATTCCATGACCTACTCTACAGCACCAATTTTTAAGATCTCTCTATCCATTGTTTGGATTAAAAAACCTCCAACACAAAAGTCGTAGATCTCTTCGTTTTCGATAACCTACGCAGGCTATTTTTAGAGATTGTCTTTCTATCGCAAGATATTTAAAAAATGAATTCACCATGTCTATTTTAGGAAAAATAGCTTTTTGAACTGTACTCTTAACTTGCAGTCCATCCAACCACCTTGAGCCATAGATAAGGATATTTAATTAGATTTCCTTGGGCCTCAACCTTAAGATTGAATTCCACACAAAATCTTGTGTCATTTTAGACCTTAGAAAGGGAAAATCACTTCTCTCCTCACTTCCAGATGATCACGTCTCTTGTCTTTCTTAGTGAGAGAATTACTTCTCTTGTATTTCTTAATGAAAGAAAAGACCTTAAACCTTGACTTGTAAGGGAGAGGATGACCCCAAATTAATGCATTGCTCATTATACACAAGTAAGCGTTCCATGGCGTCCCCAGATGCATACATAAATACATATACACAATGCTAATGCACTTCCTCTTCTTAGAACTCAATCCATCTTCATTTATGTTCAACTCCTTGGTTCTTGTGTACACTCTTACACTTGGCAGGCACTTCCTTCCCCCTTTCATAACTTGTACTGCTTGTACTAGATATCCGCGTCACAGTGCTCTGATCACCCCATTAAGTGATGCACTAGGGATACTGGTCTCTAAATGGTCTCATGGCCATGCTAGATCATCATCAACACGTAAAGAAAAGTGAGTCATTAATTTATTGACATAAATTTACTAAATAGATAATGTGTACTAAGCTATCAATTTAGTAACACAGAGAGTGAAGGATACTTATTTCCATGATAGGGGAGAGTTGTATGTTACATTGTTTTGTACAATTATACATTACTACATCTGTGGCTTTCGCTCAAGTATTGATTGTAGAAGGTGTCTTGAAGAATATCAATGACTATGTGCAATATTTTCAATGTTCTTGACCATCTCAAAAAGTGGAGCAAAGTATCAACCAGGTAGGGTCTATTTAAGCTAATTGTATTCCTGGAAGGTAGCCTACTAAAAGTAATAAAATGAAATCATGCTGTAATATTATAAGAGCAAGTTGAATGTCATAAAGATGCCACTTTTGCAAGGAAGAAGAAGAGTACAACATGGGATTTCGTCTCTAACCATTGGACATGCTGGTCACATAATTTTTAGATAAGTTGAGCATGAAGCTCCTAGGTTAGTCTCCTCGAATGCTTCGATTGTAGGAACTAGAAGCCATCTTTTATGATCTTGTTAAGCTGGTGCAAGTTTGGGTCAATGTAAATGCTTTGGCACATTGCCATGTACATTTTGTTTGCTTTTCTAGTCTCCTTATTGTTCTCACTATTTGTTGTCAGGAGTTGGAGCATTAAATGAAAAGCCTTTTGACAAGCAATGGATCTTCTTAGCTCTTGTGCTACACCATTATTGATTGGAGTCTTATTTCCAAACCTAGGGATCTCACTTCATCAGGCATGCTCTTTCCCTTCAAGGTACCATCTTTTGGCACCATTGCAAATATGTTATCAATCTTTCATTTTCACACACATAGGATTACTAGCAAAAGTGAAACAAATCTTGGGGGATTGCACTATGACTTTGCAAGAAACTTTATTGTGTTTCATGGAATAAAGGTATGCATTTCTTGTCTCTAAGAAGACTTTTTAATTGTGCTT
Organism: Lygodium microphyllum; assembly: GCF_053477565.2. Classification (NCBI taxonomy): domain Eukaryota; kingdom Viridiplantae; phylum Streptophyta; class Polypodiopsida; order Schizaeales; family Lygodiaceae; genus Lygodium; species Lygodium microphyllum. The sequence goes on from NC_141142.1 coordinate 134,448,676, forward strand.
CCAAGTGAATCCTTGTGTTTTTCCAATTCAAGCATTTTAATTGTGTATATTATAGAAGGAGACACCATGAGGGTAGCATTCTTTGTAATAAAGACAATTGAAATCAACTAGGCATGAGGATAGGGATTAATTTTGAGTAGGTCATGGCCACTGACCTATATACAGCACGAGACATGTTCTTTTGCAAGGAAGGAGAGTGCTATAGGTCTTGAGAAGACTCCATATATTCTGGCACCTGTTGATAGCTATGATACTTAGTGGGTAGCCCCGTTACAAAGACTAGTTTTAATTTCCTACTTGAATACAAGAGAAGCAATTATACCGTGATATCATCATCGTCATCATTAGCTTCTCTGCATGTTGCAATCATGAGGGACACAAGTGAAAATGTGATACATTTTAATATTCCCACCCGTGAATATTGACTTCCCACACACCGCGTAAACCTCGTGCAAAGGTTATCCTTCTTGTTGGAATTGCCGGCAGTGTGATCTGTGACCTGCACGCGAGAAATCAGGACCTCCGCATTGGCAAGGCAAACCCGAGTGTTCAAACCGCAAATCACACGTAAACACCCTCTTGGGAGGGGCAAATTGAATATTATCAAGGCAAATTTTTTCTATTTTTATCCCTTTTCCCCAGCCGATGCACGGCTGGAGGAGAGGGAGTATGGGGGGATGGGACTTGGAGGAGTCGTAAGTTGCATGGGGAGGGGGGGAACCCATGCAAGGGGCCACGTGGTGGAGCCCTTCTCTTTTCCCCCATGCCTATATAAAAACCCACTAAGGTGTTGAAGAGGGGGGGGTGGAAGGACAGACGGCTGCTGCCATCGCCATGTTGAAGGATGGAGGAGAAGGGAAACGCTACCATGGAGAGAAGAAAAGGCTACCGCCAGCCGTGAGGGAGATCTGCAGAGAAAACGCTGCTGTGCTGCACCAGATTTCCGCCAGGCTGCCGCCACGATCATAGGGGTCTTCATCATAGTTTTTTTCCCCCTGTCGTCGTCAATTTTCCCCCCAATCATTACTTATCCCTCCCACGTTTTCTGAAAAGGATAGAAGCTTATTAGAAGCTTCTAAAGGAAAAGCCCTTAAGCCCTGTGCACACGGTCTTTACCAGTGGGGCTTAAAATCCCACACCTTGTGACGGGTATTCCGGCGTAAGGGAGAAGCGGATAGACTTGGAGGTTGTTTTGCCAAAGATAGGAGGAATCCGCGGAGTTCAAGTCATCAACGATGGCTCCCAAGAAGACGCAAGGCGCACCCGCGGGAGGTTCCTCCCCGAACTTACACGTGGACATCACCGCGGATCCACAAGCCCAGGTTCCACGAATTTATTTCCACATAAAGAAATGCTTTAAGCACGCTTAATTCCATAGGGAGAATGCATTTTACGCTTATTGTTAATTCATGTAGTAGTGATAAAAGTAAATTTGAGAAAGTATCTCTGTAAACGATGGATAAGGATTGGTGCATATCATGCAATTGGATCGTTTGCATCTCCAAAGTTATAAATGTAAATCACTTACGCGCCCTATGAACTTAGTCGCAAATTGCCTTGTCGTGCATTTTCAAAGTGGAAGTCTAAATCGCATATTGCCTAGGGTTAAAAATGAAATTGTTAAGTGCATTGGCCGTGAAGGAAAAGAGTATCTGGCATTTAGTTAATAACTTCCTTTGTTATGACTTGCATGAGGAAATTGTTAACTTCCATTGCACGGCATGAAAATGAAACTATGGACATTGCACGTTGCATGCAAAGATGTTTGCCGAACGGATTGAAGGTTGCATGTCACATGAACATTAACGATGTTGTATCTAAGGGTCACACGTTACATATTCGTCATGCGTAAATTTCATTTCATCGAGTTGCATTTGGAAAAGATTGCATGGCTTATCAAAGCATGAAATTCTAAAGCTTAGACAAAAGGGTTGTAGGCATGATTTTTTAATGTAAACCCTAGTAAGTTTCATGCAAGTTATCATTCGTCGTGACCTTAGTAAGAAAAGTAAAGGGTTATTGCATACCTTAATGAACATAGATGTAACAAATCGTATACTTGCACAAAATGTGGTATCTAGCATCTGTTTACACCGTTAGAACAAGGTTAGAATCTCTAGGAAAGGATTGCCCTTGTCGCAAGACAGTAGATCAATTTATCTAAATCACCTAACCCGCAAGGGATTCGTATAGGCATAATTAGCCGATTCAATAAAAACCTCAAGTACTAGCTAGGGCTTGGCACGTTAGAAATGCAGCCAAGTATCGTACTTGGACGCCAAGTCAAAGTCCTCAAACCCAAAGGTCCTACCCACCTTCCCGGAATGTTGAGTCAATGGGACGCACACGCAAATAATGATCTAGGGTTTCTACCCTAAGGATCATTCGACCTAATGCTAGAACTTGGATTGAGTTGGAATCCCTAGGGACCGAACGTTGTCGGCCTAGTGCAATTAGGATTGGGTTGAGTAAGAAAACACCCTAAACCCTACTTCTAGTCTAATCATAATTCCTTGACCAGAAAACACCGTTCAATGGGTGAAATGATCCCTTGGAATAGAGGCGACACCTGTGCAAAAAAGTTGCAACGTCGCATAGACTCGGGGTTAAGTTCACAAGAGAGTTTTGCCATTTCTTGATATGAGGTTGGCAAGTTCTTGCGCAAGTTTATCTTGCAAGAGGATGAGTAGCCATCCTGTTACATCACCCTTATTGGGAAAATTTGCCAAGTTAAGGGAAGTTAGGTATTTGCTTGGAAGCAGATGATCAATCAATAAATTAACGCGACATGGTCGCTAGGATTTACTATTAATAAAACCTAAGGTATTGGTTAAGTTGGGTTAACAGGGTATGGCCCTAACCCAAGGACAATAGGAATCTTGCCAAGTTGCAATTGATTCCGGATCGAATGCTGGATGCATTCGGAGAGAAGGATTCACTCCTTAACAGTTTGCCAAATAAACGACCACTGGAATTGATTGTGCTTGTAACAGTTTAGAAAGCACTGTTTGCATTGTTTGCTCAAGGAACTAAAGGATGAAAAGATATATAAATGCTTCAGGTTGAAGGCCTGAAGGGAGAGGCAGCTTCAGTTACCCCCGACTGCCTGCCTGACCCTAACCAAGGGGGTTGTTGACCGCGCCGGGAACGTGGACCGAACCCGCCACGAGAGGTCTTTCCGCTGAGCTCTACTTGGAGCAGGAGGACGCTTGGGTGCTAGGGGGGGCTCTGGCCGTAAATCCCTCGCCTTCCGGGTCCTGCACAAGAGGCTAACGTGACTCGGGATTGGATCTCGAGGCCCGCATACTAGTCTGCGGGCAGAAGCTTGGAATAGTGATCCCTGGCGGATTACTGGATAGCCTTCGGGCGGATTATGGACAAGCCTACGGGCGGAACTCCTTGTATTTCAAAGATAAAATGATGAAATGATAATAAAGAAGTTGTTTGATATTGTTTCTCTATGTCACGTGATAAAATTACGCGAAGGAACCAGTGCCTAACATGGTTAATTAAAGAAGCTGATTTGTTATATGTCAAATTAATGTGTTAGATAATTACATAACTAAAACAAACCGAGGAAAGTGCGGAGGATGGACCATGGGTCCGTCCCACGGATGGGTGGTCCCGGTTAGCCGGGAACTTTTCTCAAAAATCTCGAAAAACAGCGGGATGATCATCATTATCGAAGCGAATAATGAGAGCGATAATCTAGAGTTACGTCTTACCCGATTTACACTATTTTAGGGGAACGGAATGGGACTATGCCTTATGGCAGAGAGGTTGAGCCTTGCATCCCTCTTGTTTCCCATTCTCCTTGAACCAAGTGCAGCGTGAATCCGCTTCGGACCTGGCGTTTCTGCGTAAAGTAGTTCGCTCGGGTCTGACGCTAGTTGCTGTTAGCTAATGACCAAACAGGAAAACCCTAATTTCGGTCGATCCTAAGTGGGAAACAGCCAGGATACTTCCGCTACGTGGCAGACGCGGGAAGACCTAGATTGCAAAACCCGTAACATTCCATGGGAGTGCCAGGCGGAGTTTTCTAGACATTCTTCCCGATGGACTGCTAAGACGTGTCCTAGATGATTCTAGTGGACACGTTACAGTTGGTATCAGAGCCGACCAACAACGAAATTGTTTTCGTGAGATCTCAATAAAATGAAGTAAAGAAATTGTTGCTGTCCAATCATTTCCTCATCTTCAATACTGTCTTGCAGAACTATGAAGCGTGGAACAAGTTTTTGGTGTTCCGGATCATGTTTATGACTGCAATGCATTCTCCGCATTATAGGCAGAGAGTTGAAATGATGAACATCCTGGAACAGATTTATAATCCATCACCTTTATATATAGAACGAAGATGGACTGGGTCTTCAGGAATCTACTACATAGCTGCCCACCGGTTCGCTTATCTACAAACCAACCTAAAGAGGATCAAGTGGTTGGAAGACTTGAAAGTCGTGAAGCTGTTCATTTTTGTGGAAGCTCACGTAAATTCGACTTTGCATATTCAAGGTCGGAGGGTTGAATTGAACTCATATGTATATGAGGAAGTAACCCGTGTAATCCCAGCCGACAGGATTAAGGTGTTGGGCCGCCATGAGAAGTATGGATTCCAGCGGAAAGGATATCCTGAACTTCCCATGAATTATCGATTCCTAAAGATCCATGACCCAAAACCCTACTATTACACAGTTCCTGTAGACAAATGCAATACAACGTTGTTCTCCCCTAACTGAATGTAATGATTGGATTATCATCACACGAGATATTGTATAAGGCTACGCCCATGTAAATATAAATAAGGACTTCTTTTATCAATACCCGACTGTGCATCAGGGTTGTTACAAAAAGTTAAGTAGCTTCATGATTTACGAGATAGCTGAACTAAAGATAAGCTAATGTCAATTATCATACAATAACATTAAGAAAACTTTTACCCAGGCACAACCCCAGGTACAGGTTCCAAATTCGCCCCCTACATCAAGTACTGCTATAATCTAGGAGAAGAAGTTCCTCCTCAAACAGATAAAGCCACCCGAGTTTGACGGGAGAGGCAGATTCGTCCAGTCTGATGCTGAAATTTGGATTGAATCTATGGAGGATTACTTCGAAGCAGCTGGTACTGCACCTACCAATCAGGCCATGCTCGCCAAATTAAAACTCACCGGTGAAGCTAGACTATGGTGGAAACAATGGTGCAGGGATCAAGGGACTTCAGAGGGGTCCGTTACCTGGGAGAAGTTAAAGCAATCCGTGCAGGGGAGATATTTGCCACCTGCATATCGTACACAGAAAATGAATGAGTTCTATGAGCTAAAACAGTTAGGACTCACCCTTGACGCATACTACTCTAAATTTGTCTCACTCTTAAAGTATGCGCCACAAATGGACACGACGCAGCAGGTGTCCAAATTTTGCGCGGGCTTAAATCCACCTGTAAATACTCATCTCGAATCTATGCGACCATCAGATCTTCAGGATGCACTCATTCGAGCGGCACCTATAATTCAGGAAGTGCAAGCTAGACCAAGGGGTATTAAGAATTGGTCTTATAGCGACCCGAACAGAGGAGCATTCAGACCCCAAGTGAAGAGAGTTCAAGGTCACAATCAGGGAAAAAGGAAGAAAGCAAGGACAAATAACGTCAACAACTTTGTTCCTACCCACAGTAATGGCCAAAACCTCCGATGTTTCCACTGCAACGAACTCGGTCACTTCAAAAGGCAATGTCCCAAGCTCAGCGAGGGACACCGTCAAGGTGCAGGCCGCGGTCAAGGAGCCGCCACCCGTGGAAGAGGAAGAACTGCCTGCATTACCAATAGGCAAAGATGTGAAGCAGAAGAAGAGGAAGATCTGACTATGGAAGCGGAATTCGAAAGAGCGACAGTCCATGCCGCTTTACACAAGAAGGGGCCGAATCGCCAGTTCTCGCTGATTCAAACACCGTCGGACTATCAAGGTAAAGGCTTCAAAACCTTGATTGATTGTGGCAGTACACATTCCTTTATCTCACCAGCGTGTGCTAAAAGATTAGGAATAGCCACAGTAGAAGCACCTACCCTACTCGTGGAATTGGCAAACGGTCGTGAGGTAACTTGTACCAGGCAAACTGCTAAGGAAGAGTTCTTTCTGGGAGGAAAGAAAACCTCAGTCAAATTCAGAGTCATGAATTTAGGTATCCATGAGTGTCTACTCGGGATGGATTGGCTTATGCCTAATGACGCCCACATCCACTGTGGAAAGGGTCAAGTTTCCTTTCGAAACTCTGAAAGGGAGTTTGTTACAACTCAAGGTGAAGCAGGAGTGCCAAGAATCCAGTTAGCCAAAGTATCGCGGATCATAAAAGGAGTTAGAAAGGGATTACCTGTTTACCTGATCAAACTCAACAAGTTAGATCAAAAGCAAGAGTCTCATGAGGGACCCTCTTGGGTAAAGGAATACGCTGACGTATTCCCTGAGGAATTGACTGAACTTCCGCCTCCAAGAGAAGTCGATCATGAAATAAGGCTAGTGCCTAGAGCTGCGCCAATTGCAAAGAGACCTTATAGAATGTCCATACCAGAAGCTATTGAGTTGAAGGAACAACTCAAGCAACTGTTAGATCAGGGTTACATCCGGCCTAGCAACTCACCATGGGGAGCTCCAGTACTATTCCAGAAAAAGAAAGATGGGACACTTCGACTATGTATTGATTACCGTGGGTTGAATCAATCAACAGTCAAGAACAAGTATCCTATTCCTAGAATAGATGAGCTTCTTGATCGCCTTTAAGGTGCAAAGATCTTCTCCAAAATTGATCTCAGATTAGGTTACTATCAAATAAGGATCAAGGATGAAGATACTCCAAAAACGGCCTTCAATACAAGATATGGGCACTTTGAGTTCTTGGTTATGTCATTCGGGCTTACAAATGCACCTGCCACCTTCAATAGATTAATGCAGGATATTTTTAGACCATATCTTGATGATTTCGTGCTTGTCCTCTTCGATGACACTTTAGTTTATTCTAAACAGGAAGAAGATCATGAACCTCAACTTCGGATTGTCCTTGAGACAATGAGGTCTCATAAGCTGTATGCAAAAATGAAGAAGTGTGCATTCTTCAAACGTCAGATTGAATATCTAGGATTCATAGTATCATCAGAAGGAATATCAGTAGACCCAGCCAAAGTCAGAGATGTGCTTGAATGGCCAATACCAGTATCCGTCAAAGAAATACGTAGTTTTCTTGGCTTGACAGGATGGTATAGGGTCTTTATAAAAAACTATGCTTTGATTGCAGCACCTCTTACCGACTTACTAAAAAAGCAGACTTCTATTACATGGTCAACTCCCGAACAAAATAGCTTCAACCAATTGAAGCAATGTTTGGTATCAGCACCTATTCTAAAACTTCCTGACCTCAATAAGGAGTTCGAGGTAGTAACTGATGCCAGCATTCTTGCCTTGGGGTGTGTACTTATGCAGGAAGGTCATCCAGTAGCATATTCTTCAAGGAAATTGAAGAGTCATGAAAAGAATTATGCCACGCATGATCTGGAGTTATTAGCTGTCATCCATGCTCTAAAGCTTTGGAGACACTACCTGTTGGGTAACAAGTTTACTCTAGTAACCGATCATAAGAGTCTCAAATGGATTTTTACCCAGAACAAGCTCAACATGAGGCAACGTCGATGGATTGAAGTATTGGAGGAGTATGATTTTGAAATCAAGTATCGACCAGGGAAAGAGAATGTAGTTGCCGATGCACTCAGTCGCAAGGCATTCCTAAATTCCCTAATCTTGCAGAATCCATCAACGGCCAGATCTCTGGCTACAAAGGTATCTATGCCAAGCAACCCCATACTCGAACTAGCTAGAGAGGAAGCATGCCATGATTTGGCCTACCAAACCATGATAAAAGAAATATCTACCAAGGAGCAGAATCTGAAGTCACAAGCTAAGTATCAGGAATTTTCCATTGATAATGGACTTGTCTACTACAGAACAAGGCTGTGTATACCAACAAGCCAGTCACTTAAGCAGAAGATATTATGGGAAGCTCATGATTCCCCTTTCGCAGGACATCCTGGCTATGCAAAAACTCTTAATGCAGTTAGGAAGAGCTACCATTGGGAGAGGCTCAAAGGTGACGTTCTCAAATATGTCACTGAATGTTTGTCTTGCCAACGTATCAAGGCTGAACATGTCATGATGCCAGGAAAATTGCAACCACTTGACATTCCCCAAATGAAATGGGAATTCATCAGTATGGATTTTGTGGTGGGCTTACCCCAAGTCCAAGGAGGATACAACTCCATTATGGTTGTAGTTGACATGCTTACTAAGGTTGCACACCTGATTCCAGTAAAGACAAACTATAAAGCCTCCGACATTGCAAGAGTGTTTATCAAGGAGATATTCAAGCTACATGGGTTACCTAGAAGGATCATTAGCGATCGAGATTCTCTCTTCACTTCACACTTCTGGAGAGCTATCTTTGAAGCTATTGGAACTCAACTCTGTTTTAGCACTGCCTACCATCCCCAAACGGATGGACAAACAGAGCGAGTAAATCAAATCATTGAGGATATGCTTAGGGCATACTGCTGTCGAGAGCCGAAGAGGTGGATTCAGTACTTGCCATTAGTAGAATTTGCCTACAATGCTTCTTACCAGCAGAGCATTCAAATGACCCCTTTCCAGGCATTGTATGGTCATGATTGTCGAAGTCCCCTAAACTTTTCTGATCCAACCCTAAGATTTGAAGCTTCAAGACAAATGTTGGAGGACATGGATGACCGAATAAGGTCAATAAGACAAGACATACAAGCAGCCAAAGATAGACAAAAGGCATATGCGGATTTGAAACGCCAAGAGAGGATCTTCGGAGAAGGAGACATGGTCTTCATTCGTGTACGCCCTAAAAGGAGTTCTTTATCTCTAGGAGAATGCAAGAAGCTAAGTCCAAGGTATTGTGGGCCGTATAAAATCCTCAAATGCCTGGGACCCAATGCTTATGAATTGCAACTTCCGGATAACCTAAAAGTTCACAATGTATTCCATATTAGTCTCTTAAAAAAATATGTACCCAACCCTAATCATGTACTTGATGACCAACAAATTGTAATGCCTAGTCAAGGAGTCCTTGAACTAAGACCGGATAAGATTTTAGATGTTAGGGAGAGACAGTTAAGATCTAGAACCTTGAAAGAATGTCTCGTCCAGTGGAAAGATTATCCCGAAGAGGATGCTACCTGGATGGATGAAAGCTCTCTCAACCTTCAATATCCCCAGAATATCTCGAGATGAGGACATCTCGATTCTTCTAAGGGGGAGAGAATGTAATATTCCCAACCGTGAATATTGACTTCCCACACACCGCGTAAACCTCGTGCAAAGGTTATCCTTCTTGTTGGAATTGCCGGCAGTGTGATCTGTGACCTGCACGCGAGAAATCAGGACCTCCGCATTGGCAAGGCAAACCCGAGAGTTCAAACCGCAAATCACATGTAAACACCCTCTTGGGAGGGGCAAATTGAATATTATCAAGGCAAAATTTTTTTATTTTTATCCCTTTTCCCCAGCCGATGCACGGCTGGAGGAGAGGGAGTATGGGGGGATGGGACTTGGAGGAGTCGTGGGCTGCATGGGGAGGGGGGGAACCCATGCAAGGGGCCACGTGGTGGAGCCCTTCTCTTTCCCCCCATGCCTATATAAACACCCACTAAGGTGTTGAAGAGGGAGGGGTGGAAGGACAGACGGCTACTGCCATCGCCGTGTTGAAGGATGGAGGAGAAGGGAAACGCTACCATGGAGAGAAGAAAAGGCTACCGCCAGCCGTGAGCGAGATCTGCAGAGAAAACGCTGCCGTGCTGCACCAGATTTCCGCCCGGCTGCCGCCACGATCATAGGGGTCTTCATCATAGTTTTTTTCCCCGTGTCATCGTCAATTTTCCCCCCAATCATTACTTATCCCTCCCACGTTTTCTGAAAAGGATAGAAGCTTCTTAGAAGCTTCTAAAGGAAAGGCCCTTAAGCCCTATGCACACGGTCTTTACCAGTGGGGCTTAAAATCCCACACCTTGTGACGGGTATTCCGGCGTAAGGGAGAAGCGGATAGACTTGGAGGTTGTTTTGCCAAAGATAGGAGGAATCCGCGGAGTTCAAGTCATCAACGATGGCTCCCAAGAAGACACAAGGCGCACCCGCAGGAGGTTCCTCCCCGAACTTACACGTGGACATCACCGCGGATCCACAAGCCCAGGTTCCACGAATTTATTTCCACATAAAGAAATGCTTTAAGCACGCTTAATTCCATAGGGAGAATGCATTTTACGCTTATTGTTAATTCATGTAGTAGTGATAAAAGTAAATTTGAGAAAGTATCTCTGTAAATGATGGATAAGGATTGGTGCATATCATGCAATTGGATCGTTTGCATCTCCAAAGTTATAAATGTAAATCACTTACGCATCCTATGAACTTAGTCGCAAATTGCCTTGTCATGCATTTTCAAAGTGGAAGTCTAAAACGCATATTGCCTAGGGTTAAAAATGAAATTGTTAAGTGCATTGGCCGTGAAGGAAAAGAGTATCTGGCATTTAGTTAATAACTTCCTTTGTTATGACTTGCATGAGGAAATTGTTAACTTCCATTGCACGGCATGAAAATGAAACTATGGACATTGCACGTTGCATGCAAAGATGTTTGTCGAACGGATTGAAGGTTGCATGTCACATGAACATTAACGATGTTGTATCTAAGGGTCACATGTTACATATTCGTCATGCGTGAATTTCATTTCATCGAGTTGCATTTGGAAAAGATTGCATGGCTTATCAAAGCATGAAATTCTAAAGCTTAGACAAAAGGGTTGTAGGCATGATTTTTTTATGTAAACCCTAGTAAGTTTCATGCAAGTTATCATTCGTCGTGACCTTAGTAAGAAAAGTAAAGGGTTATTGCATACCTTAATGAACATAGATGTAACAAATCGTATACTTGCACAAAATGTGGTATCTAGCATCTGTTTACATCGTTAGAACAAGGTTAGAATCTCTAGGAAAGGATTGCCCTTGTCGCAAGACAGTAGATCAATATATCTAAATCACCTAACCCGCAAGGGATTCGTATAGGCATAATTAGCCGATTCAATAAAAACCTCAAGTACTAGCTAGGGCTTGGCACGTTAGAAATGCAGCCAAGTATCGTACTTGGACGCCAAGTCAAAGTCCTCAAACCCAAAGGTCCTACCCACCTTCCCGGAATGTTGAGTCAATGGGACGCGCACGCAAATAATGATCTAGGGTTTGTACCCTAAGGATCATTCGACCTAATGCTAGAACTTGGATTGAGTTGGAATCCCTAGGGACCGAACGTTGTCGGCCTAGTGCAATTAGGATTGGGTTGAGTAAGAAAACACCCTAAACCCTACTTCTAGTCTAATCATAATTCCTTGACCAGAAAACACCGTTCAATGGGTGAAATGATCCCTTGGAATAGAGGCGACACCTGTGCAAACAAGTTGCAACGTCGCATAGACTCGGGGTTAAGTTCACAAGAGAGTTTTACCATTTCTTGATATGAGGTTGGCAAGTTCTTGCGCAAGTTTATCTTGCAAGAGGATGAGTAGCCATCCTATTACATCACCCTTATTGGGAAAATTTGCCAAGTTAAGGGAAGTTAGGTATTTGCTTGGAAGCAGATGATCAATCAATAAATTAACGCGACATGGTCGCTAGGATTTACTATTAATAAAACCTAAGGTATTGGTTAAGTTGGGTTAACAGGGTATGGCCCTAACCCAAGGACAATAGGAATCTTGCCAAGTTGCAATTGATTTCGGATCGAATGCTGGATGCATTCGGAGAGAAGGATTCACTCCTTAACAGTTTGCCAAATAAACGACCACTGGAATTGATTGTGCTTGTAACAGTTTAGAAAGCACTGTTTGCATTGTTTGCTCAAGGAACTAAAGGATGAAAAGATATATAAATGCTTCAGGTTGAAGGCCTGAAGGGAGAGGCAGCTTCAGTTACCCCCGACTGCCTGCCTGACCCTAACCAAGGGGGTTGTTGACCGCGCCGGGAACGTGGACCGAACCCGCCATGAGAGGTCTTTCCGTTGAGCTCTACTTGGAGCAGGAGGACGCTTGGGTGCCAGGGGGGGCTCTGGCCGTAAATCCCTCACCTTCCGGGTCCTGCACAAGAGACTAACGTGACTCGGGATTGGATCTCGAGGCCCGCATACTAGTCTGCGGGCAGAAGCTTGGAATAGTGATCCCTGGCGGATTACTGGATAGCCTTCGGGCGGATTATGGACAAGCCTACGGGCGGAACTCCTTGTATTTCAAAGATAAAATGATGAAATGATAATAAAGAAGTTGTTTGATATTGTTTTTCTATGTCACGTGATAAAATTACGTGAAGGAACCAGTGCCTAACAGGGTTAATTAAAGAAGCTGATTGTTATATGTCAAATTTATGTGTTAGATAATTACATAACTAAAACAAACCGAGGAAAGTGCGGAAGATGGACCATGGGTCCGTCCCACGGATGGGTGGTTCCGGTTAGCCAGGAACTTTTCTCAAAAATCTCAAAAAACAGCGGGATGATCATCATTATCGAAGCGAATAATGAGAGCGATAATCTAGAGTTACGTCTTACCCGATTTACACTGTTTTAGGGGAACGGAATGGGACTATGCCTTATGGCAGAGAGGTTGAGCCTTGCATCCCTCTCGTTTCCCATTCTCCTTGAACCAAGTGCAGCGTGAATCCGCTTTGGACCTGGCATTTCTGCGTAAAGTAGTTCGCTTGGGTCTGACGCTAGTTGCTGCTAGCTAATGACCAAACAGGAAAACCCTAATTCCGGTTGATCCTAAGTGGGAAATGGCCAGGATACTTCCGCTACGTGGCAGACGCGGGAATACCTAGATTGCAAAACCCGTAACATTCCATGGGAGTGCCGGGCGGAGTTTTCTAGACATTCTTCCTGATGGACTGCTAAGACGTGTCCTAGATGATTCTAGTGGACACGTTACATACATGAAACTATTTGTTATGCTTGAGCACTCCAACATGTCATAGCTAAGCTAGGATAGGCTAGGCGTTGTTAATCAATCTTAATCATGGTTTTATAATATCCTTATCACATTCTCATGTTTATGCATATTTGTGTATTGTAGCTGAGGGACATGCATGCTATAACCATCGATAGCTATGTGGAAGTTCCTAACAACGATTAGCAAGCCCTCCTTCAAGAAATTTGCAAGCAACTTGTTACTTGTGTTGGCATCGACACAAGTGATAGAAGAACTCCAATTCTACGTTGGGGTAATGTACAATTTCAGGCCTCTATTTACCATTTCATTAGCCATTAGAGATCAACTTGAGTAAGAATATAGTATCACCATATTATGGCATCATATATATTATTTAAATAGTCTATTACCTATATACAAGCTTTTTTGGTACATAAGAGAAAAAGCCTATATAGAAAGCATTATCTACTTATCAACTTTTTTTTTCACATCAGAAAAAAATCATGTATAGTGAAAAAATAGTACCTAATCTATTAAATGTGAATTATGTCCTATTTGAAATTAACTAAATAATCTCTATATAAATTTTTAGTTGAAATTTTGCTATATAATTTCCTACTTAGAAATTCATATAGATAGAAATATCAAAACTAAGGAAAATACAATATAAAAATTTAGAATCACATAACAAATTTTCTATATAGTAAAATTACCATAAGTAGGGAGATTTCCCTATGTAGGGAAACATAGAAAAATTTCCCACATAATAAAAATTTCTTACAAAGGAAATTAAAAAAAGGGAATTCCCTATCAAAACCCTAGTTAAAAATACACATGATTCCTATGTGATTCCCTAGTTTCTCTAACTAGGAAATGTTTCATTTTCCCTAAAATTATTTATTTTCCCTATGTGATTCCCTAATTTCTCCAATTAAAAAATGTTTCATTTTTCCTATAATTTTTTTTTCCCTACTTATGTGTATATTTAACTAGGGAATTGATAAGGAAATTCCTTTTTTTTCCTATGTAGGAAATGATTAAAAGTTCCTTATGCTACCACTTTCCAAAGAAAGGTCATCATTTCAAGTCCCTTGCTACTAGTTACAAGATCTTTATATACATTGTGCAGGTGTATTTACCACCAACATGCCATCCACCACCATTTGAAAGTGGTCCCTTACCTCTGGAAGCCTTCCAGGGTGGTGGCAAGCAATGCACCACCACCTAAGTGGGTTACCATATTCCAAGTGGTTCTCTTCCACTTTAGGATGGTGCATATCACTTACAAGAGGTCTACTACCAAGTAATAGTAAGATAGGAGGTCTACTACCATTTGTTTGTGGCCACTACTTTTGCTTTTTGTGCTACCATGGAATCATAGATAAGCAACAAGCACAATGGATAACTTACAAGTTAAAAGTGAAGAATCAAAATTTTCAAGCAATGATCACCACATTCAAGTGGTGGCAAACCACTCTCTAGTGGTTGCTCTTTACTTACAAGTGGCTACCATCTCTCATAAGTGGTAAGTCTCAAAATTTAGTGATCATTCACTTCTTTAGAGGTGTTGATGTCTCACCACTTTGAAGTGGTAGTAATCACTCAAAAATCCTTAATTTTTTAACTAATGAGTTGGTTTCCATTAATTGAATCTTCGCAATCATATTATTCTCCTGATTTGTCACATCCTTCCATTGTTTGATGAGCACTTTCATATGATCAAATCACTACTTTAGAACAAAAATATGCTCTCTTTATTGGCATTGATAATATTTGAACACCATTGTGAAGTGGTCACTATGTATTTTAAGTTGTTGATAAAGACTAAAACTTGGTTTTTGGTATTGAAATGTGCTAGCTTTTAAGTACCCCACCAGTCTCAAGTGCTCACAAACAACTCTTTTAGAACATCAACCATTTTCCAACCTTTTGGAAGTGTTGTCCACCTCCATGTTGTCTACATCACTTTTAAAGTACTACGATAGTACTTTTAATGTTATCACATCACTCTTGTAGTGCCAAACCACTTGATAGTGGTATTGCTACACTTTTTAGTGGTGCTTCTATACTTTTTGTGTCGTGTAGTTTAAAAGTTAAATATTTCTATTGAATGTAGTTCTTAGTGGTGCTGAATTTTTTTAGTTGGTGAGATTGAGAATTAACTATTGCTAATTTTATTACTAACACTACTGTACTTGTATATTCCAAGTTGAACTCTATATTAGATTCAAGGAAGAGTATATAAATATCAAGATTTCTCAATGTTCTTTTGTGTCTTTGAAATCGTTATTTGGCTTACAAAAAAGCGATTGCTATAGATGTTGTTGTATTGTGCAGGTATAGATGATTTTGCTTAAAGAAGCTGTAACTCACATGTAGTCTCAAAGTTTTAGTGTTCATGGTTCTTAGTGCACATGCAACTATTCTGATTCAGTGTTGAGTGTTGAAATGACTTGTTTTTTGGCTGATTTTTGTTGTTTTTGAGAGCTGAATGGTTGATTTTATGAGATGATTGATTGATTTAGAAGTGGTTTGAGAGTGTTTTGGATGGTAATGATTGTGTTTTGGAATATCATGATGTTTGTTGGTGGTTCTGTGATGTTCTGATAGGTTTTGATTGGTTCTGTATACCTTCTGTTTTGTTCTGTTTTGCTCTGTTTTGGTCCGTTTTGTTCTGATTGTCTTCTGTAAGGAGGGAAGGAGTATTGATTGATGAAGATTGAGATCTTGTGAAAGTTTATTGAATAGTTTTTGAGAGTTTGGAACGGTTTGAGAATGAGTTATGAGGTTTTGATGACCTTCTGTAACCTTCTGTAGGTCTTCTGTAGAGCTTCTGCTTCTGTTTCTGTTCTGTTCTGTTTTGTACTGTAGCTGTTCTGGTACTGTTTTGTAGACTGTTCTGTATGCTTCTGTAAGTGTTCTGTGGAATGTATGTGTGACTTTGGGAAAGTTTTCTAGCCTTGGAAAGAGGTGAATACAAGTGCAAAAGAGTTGAAAGAAGTGGAAGAAGTAGCTGCTGAAGACTCAAGTGAAGACTAGAGTGAAGTGACAGTAGTGAGCTATGAAAGGACACTGTAGTGGCTCTGGTGACTCTTCATATCAGACATACCTCTTGGGAGGGGTATCCAAGACCTAAGAGTGATTATTGAGAGTGATTTTGAAAGATTTTAGTGAGGATATGATGTATTATTGATGGAGAGAAAGAGAGAGAGTCAGAGATAGCCAATTCTACTCAAACAGAGTGATTGTATATGAGAGATTGAGAGAGAAGACTATGAAGATATTGAAGATGAATACTATGTGATGTATTTCCATTCAAAGATGGTGTATTCCTTTGCTTTCTTTGTTCTATAGATGGATTTTATGAAGATATTGAAGAATATGGTTGATTCTATTAAATCCGTGGGAGGTCTACATGATGCTGTATGAAGATTTGTTGTGCATGGTGTTCTTTTCTTCATTGTGATCATATGAAACATGATAAACAAGCTTGTTGATGTTACAAGATAGATTTTCTTGCAAGAGAATTCCCTTTTCCTTGGTGTTCCTCTCGGGGCTCCATGTTTTTGGTGCGCAGCCGAGGAAACTTGCCATCAACAAGCACCAAAAGAGGCTGAAAATGAAGGAAATCGCATTGCCAAGAAGAGAAGAATTCAATGGATGTTTGTAAAGTTCCTTCTTCCACTGAAGAGTTGGAATTTCTCATAATCAAAGCCACTTTCCACAAGAAGTTCATCCCACAATGGCGGAAACACATCACCATCATGATGCATGCTCTATGTGGTGGACAGTTTCCTCTTCCTGTTGAAGCAGCAGAAACTTGCATCTTGGTGGCAAACTGTTTGGGAACAAACCGAAGAGCAGAAACAGAGAGAATGACCATCCATGGAAGATTTGGCATTCATTGAGAAGTTTCCAGACAACATCAAGTGGGAGATTGTGAAGAAGCTTCAGGAGTCTTGGTCTGTAGAGGTTCACAAGGACAAGAAGGAAAAGAGTTGGAATTTGTTCATGGACGCTCAACAGCAAGATACATGGGATGCTTGGTGTACTGATAATCTTCTGTTTGTTCAATTAGCAACCCACTGGAAGTTGGTAGACAGAGTGTTTTTCACAACATACATTGTTGAAACCATTAAAAGCTGGCATTATTATGATGATGGCACCACCACCATGCTCAGACGTATGCATTTTGACACCTTCAGAACCGAATACATTCCTCTGTGTAGTGGCATGAAAGTAGAACTCAGGGACGTTGAAAAGAAAGAAGTAGAAGAAATGTTGGCAAGAGAGTCCCACAGAGACTGAAGTCTTCTGTTAACCCTCTGTGGAGCACTAACAACATAGTGGAGCCAACCCCCTGATGAATGACGCAATAAAGAGGCAAGCGTTAGAACGAGTCCAGAGGTACGTGAGAAGAGAGAAAGCAAGAATCAGAGCCGAGAGCAAGCTCGCAGCAGAAGCCGCCTTTGACACCCTTGCGGAACTCTTTACAGAAGTCCCAATGGCACATCAAGCCCTTCCTCCTCCTGCTGGAGGTCCACTTCCAAGCCAAATCCGTCCTGGAAATATTGATGACAGGCCAGCGAATGTAGTCCCATTGCCAGTTTTTAAGGGAGAGTACAATGAAGACCCCGATCTTCATGTAGCAGAGTTTATGGTAGTGTGTGTGGCTAACAATGCCAGAACCCATGAGCATTGGTTAGCAATATTCCCCGCCACTTTCAAGGGCGCGGCGTTTCAGTGGCATGCGAGACAAGCAGTAGGAACTTTTGGCACATGGGACGACCTGAAGTTGGCCTTCCTCACTAAATTCAGGCGTGAAGGTTTTAAAGAGCGGATGAGAGAGGAATTTTTGAACCTAAGTCAGTCCTCTGGAGAAAGAGTGGAAGCTTATGTCTCACGAATGGAATCCATCCTGAAGAGATGGACTAACCATAATCTAGATGATGGCATTCAGAAGGGGGTGTTTCTCAAAGGATTACAACCAGAAGTCCGTAAATTTGTGGAGCTGCAAAGACCAGCCACACTGCAAGCTGCAATAGAAGGTGCAAGACTGTACGATGAAGTGGAAGCTTGATTAGCGATGAATTCAGGAAGAGGAGTCCTACCTCCTCTGATGCCAGGAATGATGTACCCACCAAATGCAGTTCCAGGGACTGTTCCCTACCCTTACCAACAGATGCCCCCGATATCACAGTACAGTGCACCAAATCCACAGTGGCCACAATCCATGCCTCAAATGATGGTTCAACCACAACAACAATGGTCCCAACCAATTTCTTCATTATCAAATTAGCAGCAACAGTGGAATCCTACCAGCTAGAGCCAACAGCCAACAGTTCAAACAGGAGCTCTGAATCAGAACCAAAACAGAGACCCCTCTGTACCAGCCCAACCCGTTTATGCAGTGATTACAGAAACTCCTCAAAACCCTCCTGCCAGTACGTCAGGAGGAGAAAGCTTGAAGGATTATTTATCCAATTCAGTTGCAAACATAAAAAAGGAGTTGATGGATGTGATTACAGAACAGCTACAGACACTGAAAGTGAATACCGCTAGCATATCCAACGTTGCAGGAGCAAGAAGAGATGTGATGCGGTCAAATACTTGGTGTGGTAAGTGTCATCAAGCAGGCCATTTAGCCACTGAATGTACACGAAAACCAACCATCCCTGGAGCCTTCTGTTCCTACTGTTTGCGGAAGAATCATACAGAGGACATTTGCTCTCTGAAGGAGATGCATGATAGGAGAAGGAAGGAAGAAGACGCAAGATTTAACTTGCTGGAATCCAAAATGACAACACAGGATATTGGACCCAAGCCTAGAGAGTTTGGTCCTAATTTCGGACCCAGAAGATTTCCCTCTCAAAGTTACAGAGGAAGACAGTCTGGCGGTGGTCAGAGATCAGAAGTGGCGGAGAAAAGGGACACATCTCATCAAATTGTCCAAATCCTCGAAGGTCAGTGGATTACAAGCCCTTATGCAGTCGATGCAAAGGAGAAGGCCACACTGCAAAAGATTGTCCAAGCCCAGCCCCAGTGAAAAACAGTGCTACTGATAGTCCAGCTAAGGCCCAAGAGCCTACCTCCAATTTAGTGGAATTGGAAGTTGCTGCCATCACGCGTGCAAAGCAAAAGGAACCACCTGTCCAGAAAGAAAATAACCCTCCTGCCAGAACAGTGAAGTTCAATCTTCCACCAGAAGAATAGAACAGAACAGAGCCTAACAGTTCCGTACAGAGCGCTACAGTGCCACAGAGAGTTACAGAGACAGTTACAGAGACAGGACCAGAGGTCCAGGAGATAGAAGAGGAGGAAGTGCCACAAGTGGCAGAAGAAGTTCCTGTGATTCCCCTGTTGGAAGAAAGAGGGAAAATGAAAATGGGTGTTGCCCCATTCCCTAATCGGTTAGAGAAGCCAGTGGATCCTATTAAGGAATACGATCTGGTCAGAGATCTAGGTACCTTTAAATCAAACCTCACATTCCGACAATTATTGATGTTGTCTCCCAGTTGCCGGAAAAGATTCAAAAGTATACTGACAAGAAGACGTGGCTTAAGGATTGCTCCCTCAACAACAACAAAGTCCAACAAGGCTCCAGAGCCTGTAAAAGAAGTGGATGTAGCTAACACCTTCCTAGATCCAGGTACTCCAGAGACTGGTGTGTGGATAGAAGGCTGCTTCATTGCAAATGCACTGATTGATGGTGGTTCATCAGTAAACATTATGACGGATGTGACAATGAAGGATCTAGGCCTACAAGGTGTGCAACCCACCCAATGGCTCATCAGACTAGCAGATCATAGTAGAATCAAGCCTTTGGGCATTCTTCCATATGTGAAGACTACAGTGGCTGGAAAAGATTATTGGCTAACCTATCTGGTGGTGAAGCCAAACTCTTATGGTACATCCTACCCTCTGTTACTATGCAGACCATGACTTTTTGAAGCCCGAGCAAGGATGGATTGGTTCAAAGGAACCTTGACCTTGGGTAGAGGACCCAACAAAGTGGTGCTGAAACTGTATGGTTCTCAAAAAGGACATGGATCCACCTCCTTGGAATTATCTTCTGACTCCCCTAATGAGGCTACAGATGGAACATCAGCAGACGAATATGCTGTCAAACAGATCCTTCCCAAGAAAACAGTGGCACATTCCTTAACAGTGGATACTGTAGGCCGACTTCCAAAAGATGCCAAGCCATTATCAATGGGTGAATACTTCCTGCCTGAACCGGGCATGACTTCTGAAATCACTTCTGACAGTGAGATAGAAGCATGGATGTACTGCTCTCCCTGTTACATGGCCATAGTAGAAACAGAGACAGAGACAGGAGAGGAAACGGAGAATCTATTCTTCTGTTACAGAGCTCCTACAGAAGCAGAAGCAGATGCAGAGACAGAAGCAGAGACAGAAGAGGATGGATATGATATGGACGAAGAAGATTATGAAAGTGAAACGGAAGAATCTATCCCACCTGAAGAGGATACATTTGAGGAAGAAGTTCCAGAAGCATCAGAAGCAGATGAGCTCATGCTATGGGACAAAATGGTGATGGTACCATTTGGTCTGGTAAATGGATCTTCTCATATACAAAATCTTTATAAGACATGGATTAAGAAGAACAAGCCGTCTTTTAGCAGTAGCTCATGCCGTCCTAACCCATCCTTGCCAAAGAAAGATGATGATGATGCAACGTGCCAACAAGCACCAGTTCCACAAACCCAACAGGCATCAGAGGGTCCCTGTTATGTGACGTTCTTGGATGTATCATCAGAAGATGAGTCTTCGAGCCAAGAGGTAATTACTCTTGAAACCAAACCCGAAACAGCTTTAATCCCATTCCAACATCGTAAGGAGCAACCTAAGTCTCCACCAAAAGAAGAAGTTGGTTCTAGTGGGACATCAGAAGAGGACACCACTCCCTTGAAGGAGTCGGATCTCTACCCAGAAGTAGTCCGCGGGACCTTCATCCGTGAAGTAGAAGGTGAAAGGCAGTTAATATTTGTGGATGCTGAAGGCACTGAACGCCACTTGAAGGTGGGTAGCAGTCTCCCAGAAGAGGAGTTTTCAACCTTGTACAACTTGTTGAAAGAAAATTTGGACGTGTTTGCATGGTCTTACAAAGACCTAAAGTGGATTGATCCCACAATATGTCAACATCATATTGACTTGGAGCCTGATGCCAAGCCAGTACGGCAACGACAGAGGCGAATGAACCGGAATTATTCCACATTGGTGAAAGCGGAGCTGCTGAAGCTTCTGGAAGCCGAGTTCATCTATCCAGTGGCAAATAGTGAATGGGTTTCACCCATCGTGGTTGTACCCAAGAAGAATGGAAAATTGCGAATATGTGTGGATTTCCGAAAGCTTAATTCCAAAACAAAGAAGGATCACTTTCCTATCCCTTTCACAGACCAACTGTTGGACACAGTGGCAGGACATGAACTTTATTCTCTTTTGGATGGATTTAGCGGATACAACCAAGTCCAAATAGCAGAAGAAGACCAGTCCAAAACAACCTTCACCACAGAATGGGGGACCTACGCTTACCGAGTGATGCCATTTGGGCTCTGCAATGCCCCTGCTACTTTCCAACGAGTCATGATGGCCGCATTTCAAAATCATCTGCACGACTTTATTGAGGTATATTTGGATGACTTCTGTGTCTATAGTTTGATCAGTGAACACTGGGGACATTTGGAGCAATGCTTTGATCGATGCCGGGAGTATGGGATTTCCCTCAACCCCGACAAATGCATCTTTGGAGTTTCTTCCGGAGTTCTGTTGGGCCACATTGTCTCTGCACAAGGGATATCAACAGACCGTGCAAAGATTGAAAAGATTGCAGCTCTGACAGCACCCACCAACCTCAAATAGTTGAGGGGATTCCTAGGCCATGTGGGTTACTACAGAAGGTTTATAGCCCATTTTGCGACAAAGGCAACTTCCTTGCACAAGCTTCTGAGGAAAGATGCAGAGTTTACTTGGACGGAAGAATGCGACAAAGCCTTCCACACTTTGAAGCAGTGTCTGATAGAGGCACCCATTCTGCAACCTCCTGATTGGACGAAAGAGTTCCATGTACACACTAATACATCAATTGAAGGTTTAGGTGCTGTCCTCTGCCAAAAGGGCTCCTCGAAGTTGGATCAACCGATCTATTATGCAAGCCAAAAAGTCACTGATAGGGAACGGAACTATACAGTGACAGAGCTGGAGTGCTTGGCAATGGTGTTTGCCCTGGAGAAGTTCCGCCACTACCTCCTATCCACCCACTTTAAATTTTATGTGGATCATGAGGCCCTGTCCTTTTTGATGAACAAAGCGGATGTGAAAGGACGAATGATGAGATGGCTCCTTTTATTCCAAGAGTTCGACTTTGAGGTGATTACTAAGCCTGGTCGTTCCCATGTTCTGGCTGATCATCTGTCGCGTATCCCACAAACTGCAGACGAGGAGCAAGATGATCCAGACCTCCCTGATGCTTCCCTATTCTTGGTAGAAACTGTAACTCCCTGGTATGCAGACATTGCCAATTTGCTAGCAACCCAACAATACCCTCCTGGTATCTCTGGTCGGGAAAGGAAGAAGCTCATGCTAGAATCAGCCCCCTATACCTTGTTAGGCGGTGCACTGTACAAGAAAGGCAAAGATGAAGTGCTCCGAAGATGTGTTGCAGGAGAAGAGATTGGGATTGTTCTGAAGGCTTGCCATGACGAGCCATGCGGAGGTCACTTTGCAGGAGATGCTACAGCCAGGAAGGCTCTGCTAGCAGGATATTGGTGGCCTACCATTCACAAGGATGCCTATGATTACTGTAAAAGATGTGATGCTTGTCAAAGAATGGGGAAACCCACGAAGACAAGTGCCATGCCACTACAACCTATCCTCCCTTTGAAGCCGTTTGAGAAGTGGGGCATTGACTTCGTAGGTCCGATCGATCCTCCTACCAGAAGGAAACAGAACCGATACATCCTCGTATGTACAGATTATGTCACAAAGTGGTGTGAAGCTAAAGCCCTCAAGCGGGACGATGGTAACATCGTGGCCCTGTTCATGTATGAGAATATCATCACCCATTTTGGTAGTCCCTTGGAGCTGGTAAGTGATAGAGGCACTCATTTCCTCAACAAAGTCATGGAAGAGTTGACAGAGTTGTATAAGATCCGCCATCGCAAGTCCACTCCTTATTACCCCAGAGCCAACGGCCAAGTCGAAGTCACGAATTGCATCCTCTGCTCGATCCTGACAAGAACGATTGCTGCACATTGTCGTGATTGGGATGATCGACTTATAGAGGCCCTCTGGGCGTATAGAACCTCCCATAAAGCAGCAACAAGACAGACACCCTTCCAGCTGGTGTATGGAACAGAAGCTATTTTTCCTGTTGAATTGGAACTACCCTCTTTGAGAGTGGCTATCAAAGAGCGTTTGGGGGATGATGATTCACTGCAACGCCATCTCCTACATTTGGAATGTTTGGACGAAATTCGCACGATGGCTCTACAGTGCATGGAAGCCACGCAAGCTCGACGTAAGGCTTACCATGACAGTTTCATCAAGCACAAGGAGTTCAAAGAAGGTGATTTGGTCCTAGCCTATGATTCACGATTTGGTAAGTTTCCTGGCAAGCTTCAACAGCGGTGGATGGGCCCCTATAAGGTACTTGCCATCAACCCTAATGGCTCTACCGTTGATGCCTCTGATGATCCCTTTCTGATCAATGGATATCGCTTGAAGAAGTACTTCCCTCCTTGGGGATCTTGACAATTACGGACACTTGATCCTTTCCCTCGTTGGCGCGGCACTGTACTTCTTATGATGCTACTTCTGATAGCCGTTCTTCAATCATTCCTAATGAAGTGGGCGCAACCCTCTATCCCCTTAAACCCCCCTTTCAGCCTTGATCTCTTATCCTCTATTTTCCACCAGCGACAGTGGCAAGGTTGGTTCTGACAAATGGTAGTTCTACCATTCCCTTGCTCAATTTGCAGAAAAAAAAAAGAGAAAAAAAAAACAAAACAAAACATATCGGTCATGGGAGAAAAGGACTTAGGTCCCTGTCATGCCGACCTATTCTTCGAGAAAAGGTGGAAACACCCTCGGGAATAGGGAAAAACAAGAAAAAGAAAAAGAAAAAAAAAACAAATCTGTTATGAGAGAAAAGGAAGCAATTCCCTATCATAGCAGGCCTCGTGCCAAGAAAAGGTGGTACACACCCTTGGGCGAGGAGCTGGCTGTGGAAAATGTGGTAACACCCAGCAGTCCAGAAAGTGGATTCATTAATTGATATCCCTAGGATCCAATTCCGAAGCTGCCTCCCTTGGTACGCTATGTCCTGGGACTCTCTGCAAAGTGTCTACCTGTCCTCTTACAGACGACATGTTCCTGTCCAATACAATATTCGATTTGATGGCTACCTCCCTGGGTACGCCTCTTTAACAATTGATGACGCGATCTTCATCGACAAACAATCGAGTGATGTGAGCTTTCATCCTAACCAGATGGGGAAGTGAGTATGGTTGCCCTCTCTAATTATCAACAACGAGTGAGACAGAGGGTGGGGCGAGAGACCAATCTTTTCCCTTCAAATCAAAAGAGAGGAGAGAAGTGTGAATGAAGTGTTGCACGCACGGGATGGGCCTCTCAAAGCACGAAGCACAATTTGTTTATGTGCACTACACCATAAGGCTCCCTTGCCTTCCTTCTTGCACGGTATGCCGGCACAGGGCGGGATGCACAGTTGCACCATCAAATGCGCACAAGGCATACAATCTTTGCACAAGTGACTGTGAGGATTACATCAATGGGTTTCAGGAAAAGGCTGCCCTCTTGTATTTATCAACAGAGAGTGAGACAGAGGGTGGGTTGAGTGTGACTGGAGTTTCTTCAATCAATTACCGAGAGGTGAGATTGAGGGACGTTATGACACTTGGAGTCAGGTATGTTCCCGTTTCCCTATGCACCCACGGGATGGGTTTTTGCCGTCCTCACAAGACACTTCACCCTGTTCTGTACACTGCACCATAAGGCTCCCTTGCCTTCCTTCTTGCACTTATGCCAGACGGGTTGGATGCACTACTGCAACATCAACTGTGCACCCTGGCATACTCTTTCTGCACCATTTCCCCCTTGTTGATTCCTCAACCGGGTATGAGATATGGGTTTTAATCCTTATTCCTCAAGAGATATTAGTCATGGGGCGAGTGACTGTTCTTTCATTCCAATTGAGTGACTGTGAGTTGAGTGTAGTATCCCTTATCATCATCGACAACACATTTCCTATGATTCCTTCGACCAGCTACCTCCCTGGGTACTGTCGCGTGGTCCCTGCCATGATGAACGTGTGCCGAGAAGATGCCTTGGTCCCTCCAGCGCCGACAACCACACTGGACGTGCCGTCGACACTCAACCATGATTCTTGACGAAACGGGGCAAGTTTTTCTAACCCTACAACTTCTGTTTCTTAGTGATGTTCATGTTTTAAGTGTGGGGAAGTTAGTGGATGGTCTGTGGCATGGTCCTAGGTCCCTGTTGCTCGGTTAACCCTATCCGTTAAGGTCTTAAGTGTGGGGACGCGTCTCTGCGCGTCTACCGTGCATACCTTTCTGCATATGCCTTAACCTGTTCATGCATGAATGCTTTGCCTTGCTGTTACCTTGATGGGGTCCTTTCCCACCCACCCGTTTATGTTTCACCCACCCTTGGGGCTCTTCCCTTGCAGTTTTCCTTCATTCCCTGCTTTTGGGGTCCTGCCATGTGAATGCACCCTACGTTCACCGAAGTCCAAAATTCAACCTCATAGCCCTATTCCTCCCTTTGCCCTGACCATTTTTCCTTTTTACCTACCCTTATTCCGGTGCACGGTTTTTGAGTTATTAATTTGTGAAGCATTTTGCGCAATTTAACCGGTTTCCCATGTGAACGCGATTTTCTTACTTCGAAACTATGATCTGACATCCTAGCCCTGCCAACCACTTTTTCCCTGATATTTTTCCTTCTTACTGCGTATCATTCCGATACACGGTTTGTCCACTATTACTTTTCCAGTTTTTTAAGACTTTTTCGTGCGTATTTTTGACACTTTTCCATGTGAACCTGCCATGTTTGCATCGGAATTCCAATTTGATTTGACAGCCGTGTCCCCTGTGGCTTCCCTCACCTTTTTCCTTTTTCCTCCATCCTCTTTCGACTTTTGTATTTTTATTTATTAATTTTTCAATGCGTTTTCGGACGTATTTTTGGAGTTTTTCACATATGAACCCCTCCTATTTCCACCGAAACTGCGTTTTAACGTGATAACCCTGTGTCACTCCTTTCTGCGGACATTTTCCCTTCTTAATGCATGTTATTCCGATGAATGGTTTGTCCGATATTAATTTCCGATCCCATTTTCAAGGTTGTTTTTTGGGTTTTTCCCATGTGAACGCATCTTATCTCCGTCGGAATTATGTTTTGATGTGATAGAATTGTCGGGCACATATTTATGCACAGTTTTCCTTTTTTTTGCACCTCATTCCGCTGCATGGATTTTTTGATATTAATTTTTAATTGCGTTTTTTGTGTTTTTTGCACGTGACCGCCCTTTACCCCTCCCGGAACTTTCATCATATATTTTTCTTGTTTTCTCCCTGTCGTCCTGCCCACTTTTTGTTTTTACACTATTTCGTTTTGACGTCCGGATTTGGTGTTATTAGTTTTTCTTTATTTTTACGTGTATTCGCGCACCCGTTTTGCGCATGAACGCGCCTTTTTTCGCTTTTACGCGTCCCCACGCGCCCCACTCGTGTCCGCCTAACCCGTATCGTCCTCCCGGTGCCATTTCAATCCCGTCACGGTAAATTTTTTTTACCCCGCCCCGCGCACGTGCGCGGGACGGGGATACGCGCCCTTTTGACCCTGCCCACCCCACCCCCCTTGGCCCTGCCCATCCCCTCCCACCCTTTTCCACCCCCCCCATGGATGCCCTTACCCCCCACCCCCTTCCCTATCCCGACCCCTTTCCCCCCAACCGTCTCTCCTCACCCTCTCCCTCTGCGTGCTTCTTCTCTCCCATCGTCCTCCATTCCCTCCCTTTCATCCATTTTCTCCTCCCTCTCCTTCTTTCCTCCTCCCCTTCCTTCTCCCTCTCCACCTCCTTGTTCTCCCCTCCCTCCTCCATGCTGACGCCCGCCGCTCTGGGGCTTCGTGTCGTCTCTGACGCCCGAGATGCCTGCGTTCGTGCCCACCTTCTGCACCCGTCCCTGCGCCCTGTGCCCTGCGCCTCCTTCCTCGCCAGCACCGCCCCTGTTCGTCGTGAGGACGCCGTTGCAGCGCCCCGCTGTGTAGCGTCCTATGCCCCGCCCGCCTCCTTCCTCGCCAGTGCCGCCCCGTGCCACCCCTAGTCGTCATCGGCCGCCTCCAGCCCATCGCCGCCTTGCAGCAGGCCCCGGCCGCCTGCTCTGCCGTCCGGCCCGCCTCCTGGACGCCGTTCCGGCCACCCCCTCGTCGCCAGTCGCCGCCCTGCCCGTCGTCCGCCGCCTCTGCTGTAGCTCCCCGCGCCTCCTACCACGCCCAGGCCACGTTCCCTCCCGCCTTCCTGCCATTCGAAAAAACAAACCCCCATCAACCCTCCCCACTAGCCCCCCTTCCTACCCGATATTCCCTACTACCCTCTTCTACACAACCCAACCCCCACTAACCCCCCTTCTCACCCACTAAGCCACACCCCCCCGTAACCCCCACTAATGCCCTTGTTCCCCCCAGTTTACACATCAAGCAACCCTCCCACCCCCATTACCCCACCCAGTCCCACACACACCCCCCAACCTCCCTGCAAACCCCCCTTCACACACCACTAACCCCCACCCTTTCTACCCCTCATTCCTCCCATACCCATCCCTCAAGCCCATTCGCCCCCTACTCCCCTTAACCAGCTTTCCCCAAAATCCTTGTTGGCTTCACCTCCCCTCCCTCGACAGTTGTTCGTGTGCGCTCCAGCGTATGTGTAATGTTCGCGCGGGAGTTTTTTTTTTAAGCTATTGTTCACGTGCGGGATGCGCGTTTGACTTTGCTGATTGAGGTGGTGCGTGCTGGTTCATGCATGCGAGCTGTCACGCGTGTCGGGTTATTCCTTTTGCTATCTCGCATATCATTTAAAAAAAAAAAACAAAAAACATCCACACCTCCATTAAACACACTGACACTTCAAGAATAATAATAAACAAATTTGACACAAATTTTGGAATTTTATAAAAAATTACTGACACCTTTTCCCACCATTATATATATATATCTTTATAGCCTAAAATTTCCTATTAAACAATTCAAAAAAAATAAAAAATAATAATAACTCTATATTGTCCTATTTATTTAAACTTCCCTTTAACAAAAAAAATAAAAAATAAAACACGCGTTTAAAATAAAAAACAAACAAAACCATCATTTTAACTTCGTAAAAAAATACCCACAACCAACATAAAACTCTAGCAAATTCTCCAAAAATTTCCCTCACCCCCCTTGACCTTTTTCTATTCATTTTTCACTTTACAATATTTTTCTACATGGAACCCATATTTACAAACAATTGATTAATTAACAAACATACACACAAAACAAACACACAAAAACATTGACAAATGCAAAAACATATCATTAACAGACACTTCCAATTTTGAAAAAATTACACACGATTCTCGGAAATTTTCCTCTTATTTCTGCACCCCATGGCCCTATTTTTCTAAATTTGATAATTTCAAAAACAACTATTTTTGCCCATTTTAAAATTCTAAAATTTTTCAAAATACCCAAAAATATGATAAAAATTCATTAAAACTACTAACAAATTTCCCATTAATTTCTGAAAAATTCCTAACCCTTTCCTTCCCATTTTTATTTCTTTTTGGCATATTTTTCTTAGCTGTCATCATAGTTTCTTTCACATCTCAATTCTTTCACACTAAATCACACACATCCATAACATTTAAAACAAAAAACAACCTTTTTCTTCAACACCCCATCTAACCGTCTCGCGAAAAAATCCAGATATTTTTGGATTGTGAAGAGTGCATTTCTGAATTACATACATACCCCTTCCAGGTATTTATTTTATGTATTTTATTTATTTTTATTTCCCCCTTAATCACAAATTAATTGTTAAAATGAACCCTTTAATTCACCCACAGTTTCCACGCGCATTCGCGCTCAACACATACATTTTTTTTAAATTAAAATAAACCCGCCGTTCACTTAGCACGCGCTACGTGTGCTACAGAGGCACTTTAATTTTTTAATTAAAATAAACCAGCCGTCACATGAGCACGCGCTGGCAAAAAAGCGCTCCACATCACCTTAATTTGTAATCAATGAATTGCATTTAGAGACCCAGTCGGGTATCGAAGTCCGGGAATCGAATAAAAGCACCGTTTTAACCCAATAATTGGTAATTTAATTTATAATAAGGAACTGCCGTTTTCTTGTTAAGGTTTATCACCTAATAAAAATTCACCCATTCTTAATAAGTTATTAAAATCAACCCTTCATTAAATTAATTCCCCCTTCACTGCACTTACTTCCCTTTTTTTTAATGAACCGTTTCGTGGGATGGATATGCGCAGTCATTAGAGTTATTTTCCATGGTCCAGTCTTGGTTTATCACAGATATAGTCTTGATATGTGTCGGATGTGGTATTATTTTGGTTTCCTGTCTTAGTTACGGTTACGAGTACGGTATGCAGTTTTTTTTTCTTTTATTGCCTGATACGGGGTTCTGGGTGTTTGTCTGATGCATCGCATGAAGCTTTCGGTCGCATTTGTCTCAAGGTCATGTCAAATTTTTTCTAGGATGTGGTTTGCTTGGGGTTAGTTGGTCGTGTCACGTTTTATTGGTTGTTCTCTTATCCTTGGTTTTTTTCTATTGCTTTGCAGGCATTCTCTTTGATTGTCTGTGTTTGTGGTGTGTGTGTAACCATCTGAATGGTGCCTTCTCATGCTCCTCCCCCTATCCAGTACGTCCCACTAGTTAGTAGGGATTACTCTTTCCTACTTACTTTTGAGCCCCTCACAAAGGCGAGCCTTGCTGCTTTTGTGGCCACTCCTTTTCCATTGCTTCCAGAGGATCCGTCGTTATGTGATGAGTTCGTGGCCTCTTATAGCAAGAAGACAAGCGTAGTCCAAGGACTGTCTATGACTTTGACATCTCGAGGCCTAGGGAAGGCTCTGTCTCTTCCCTCCAAAGGAGAACCTTTTGTGACCACTCGTCAGCTCTTCTCTAATGAAGAGATTCTAAAGCTGTTGCAGAAGCAGACAAGGAAAATCCTGGATGTTAAGAAGGTGATAAACTCTTCAGGAGTTTCATTTTCTATGATTACTGATCCCGTATGGAAGACGATCTATCAGTTCCTTCAGGACAGGTTTATGCCTGCCAAAATGCCATCCCACTATTTGTCCAAAGAGCTTTTCACAGCTTCCAGGATGGTACTGAAAGGAGTTGCTATTGATTGGAGCACATACCTCCTCACTAAAATGGATCAGCATTTTGTTAAAGTCACTAGGGGTAGTGTTACCAATGTCACATACGGATCATATTTGTCTGCCTTCTTGACCTATTCAGGTTTACAGAAGACTATGCCTCCACCTCCTCCATCAGATCCAGTACCTCCTCCTCCACCTTCAGAAGAGTCAGAACCCATTGACATAGAGGATGATGATTCTCCGCCTCCCCTAGTCATACAGCGCAAAAGCTTGAAGAGGGTAGTGGATAAAGCTCCTTCTGTACTTCCCTCAGTGCCTATCCCTGCTACTTATGGCAGTGAACTCCCTGGGTATCTCACTTATAATAACCTGTTCAGAGCACATCGAGAAGGATCCTTGGAGATCTCAGTTCCTTCCCTGAACAGTCTCGTTTCAGGAGATGCAATTCCTTTCCTTTGCAAGGATATTCAAAGTTCCATTGAGTTGTCAGTGACAGCCTGTGTTCAACAGCTGTACGCATCTTTCTATGAAGAGCTCATGCAGTCTAAGGACCAGTTGCATAAGGCAACATCTAAGTTAGCTTCTACTAAGGATACCCTAGCAAATTTATTTAAGCAAATGGAACAACAAACCCAACTGGTTGCCACCCAAAGCGATGAGATTTCTTCATTAAAGACCCAGTTATTCGAGGCTCAGTCACAAGTTACTAGCCTTTCAGAAGAGAAGGAGAAAATGTCCAGAGAAGCGAAGGAATTCCACGCTATCTTAGATGACAAACTGTCAGCTTTACAGACTGCTAATGACACAGTGGCCAACCAAGCCTCCCAAATCAAGCAGTTGCAAGATCAACTTGCCAAGTCCCGCTCTGTTCCTCCAAGCCCTCATGTTTCATTGATTCCTTCTCTTTCACAGCAGGACTTGGCTGCTCTTCAGAGACAGGCTACTTTGTGCCCTTTATTCCAAGATAAAGTGGAAAGATTGCAGTCCAGAATGGACTTGTTATGGTCTACCTTTGAGCAGTTTCAGGAACATGTCTTACCAGACCATTCTTTCTTTGTCCACTACCACTTACAGAAGTTGGTCTTCTATATGAAGCTTTCCACGATGGATTTACCTTTTCCAGAGGATGGCTGGAGTGGGGCTTGGTCTGCTGAGTTGTTGACAGAGGTAGTCAGAATGGTGTTTGAAGATTTTGTCACGCTAGATACCATGTTGATGTCGTACATGTATCTCCGAGGAGATTTGTTAATTCGAGATGAGGTAGATATGGCATGGTATGTGGGGGATGTGGTCTTACAGGCTGTTTTGTATGTCAATCATTTGGATTGCGCATAGCTGACATGTTCCAGGGTTATTCCTCCAAAGTACCTGATTGTCATGATAATTCATGGCATCCCATGATTGATTCGGTGGTTCTCAATCAAAGACAAAACACAGCTCCTACCTTTGTCCAGAGTACTAACCAACTGAGGATGGATCTCTTAGCCTATCTTTCCAAACATAATCCGTTTGATGCTACCTTCTTTGATGCCTATCATAGACGATCTCTCTTAGGACCTTCTGTTCCTACCCTCCTCTATTACCAACAAATGGCTCACCGCTATGCTATATATCTTTCCCTTTGTCAATCTAATTCCACCACTATTTTACCCCTTCTTTTCCAACCTTCATCTTTCCCTCAAATTCCCATTTTCACTTATTGTTCCTTTATTGAGGATAGGGTATTTTCCCCTTCTCCACCCTGTCCTTCTCCCTCCATTAATGTACCCTCCACATTTCCTATTTATCAGTTAACACCCTTCCTTAGTGATTCCTTACAAATTTCTACCACTCCTTCTTTAACTTTTTCTTCCTTTTATGATTTTTCCTATCCTTCCCTACATCCACTTTCCTTTATTCCACTACCCTCTCCTAACACTTCCATATCTCAACCACCTCAGTTGGTTAGTGACTGTGACGGGTTTGATAATCAGATTTCCAGAAGAAGGGGATGGAGTTCGGATGATTGCCTTACAGGACCGCAGATTAATTGGCCAGTAGTTCCAGGAGAATGGATAGCTTCCAGTCAAGCTTATCAGAACTATGTTCATTTTGCTCAGCAGTATTCACAGTCTGCAGATCCCTCAGTGAGATTAACTGCTCACTTTGCTTGGTACCTAGCGTATATGCATAGGCACTCTCATAATGATTCCAAGCCTATTCCAAAGTTGTGCATGAATGTCAATGTGAGCATTGATTCCCAGCAGCTGGAGATACTGTATTTTCATGCCCTTTGTTTGCCTAGCAGATACTTGGTCCTATTGGAAAGGATGTGCTGTCTCCAATTTTTTCAAAATCCTCCTAAAAACTTTGTAGATGAATCCTTGTCTATGGATCGATTCTGACAACATCAATCTTTTAAGAGGGATCATCTTCATTGATACCTTTCCAATGTATGGTGGAATCTTTTAATGAAAAACTCTCTTTTTGAAGGAGTCATTCAGATGGTTGTGTTGTTTATTAGTGTTTGTGTTGTGAGTTTATTTATGTAAAACGAACATGGTGGTTTCCTATGGGATTTCGTGTACGAGCTACGTTTTGGAGATTTGTGGTGATGGGGTCGTGGATGGAGAATTGAAGCAGATGCAGATGAAGAAGAAGCAAACTTTTATATCCTTTATAAATTTGTTATGATTTTAGTTTGATAAGAAGTGTTAATGTATAAAGAGTTTTCCTTTCTTTGTATTTTTATATCAGAAACAGGTTATAAGTTGGGGTCGTGGTGGATGGATTCTTTTTGAAGAGATATTGAAGATCAAAGTTGAGCTTTTTAACTGAACTTGTATTCCCTTTTTCCTGGGTCGCGAGGACGCTTCCTTATTAAGTGTGGGGATATGTTGAGTGTTGAAATGACTTGTTTTTTGGCTGATTTTTGTTGTTTTTGAGAGCTAAATGGTTGATTTTATGAGATGATTGATTGATTTAGAAGTGGTTTGAGAGTGTTTTGGATGGTAATGATTGTGTTTTGGAAGATCATGATGTTTGTTGGTGGTTCTGTGATGTTCTGATAGGTTTTGATTGGTTCTGTATACCTTCTGTTTTGTTCTGTTTTGCTCTGTTTTGGTCTGTTTTGTTCTGATTGTCTTCTGTAAGGAGGGAAGGAGTATTGATTGATGAAGATTGAGATCTTGTGAAAGTTTATTGAATAGTTTTTGAGAGTTTGGAATGGTTTGAGAATGAGTTATGAGGTTTTGATGACCTTCTGTAACCTTCTGTAGGTCTTCTGTAGAGCTTCTGCTTCTATTTCTGTTCTGTTCTGTTCTGTACTGTAGCTGTTCTGGTACTGTTCTGTAGACTGCTCTGTATGCTTCTGTAAGTGTTCTGTGGAATGTATGTGTGACTTTGGGAAAGTTTTCTAGCCTTGGAAAGAGGTGAATACAAGTGCAAAAGAGCTGAAAGAAGTGGAAGAAGTAGCTGCTGAAGACTCAAGTGAAGACTAGAGTGAAGTGACAGTAGTGAGCTATGAAAGGACACTGTAGTGGCTCTGGTGACTCTTCATATCAGACATACCTCTTGGGAGGGGTATCCAAGACCTAAGAGTGATTATTGAGAGTGATTTTGAAAGATTGTAGTGAGGATATGATGTATTATTGATGGAGAGAGAGAGAGAGAGTCAGAGATAGCCAATTCTACTCAAACAGATGTATTGTATATGAGAGATTGAGAGAGAAGACTATGAAGATATTGAAGATGAATACTATGTGATGTATTTCCATTCAAAGATAGTGTATTCCTTTGCTTTCTTTGTTCTATAGATGGATTTTATGAAGATATTGAAGAATATGGTTGATTCTATTAAATCCGTGGGAGGTCTACATGATGCTGTATGAAGATTTGTTGTGCCTGGTGTTCTTTTCTTCATTGTGATCATATGAAACATGATAAACAAGCTTGTTGATGTTACAAGATAGATTTTCTTGCAAGAGAATTCCCTTTTCCTTGGTGTTCCTCTCGGGGCTCCATTCAGTTGTTACAAAGTTGTTGGCAATGGATGCGGAGTCCAAGAACATAAGTAATGGTATCACTTTACTTTGGGAGTTTCTATCCCATGTCCTATTCATTTAGACCATAGTTTCCATCATCACAAATGCTTAATGGGAACATTCATGCATGTGGAATAAGTAAAGTTATGTTTTTTCCAAGAGAAGATCTTGAGTAGAGTAAGCAAGTACCTCTTAAAGTCTTTCAAAATATAGCGAGTATTGGTGGATATAAAAACAAAGGTAGGAAGACACTATCCAAAAGAAAATGTAGCCTTTAGAGCTTTAGCAAGTGTATTGAGACCACTTGAAGAAGTATATCATTCACAATTTCAAGATCAAGTGGCACCATAATGGTTCAATGACTTTATTTCTTTGTTTCTAGATGAGATCATGGTCTCTGTGATAGACTTTGCAAAAACAAAAACTCCTTCAAGGAGCAAAAGGAGATCCAATCAATGCATTGGTACACTAGGTAGGTCATTATTTTGGTATTGATTACTTATTTTCACATTTGCATCAAGTGCAATAAAGAAGATCATGCACTTTTTTTTCTGAGATGATAAACAATATGTCACCTTATTTCTACAACATGATTTTCTCTTACATGCTCAATGGCTAATTGATTAAGGGCTTAGCTTTAAAAAACATTGAGTTTGGTCAAATGGTATAGCTTTGCAATTCAAAACAAAGTGATGTTCTTACTATCGCTAGATATTGGATCTTCGAATTGTTTTTTCTCTGAACATGCGAAGGGAGAGTATGATGGGGCTAGGATAGTCATCAAAAGAGCTCTAACTCATGAGTAGTTGAAGGAAAATATTATCTACTTCACTTGTGTTGGTATAGGTGTATTTGCTATGTATAACAAGAAAAAGAGGGAAGTTAGAAGTGTCTTGTAACAGGTCAAGCTCGGCAATGTTCAATAATCCCAGCAATTGTAGAGATTATATGACACAACAATGTCGTGATGCTTTGCGTTCACCACTATGAAGTCACTTTGAAGTCTCCTAATTCTGTCACTTTTCTTTTGTGCTTAAAAGCAATTGGTGTTACAATAGATTTAGATTCACCCCATCTTTTACATGCTAAAATAACCAGCAGAGGAGTTGATAGAGAGCTTTATGTAGGAAGCTCATTATCAGTCATGCACTGCAAATGTGGTTTGCTTAAAGTAGCATAGTGTGTGCTTGAGAGGCTGTCAGTTCGAAATACAATTTCATGGACTATACTAATGATAGGATACAACCAACATGGGCATGGTGAGAAAGCACTAAAGTGTTTTGAAAGCATGCAGCATGAGGATCTCTCTCCAAATGCAATCACCTATGTTTGTGTATTGCAAGCATGTGGCAGCATAGGAGCAGTCAAAAGAGGTAAAGAAATATATGATGAGATTGTTAAAAAAGAGTTGTTGGTTGGAAACAAATGTTGTTGTTGACACTGCATTAGTAGACATGTATGCAAAGTGTGGGCTACTTACAAAGCACAAGGTGTGTTTGACGAGCTGCCAAGGCAAGATGTCATAACATGGAATGTCCTAATGGTAGGGTATGCCCTACTTGGAAAAGTTGAACATGTTTCCCAGATGTTTGAAAAAATGAATCAAAAAGGTTTGAGGCAAGATATGATTACATTTACCATTCTGCTCAATGCATGTGGTCATATAGGTCTGTTGAATAAAGGGCAGATGTACTTAGAGAGTATGAGGTTAAACTATGGTGTTTCTGCAAGTTTAGAGCTCTACAATTGCATGATGGATCTCTTTGCCCATGCAAGACATCTAAGCAAGGCCAAAGTTGAGCTCTCTACTTCTACTCCATGCAAACAAACATATAGTTTTCCTTTCTTACGGCTGAAGCATCTGGTCTGAAGCATTTTGTGGTAGCACTAAATCAAAAGCTTTGGAAGCCTTGAATTTCTTCTAACCCATAGTCCCTATCCCTCAAAGCGTCACTCCTCCTTCACCAACTTTCTCTTCCTTCTTCTTTATGTGCACCAAATTTATTACTTTTTCAAGCCTTTGGATAAGGTCCCTTCACAACTCTGTTCATGTGTTTATTGCACAATTCTCAAACATGCAAGCACGAAGGCATATACATTCAAGCATATGCACCTGTAGGCACAAATATACAACCTTGCCTCCAAAGTTAGTATAGCCCCCAAAATTTGCACATCGCCTGACTGTTGATTTAACTTATTTTGCTGGTTATCACCAACACAACCCATACCACAATCTCTCAAACACGATTTGCCATGCCCCCTTACCAAACTTGAGTAAAAATCTTAGACCTATTCACCAATTCTTTTAAATGCTTGACCCTACATGTTGATCTCTTCAATGATCATGAGAGAGACTAATTCATCAAAATCTTGAAATGGCTTTCCTACATACATAGAATTAATATAATATTTCTAAGCCTTCTCATTATTAAGGCAACCCAAAGTAGATGCAACCAAATCATCATCAACAAGCATTGCATCAATAGCTACAAAGGCATCTACAATGCTTCTGACCTTCAGAACATACTCATTTATAGACATCTTCTGTTCTGCAAAGTATTCAGTTCTCACTTGAGTTGAATCTTTTATTCTTTGTATTTATTGAGAACATATTTTCAAAGGTTTTCCAAGCTACATGTGAACTTTCTATAGTTCTGATATACCCCAGATAGTATTATAAAAAAGATGACATATAGCCAATACATTACCTTTTTGTCTTTTACATGAAATTTTTTCCACACCTTGAATTCTTCTATAGTGGTAGGATCACTTAGCTCTGGTTCATTTTCTTCAATTGAAATAAACTTGAAGAGAGTTTTTCCAATAAGGAAGTTGACCGCACAAAACCTCCATGTCAATGGGTTATTATTCTTGTCTAGCTTCTCAATAATATGATTTGATCTATTGTTCTCAATTAATTATGATACAAATGAGTATCAAACAACAAGAAAAAAAATTGCAACCCTTCACAAGAAGTGCACAATAATAAATTGGATAGCCTTTGTCATTGATTACTCAACAATAAATACAATCTGCAATCTGTTTTGGAGGTAAACCTTGTGTTTCTTCTTAACAAACACC
The DNA here is from genome assembly GCF_053477565.2 of Lygodium microphyllum. Lineage (NCBI taxonomy): Eukaryota > Viridiplantae > Streptophyta > Polypodiopsida > Schizaeales > Lygodiaceae > Lygodium > Lygodium microphyllum. The sequence continues at coordinate 134,486,260 of NC_141142.1, forward strand.
TCAGAACTTACATATTTGAAATTTGTAACCTATATACTAGAGAACGGTCAGCACATGTAAATTTACAATATGCCTTGAAATTGCTAATTACAATCTTGCAGAGGTCAAATGAGGCCCGAAATGACCTCAAATGGCCAAAAATGCAACAATAGGATATGTTTTTCTCCACCTTGTTTTCGGTGCCTCCACATGCACTATCAAAGAGAGAGAGAGAGAGAGAGAGAGAGAGAGACAGAGAGAGAGAATTTCTTACCGATTTCTTGCTTGCTTGAATCCTTACTCCTTCTCCTTCATGTCAATCTTCAAAACTAGCCTCTCTCAGTAGTACCCCTTTGATACCATATCATGAATTGTGTGGTCCCGAGACTTGGTTTAAGCTACTATACTAAATACATAGAATATATTGCTCACTCAAGAACACAAGAAGAAATATGTGTTAGAATATCAGGCTCCCGTTTACTCTAGTCTATCGTTATGTATGTGACCGACATTAGCTGGATACAGCTGTACACGTATATGATATTCAATAAGTTGGTGTAGTCAGTGACTTAACCATGATTAGTCTTGGTTAGTCATACCCTTGGGTAAGCTACTCATGAATATATGTGTGCATCACGTGGGTTCGAAATAATGTATTTTTAAAATACCAATTTTATAAATTTTTTACATACAAAAGGGTGTAATATGAAAGGGTTATTTACATATTGAATAGAAAAGGGTTATATTTTATTCAAGAAAGTTTCACAGATAAGGATATTTATAAATAGGCCTTGAACGCATGTGATGTAGAAAATGTACATATAGTAACTTCCCCGAGGTCATACATATGTGTGTAAGTCTCTTTAACACCATATTGGGGAATATGGGAATTTCCCATAAGTTTGGGACATGTGGTCAAATCTTTGGATTTGTCATAACTTGAACATTATAACTCCAATTGAGTGCTATATAGCTCAATAGATTTCATTTTTCAAGCGCTTTCCAATGACAGGTCATATCATATGGTTTTGAGAAACTTATGGGAATGTTATCCGGGTGCCACCTTTTTAGTATTCAAAAAATGGGAATTGGAAGATTCCCAAACTCACTAATATTATGTTCTTTTATTTAGTATGCTAGAAGTATAATGGAAGAAGAAAAACAATGAGCTGAGGCTCATCTTTTGCTCCACTCTATTTGTCTCTTTCTCTCTTCCAATATGGTATCAGAGCTTGAATGCCTAAAGCTTGAAGGCCTGGCAGTGGCCATTTGAGATCAAGACATCAGATCTGAAAAAAGTGTCATCAAAGGAGACCGTACATGCAGCCTATTTTTTGCAAAAGCTATATCTTGCTACAGAAATGGTTTTTGGAAAAACAGCACGCTATTTCTAACCATTTTGATGTGTTCTAGAACTTTGTAGAAGAAATTTTTATCAAATTCCTCACAAATTTTGAGATATTCAGCACAGACCTGTGCAGACTAGCTGTTTACTGTAGTAAACGCTAGGCGATTCTAGGGCACTGGTGGCTTTCATCCTAACAATGTATATACCCTTATTATCATGCATTTGAGCATGATATTGGAGTGTTAAATGCTCAATTTTGGAGCTTATTTGCAAGCTGGAAACAATGATCTGGTTGCTACCCTACAGGGTTGAAGTATCTGTGATGCTTATTTGCTATTGATAAATGCTTGGATCATACCACTTGAGTGGTAGATACTTTTTGGGATATTGTGAGTGCTGAAACTCATCCTAGCAGTTCACCATGGGGAGCTCCAACACTATTCAAGAAAAAGAGAGATGGAACTCTTTGACTATGTATTGATTACTGAGGGTTGAATCAATCAACTGTAAAGAACAAGTACCCTATTCCTAGAATAGATGAGCTTCTTGATCGTCTTCAGGGTGCGAAGATCTTCTCCAAGATTGATCTCAGGTCTGGTTACTATCAGATAAAGATCAAGGAAGAAGATATCCCAAAGAAGGCCTTCAACACAATATATGGACACTTTGAGTTCCTAGTTATGTCATTCGAGCTCACGAATGCGCCTGCCACCTTCAACAGGTTAATGTAGGATATCTTTAGGCCATATCTTGATGACTTCATACTCGCCTTGTTCGATGACACCTTAGTCTATTCTAAATAGGGAGAAGATCATGAACCCTAGCTTTGGATTGTCCTTGAGACAATGAGGGCACACAAGCTCTATGCTAAGATGAAGAAGTGTGCATTCTTCAAACGTCAGATTGAATATTTGGGATTCATCGTATCAACGAAAGAAATCTCAGTGGATTCGGCCAAAGTCAGAGATATTCTAGAATGGCCGATACCAACAAATATCAAAGAAATACACATTTTTCTTGGATTGACAGGATAGTATAGGGTCTTCATCAAAAACTATGCTTTGATTGTAGCACCTCTGATAGATCTACTGAAGAACCAAACATCCATTGCATGGTCAACTGTCCAACAAACCAGCTTTGATAGATTAAAGCAAAGTTTGGTATATTGAAACTTTCAGACCTCAGTAAGGAGTTCGAAGTGGTAACGGATGCTAGCACGCTTGCCTTAGAATGTGTGCTCATGCAAGAAGGTCATCCTCTGTAGGATACTCTTCAAGGAAACTGAAGAGCCATGAGAAGAATTATGCTACCCATGATCTAGAACTATTAGCTGTCATCCATGCTCTAAAGCTTTGGAGACACTACCTATTGGGTAACAAGTTTACTCTAGTGACGGATCATTAAAGCCTCAAGTGGATCTTTACCCAGAATGAGCTCAACATGAGGCAACATTAGTGGATTGAAGTGCTGGAGGAGTATGATTTTGAAATCAAATACCAACCTGAAAAGGGAAACGTAGTTGCTGATACACTCAGTCGCAAGGCATTCCTTAATTCTCTAATCTTGCAAAATCCATCAACAGCTAGATCTCTAGCCACAAAGGTATCCATGCCAAACAACCCAATACTTGAGTTAGCTAGAGAAGAAGCATGCCATGATCCAGCCTATCAAAAGATGCTAAGGGAGATCCCTATCAAGGACCAGGACCAGAAGCTACAGGCTAAGTATCATGAGTTCTCTATCAATAGTGGACTTATCTACTATAGAACGAGATTATGTATACCGGCAAGCCAGCCACTTAAGCAGAAGATACTGTGGGAAGCTCATGATTCCCCTTTCTCAGGACATCCTGGCTATGCCAAGACCTTCAATGTAGTTAGGGAGAGCTACTATTGGGAGAGGCTGAAAGATGACGTTCTCAAATATGTCACTAGGTGTTTGTCTTGTTAACGTATCAAGGCCGAACATGTCAAAATTGTTGAACAGTGCACGAGGGAGACGAGGAACGGAGGAAGAGAGAGGTGAAGAGAGACACGAGACACCAAAAGTGGAACCCCAGAAGTGTGCAAACTGAGCACACATGATAGGAATATATAGAGGGGACATGGGGCGCTATATTTAGACAGACTATATATATAGACAGATTATATATAGCTAACACCCCCGCTCAAATAAAGGTCCCTTACTATGGATGAAAAAACCCTTGGAGGCTCAAGGGAAAAACCCAGAGCTCTATATAGGCCTACCGTTATATTAATATTCAAAATATAAAGTTACAAAGCTGAACTTACAAGAGCCTATTCATAGGCATCAAAGGAGCTACATCACTCCTGAATTACAACAGCCTATTCAGAGGCATCAAAAGAGCTTTATCACTCCTAAATATACATGTAAAATAAGGATAAGTGACATCACTGCAAAAGATAAAATCTGCAAGAAAAGTTCCTTCAACTGAACTTGGGATGTAAGGAGTATATCTGTGACATCAAAACTTAAAGAAAAATATTACAGTGACATTAGAACAACACAAGGTCTATAGAGACGGTTCGTGACACCGCTTTATAGACCACATAACACATGTGGGGCCCCATGAACAAAATATAAATTAAATAATTTTTCATCAGCTGGAATATAGATGCTCATCACCTGGAAAGAATATAAACGAAATGTATCATCAGCTAGAATATAGACACTCATCAATGGAATAACGAACGAGGACGATCATCATGAAGCATGGAGGCCTGAGGAGGTCCACCCTCCTTTCAAATTTCTCCCACTTCACTTGTTGGGGTCCAATCACAGCAGGAAAACGATTGCAGCCACTGCTAATCTGAGTAGCCTGGCAGAAAACAGGTGGCCCAAGCCCCCCTCTCCAATTGAATTGCCCCCAATTTGCTTGTTGCGGTCTGAGCACAGTAGAAAAATAATTGTAGCTAGTAGCTTGTCACCAGTAGGGAAGAACAAGGGCCACCCTTCGATAGAATCAATCCCCCTTTGCTTGTCACGGTCGGAGTGATACAGGAAAAAGATTGCAGCTGCTGCCTCAGTGGCAACATCACCTGGTTTCAACCTTGATTACTCAAGGATCCCCCTCCGGATCCGACACCTCCTTGGACTGAGTGAAGTCTCTTAGAAGAAAAATATGAGGATGAAGAGGAAGTGCTATGGCCCCATGCAGTTTGAGGACCTCACAGCCAAGGTCCCAGATCACTCAGAATTGCCCTTTGCCTTCCGGTGCATCCTCTTGGTTTTCTTGCATTGTTCCTTTTCTTTTCCCACACCTCAAAGTGGGTTTAAGATAATCCAGGTTGCAACTGAACTTGGGTGCAGTGAACTGTAGTTCAACCATGCCTGATAACTGAAATCCATAAAGGCAGCAACCATGCCTGATAGCTGACATCCAGAAAGACAGCTAAACAATCACTTTATAGTGGAAGCCAAAGCTAAATCTACAGGTCATCATCAGATACCACTGCTGTTTTCTAACATAATGACTACGTCCGGTCTTCTATTTGACAGGGAGCCGAGGATTCGCAGTGGAGATTGTGCGACCAGGAAGGACACCAAGACCTAAAAGCTTCTCGTCCTGCTCCTGCGTTAGCGCTTCATATAAACAGAGTAATGGATGCCACCAAGACTCATGTTATGCAGCACCAATTTTTCTGGTGTAATCTTCCACTGCGGGGCAACTTTATTTTTGAATTCAGGATAAAAATCAATTAATTAAAGATAAGCAGGGTCTGTAGGAGCCTGAGAGGGAAAGCTGTAGCAGCGAACCAGGAGACATGAAGCGAGAGAGAGCACACTGGGCTGCAACTAATGCAGCACAAACTGGCAAGAGATGCTATACTGCGAGCACCTTATTCCCCACCCTCTCGTCTATTGTTCAGCTCGGGTTTCCATCTCTTCATCCTCTATTCCACTTTTGAGCGCGAAGATGCTCGGGTTTCATCTCTTCATCCTCTATTCCACTTTTGAGCGTGAAGACAACACTAGTAGCAAGCTCCAAGATGTCATCAGCAAGCAAGACCTTGGCCGCTTGCTCAGAAACTTTCGTCTCTTCCTCCGTTCCTCGTCTCCCTCATGCACTGTTCAACAAAATTGCCAGGGAAGTTGCAACCACTTGACATTCCCCAAATGAAAGGGGAATTCATCAGTATGGACTTTGTTGTTAGCCTATCCCAAGTTTAGGGTGGATACAACTCCATCATGGTTGTGGTTGACATGCTTACTAAGGTTGCATACCTTATTCCTGTTAAGAAAAACTATAAAGCCTCAGACATTGCAAGGTTGTTTATCAAGGAGATATTCAAGCTACATGGGTTACCCAGAAGAATCATCAGCGATCGTGATTCTCTCTTCACATCACACTTCTGGAGAGCTATCTTTGAAGCCATTGGGACTCAACTCTATTTTAGTACAGCCTACCATCCCCAAATTGATGGCCAAATGGAGTGAGTCAATCAAGTCATCGAGGATATGCTAAGGGCACACTGCTGCCGTGAACCAAAAAGGTGGATTCAATACTTGCCCTTGGTTGAGTTTTCCTATAATTCTTCTTACCAACAAAGCATTCAGATGACCCCTTTTCAAGCATTATATGGCCATGAATGTAGAAGTCCCCTAAACTTCTCAGATCCAACCTTGAGGGTTGAAGCTTCAAGGTAGATGCTGAAGAGATGGATGACCAAATGAAGTCAATAAGACATGACATCCAAGCCGCTAAGGATAGACAAAAGGCATACGCAGATTTGAAGTGTCAAGATAGAACCTTCGAGGAAGGAGACATGGTCTTCATTCGTGTATGTCCAAAGAAGAGTTCGCTATCCTTAGGAGATTGCAAGAAGCTAAGTCCAAGGTATTGTGGATCATACAAGATCCTCAAGTGCCTAGGACCTAATGCTTATAGACTGCAACTCCCTGAGAACCTAAAGGTTCATAATGTATTCCATATCAGCCTATTGAAGAAGTATGTACCTAATCCTAGCCATGTACTTGATGACCAACAAGTTGTAATGCCTAGCCAAGGAGTCCTTGAGCTACGGCTTGACAAGATCTTAGATGTTAGGGAGAGACAACTGAGATCCAGAACCTTGAGAGAATACCTCGTCTAGTGGAAAGATTATCCCGAGGAGAATGCCACTTGGATGGATGAGAGCACTCTCAACCAACAATATCCAAGTTCATCTCGAGATGATGACATCTCGATTCCTCCAAGGGGAAGAGAATGTGATATTCCCATTTGAAAAGTATTGCTAGTATAACTTTCCACACCCCACGTGAAACTCATGCAAAGGTTAATTTCGGCATTGGAGTTACCGGCAGTGCAATCTATAAACTGTACACGAGGAATCATGACCTTCCCATTGGCAAATCAGGACCGAGGTTCAAAACCCGCATAACCGCAGGTGAACTTCCTCTTGGGAGGAGGTCAAGAGGATAATGTTGAGATAAAATTATTGATTTTTTTTTAAATTTACATTCCCTAGTTGATGCATGGCTAAGGGAAGGGGATGGGCTATTAAGGGCAACATGAGGAGGTGGGGGAAGGATGCCATGCAAGGGGGCCACGTGGGGGGGAGGTCCCCTCTCCCCCCTTGTCCTATAAATACACCCTCTAAGGTGTTGAAGAGGAGGAAAGGCTGCGACAGGCTGCAAAGGACGCCATTGAAGAAGGCTGGAAAAGGCGCTGTAGACCCGCGTGAGAGAGGGAAAGGGTGCTAAGATCTGGGGGGTTGCCGCTTGCTGCAGAAGCACCGCTACCTGAGGCTCGTTAGCCACCGCTAGCTCCGCCAGCTTCTTTGGGCTGCCATAGGCCACATGTGGCTTAACAGCCGCCGCCATCTCAAGAAAATCTCACCCACACTCCACATCAACACCACCCCTTCCCTCTTCCATGTGGGTATCATCTTCCCCCCCTCCACGTTACTATTATCCTTCCCTCTTCCACATGGCCCTGCACACACCCCCTAGAAGCTTCTTAGAAGCTTCTAAGGGAGCTTCTCTTAGCCCCCTTCCCATTGGATCTCCACAAGTCCATTTTACCCCCAGGATTTAAAGCCCTTCCCACTCGATTTCCTCCATAAGCCCATCCGTAGTTTTTTTTCCCCCGGTTCTTATAAAGAAGAAGAGGGGTTTCTCTAAGCCCCTTCCCACTTGATTTCCCCCATAATACCATTGAAGAGGATTTCCTTAAAACCCCTAGGATTTTGAAGAAATTAAGTATAAAGCCCTTTCCACCAATCACCCACAAGCCCCTAGGCTTGGGATTTAAAGTTCCCTTTTCCGCAAGGGCCTTCACAAGAACCCTAAGGCCTTCCAAAGCCTAATTCCGCAAGTCGGTACTTTGGTCAAGGAATTCGTACCTCAAAGGGAATTGCGCGTATGAGGGAGACGGGCCAAGATCATAAGACTGCGAGCCAAGGCAAGAAGTTCAAAATCCACGAAGGCAAACCAGAGGTCGAATTCACGATGGACCCTAAAAAGTCACAAGGTGCAACCGTAGGAGGATCATCTCCTAATATTCATGTGGATATTTCACCGAACCCACAAGTCCAAGTTTTCTTCCTATTTTTGATTTACGTTGAAGTATTACAATTATGCATGGTTAATTCATGGAATTAGGATGCACTTATGCTTGTCAAATCCACCTAGTTTGATGCGAATGAATTACATTGGCTATTTTTAAAATAAGTAACTCACGATTGGAGATTGGTCATTTGTATTTTTCAATGGAATGAACGAAAAAGAACATAAGATGTCTATGCATTCTTAGCAAGTTGCTTTTGTGCATTGCAAAGTAACAAATCTAGATCAACTAATGACTATCATTACAAAGTCGAAATTATTGTAGTACAACTTTGATTATGCATGGAAAGATTAAGTCGCATGTCGCAATTTTTAGACAAATCTTCTTTGTAATCATTCATTAAAAAAAGTAGTTATTAACCATAGGAAATTGCAAGGCATTGAAAGATTCTAGGGCCTGCATGAAGTAGGTTAACTCTAGCTTCAATTGGCATAAATCTCATTTAACTGCGTAGTAGTTAGGAAAGGTTGCGTAATGCTCATTCAACGTACGAATATTTCATTCAGAAACATAGTTAGGGAAAGGCTGCATGGTTCATTTTAACATAAAACCTTAAAAGCTTAGTATGAATTGTGAATGGATGTCCTAGTAGGATCAATGGAAGTTATGCAAATTTTAAAATGTGCTTGGTTTTAACAAGAAAAGTTAGGGATTGTGAATCTAGAGGAAATGAATCACATGCTTACTTGAATTATGACGTAATGCAACTAGTTTTTCCCATCTTTGATCAAGACAATATCATTAAGAATAGTTCGTCCTTGTCGTAAGACAAGTAAATTGGATTACCCAAAACACCTAAACCGCAAAGGATTCGCTTAGGATGGTTAAATCGATACAATATACTCCAAGTGCTAACTAGGGTTTAGCACATTCAGGACTTGACCTAGTCGCACTTATTTCCAAGCTGAAACTCTCATACCCTAAAGTCCTACCCACATTCACGGAATGTAAGGACAATAGGATATACTTACAAGAAATGATCTAGGGTCTCTACCCTTGGGATCACTCGTTAAAAAGATGAATCTCGGATTGAGTTGGAACCCTAGGACCAAACCTGTTATATCACCTTTCTTGGGAAAAGTTGCCAAGATAAGGGAATTAGATATTTGCTTGGAAGCAAAGAACCAATCAATAATTTGGAGCAACATAGTCGCCATGATTTACTGTTAATAGAACCTAAGGTATTGGTTAAGTTGGGTTAATAGGGTATGGCCCTAACCCAAGGACATAAGGGTTAACAAAAAAACCCTTGGGGATCTTGCCAAGTCGCAATTGATCTCAGATCGAATGCTGGATGCATTCGGAGAGAAGGATTCACTCCTTAGCAGTTGGCCAATTAACAACCACTAGAAATGATTGTGCTTGTAACAGTTTCGAGAGCACTGTTTGCTTTGTTTGCTCAAGGAACTAAAGGATGAAAATATATCTAATGCTTCTGAATGAAGGCCTAAAGGGAGAGGCAGCCTCAGTTACCCCCGACTGTCTGTCTGACCCTAACCAAGGGGGTTGTTAGCTGCGTTGGGAAGGTGGACCGAACCTGCCGCGAGAGGTTTCTCGGTTGAGTGCTACTTGGAGCAGGAGGATGCTTGGGTGCCAGAGGGGGTTGTGGCCATAAATCCCTCCCCTTTCGGGCCCTGCACAAGAGGACAACATGACTCGGGATTGGATCTCGAGGCCCGCATACTAGTCTACAGGCAAAATCTTGGATTAGTATTCCCTGTGGTTTGCTGGATAACCTTCAGGCGGATTATGGATAAGCCTATGGGCTAAAATTTATGTTTTTCAAAGATAAATATGATCACCTGCTATTGAAAAGGAATTTGGTTGAGATTGCTTTTCTATGTCAAGTGCTATGATTACATGAAGGAACCGGTGCTAATTAAGGAAGTTGCTTGATGCATGTCCAACTAAATGTGGTAGGTAATTAAACACCTAAAACAACCTTAGAAAAGTGTGGTGGATGTGACCATGGGTCTGTCCTACGGATGGGTGGTCCCGCTTGGTCGAGAACTTTTCTCAATCATAAAGGACAACAATGAGATCTTCTTAAAGAAAATGAATAGCAAGGGTGCTGACCTAGAGGCTAGGTTATAATAATCTTGGTTTATGCTGTTTTAGGGGAATGGAATGGGACTATGCCTTATGGCAGGGGGATCGAGCCTTGCATTCCTCTTGTTTCCCATTTTCCTTGAACCAAGTGCAGCGTGAATCCACTTCTTCCCTGGTGTTTCTACGTAAAGTAGTTCGCTCGGGGTTTGACACTAGTTGTCGTTTAGGAAATGACCATTAGTGGAAACCTTGATTCAGGTCGGTCCTAAGTGGGAATGGCCAGAATACTTCTTCTACGTGGCAGACGCGGAAATTCCTAGATCGCAAACCTCGTGACATTCCATGGGAGTGCCGGGTGGAGCTTTCTAGACCTCTTTTCCGATGGACTGCTAAGACGTGTCTTCAAGGGAATAGGTGGACACATTACAGATACTGCATCTCCCTCCACGCTTTCAACCTGAAGCATTAGTTATTTTTTCGGCATTAGTTCCTTGATCAGAGAAGTACAAATAGTGCTCCTAAGTGTACAAACACAAGCACTCCAATGGTCGTTTATACGGCCAACTGCTAAGATGTGAGTCCTTCTCTCCGAATACATCCAGCATTCGATCTGGGATCAATCGCGACTTGGCAAGATCCCAAGGGTTTCATAAGCTAAGTTACTTGTTTACCCTTTATCCTTGGGTTAGGGTTTATATCCTGTTGACCCAAATTGTCAATACCTTAGGTTTCCTTATATTAAGGTCGTTAAATCTTGGGCAACCCCGTTGTCCGTGCTTGATTTGGTCAATTGCTTGTTAGGAAATTTATAATTACCCTAACTTGGAAATTCAGCCCCAAGGAAGGGTGATGTATCAGGAAGACTACTTATCCTCTAGAGAATTAGACTTGTACTTAGAACTCCGCCAACCTTGTTCTAAGGAGTGGCAATACTATCTTGTGATTTAGACACAAACCATGCGACGTTGCAACTTGTTGCATGAGATAAGTATCACACCTAACACGGTATTTCTTGGTCAAGAATACCTTTGGTTAAAATGTAGGGTTTATGAGTCCTCTTGACCCGATCCAAACCCTAACCCTACTAGGTGGAAAACGCTTTCGCTCTAGGGTTCCTAATTTCCTTGCATAAGTCTAGCATTTGGTCATTCGATCACTAGGGTGAGAACCCTAGATCATTCTTGCATGGCCGATCTAACAACCCTAACATTTTCGAGAATGTGGGTAGGATCCTTTGGATCGGAAATATTAGGTCGGCAATCCGAGTGCAATACTAGGCAGAATTTTATCATAGCTTAACCCTACCTAGCACATTGAGGTGATCGTCATACACTAACCAATCATACCTTTATGATTCTCATGTAAGCTACTCAACTATACGTGAATTACTTAGTTGATTTAACTAACCCACGATTAGAGATGATCATCCCTTTTAAAGATGCAAACACTACCTTCTAAATTAGCAAGTACTTTTTCCTAAAAGATGCAAGGAACTGCAAGATGTATGCGATGTATCATTCCATGCAAATTTGCGATTTCAAGACTATAAACCTTTTCCTTCTATGCAGCTATAAGATTTACAATGATCTTTTCTTTTCCTTGCCCTAAACTATAATGATGCAATGAAATCAAACCTTTAATATTTTGAATGAAGATGCATTCAAACTTTGATAAAGAACTCCACGCTTGAGCGAATGCCATGAGTCCATCATTGACTTAATCCTTCTTTTAGCACTTAACGAAGATGCATTCAAACTTTGATAAAGAACTCCATGCTTGAGTGAATGCCATGAGTCCATCATTGACTTAATCCTTCTTTTAGCACTTATCCCCGCCTAAAATGTAACCATCTTCGCATGAAATTTGCAAAATTCATAATTTCCTTTCCATGCATTGCGACTATTTGGACATCATTTAATGGGCATCTATGATTACCTTAATCGCGAGACACAACCAAGAATTTAATTACATAAATGCGCTACAAGTTACATGTCCTATCCCTTGCGAGATGCAACAGGGATGCCTTTGCACAATTCTGTCTCTTTACTTCTGCATCATGCGTTCAGGATTGCATCTTGACCACGGAAGTGCAAGTAATTGCAAATGTACAACATGCAACTTAATTTTGTAAATCCGGTGAGCAAATAAAATTTTGAAATGTATTTAAACTCGCCTACAAGAATTAAACATGCTTATGCATGCTTTTCATGCAAGAATTTTATCGAAACCTGGGCATTAAGATTCGGGGTGTTGTCCACTCGCGTACTCGGAGTGGAAGCTCCCGTGTGTGTGCCTCGTGACTTTTGCTTAGGGGCCATCGATGACGTAGATCTCGACTCAACAACTCTCCTTGCTCTTTATCGGATTTCTGAACTCCCTACTGCCCACGAACTTACTTCCCTTCGCAGAATTGGGCCTTGCAACCTCGGTTTTAAAAAACCTAAGACAAGGGGTGAACTCGGGCTAAGGAAAGCTTTAATAGAAGCTTCCAAGCTTCTAGACAGAGAGATGATGACATGGAGATGGGGAGATGATTGGGAGGATGACGACGATGCTGAAGAAGATGATGATGATGATGGTAATGATGATGAAGATGATGGTGATGATGGCGATCAAAGCAGCAGCGACCAGGCAGTGTGGCGGCAGCTGTTGACTGCGCGATGGCAGCTGGGCGATGGCAGCATAGCACGATTTCTTCCTCTCCCCGTCAAGCTTGGGGAGGGGGGGTCATATATAGGTAGAAGGGGGGAGGGTATCCACACACGTGGCAGGGTGCATGCCCTCCTCCCCCATGCCCCTCCACTACTTAGCTCATACTCCCTCTCCCCGCCATGCAACGGCTAAAGGGGAGAGGGTTCATAATAAAAAAAATTACAAAAATTTATCCATTATCCCTTTTTTTTCCCCTTGAAGGGGTGTTCTCGCGTGGGCTATGAGTTTTAAACCACGATCTCTTATGCACAACGTGGGCTGGAGTTCGTTGAGGCACGCGGAGGGAGCACTTAGCCACCAACATTTATTGTTGCAGAAGATTACTTTGGGTTTCTTTTTGCATGGGGTGTGCGGGGTCTAAGGTCGATTAATATTCTATTGCAAAAATATTACAAGAATATACAAGTACAGTAGTGTTAGCAATAGTTAATTCTCAATCTCACCAACTAAAAAAAGTGAGCACCACTAAGAACTACATTCAATAGAAATATTTAACTTGTAAACTACACAACACAAAAAGTATAGAAGCACCACTAAAAAGTGTAGCAATACCACAAATGGTTTGGCACTACAAGAGTGATGTGAAAACATTAAAAGTACTATCATAGTACTTTAAAAGTGATGTAGACAACATGGAGGTGAACAACACTTCCAAAAGGTTGGAAAATGGTTGATGTTCTAAAAGATTTGTTTGTGAGCACTTGAGACTGGTGGGGTACTTAAAAGCTAGTACATTTCAATACCAAAAACCAGGTTTTAGTGTTTACCAACAACTTAAATTACATAGTGACCTTCACAATGGTGTTCAAATATTGTCAATGCCAATAAAGAGAGCATATTTTTGTTCTAAAGTAGTGATTTGATCATATGAAAGTGCTCACCAATCAATGGAAGGATGTGACAAATCAGGAGAACAATATGATTGTGAAGATGTAATTAATGGAAACCAACTCATTAGTTAAAAAATTGAGGACTTTTGAGTGATTGCTACCACTTCAAAGTGGTGAGAAATTAACACCTTTAAAGAAGTGAATGATCACTAAATTTTGAGACTTACCACTTATGAGAGATGGCACCCACTTGTAAGTAAAGAACAACCACTAGATAGTGGTTTGCCACCACTTGAATGTGGTGATCATTTCTTGAAAATGTTGATTCATCATATTTAACTCGTAAGTTACCCATTGTGCTTGTTGCTTATCTATGATTCCATCGTAGCACGAAAAGTAAAAGTAGTGGCCACACACAAATGGTAGTAGACCTCCTGTCTTACTATTACTGGGTAGTAGACCTCTTGTAAGTGATATGCACCATCCTAAAAAGGTAGAAAACCACTTGGAATATGGTAACCCACTTAGGTGGTGGTGCATTGTTTGCCACCACCCTAGAAGGCTTCCAGTTGCAAGTGGTAAGGGACCACTTTCAAATGGTGGTGGATGGCATGTTGGTGGTAAATACACCTGCACAATGCACATAAAGATCTTGTAACTGGTGGCAAGGGGCTTGAAATGATGACCTTTCTTTGGAAAGTGGTAGCATAAGAAACTTTTATTCATTTCCTACATAGGAAGAAAAAGGAAATTCCTTATCAATTCCCTGGTTAAATATACACACAAGTAGGGAAAATAAGTAATTTTTATAGGAAAAATAAAACATTTTCTAATTAGAGAAACTAGGGAATCACATAGGGAAAATGAAACATTTCCTAGTTAGAGAAACTAGGGAATCACATAGGAATCATGTGTATTTTTAACTACGGAATTGATAGGGAATTCCCTTTTTTTACTTTCCTTTGTAAGAAATTTTTCTTATGTGGGAAATTTTCCTATGTTTCCCTACATAGGGAAACTTCCCTACTTATGGTAATTTTCCTATATAGAAAATTTCTTATGTGATTCTAAATTTTTATATTGTATTTTCCTTAGTTTTGATATTTCTACCTATATGAATTTCTAAGTAGGAAATTATATAGCAAAATTTAAACTAGAAAATTATAGAGATATTATTTAGTTAATTTCAAATAGGACCTAATACACATTTAATAGATTAGATACTATTTTTCTCACTATATAGGATTTTTTTCCTATGTGAAAAAAAAGTTGATAAGTAGATAATGCTTTTCTATATAGGCTTTTTCTCTTATGTACCAAAAAATCTTGTATATAGGTAATACATTATTTAAATAATATATATGATGCCATAATATGGTGATACTATATTCTTACTCAAGTTGATCTCTAATGGCTAATGAAATGGTAAATAGAGGCTTGAAATTGTACATTACCCCAACGTAGAATTGGAGTTCTTCTATCACTTGTGTCGATGCCGACACAAGTAACAAGTTGCTTGGCAATTGCTTGAAGGAGGGCTTGCTAATCGTTGTTAGGAACTTCCACATAGCTATCGATGGTTATAGCATGCATGTCCCTCTACAATACACAAATATGCATAAACACGAGAATGTGATAAGGATATTATAAAACCATGATTAAGATTGATTAATAAGGCCTAGCCTATCCTAGCTTAGCTATGACATGTTGGAGTGCTCAAGCATAACAAATAGTTTCATGTATCACATTTTCACTTGTGTCCCCATGATTGCAACATGCAGAGAAGCTAACGATGATGATGATGATATCACGGTATAATTGTTTCTCTTGAATTCAAGTAGGAAATTAGAACGAGTCTTTGTAACGGGGCTACCCACTAAGTATCATAGCTATCAACAGGTGCCAGAATATATGGAGTCTTCTCAAGACCTATAGCACTCTCCTTCCTTGCAAAAGAACATGTCTCGTGATGTATATAGGTCAATGGCCATGACCTACTCAAAATTAATCCCTATCCTCATGCCTAGTTGATTTCAATTGCCTTTGTTACAAAGAATGCTGCCCTCATGGTGTCTCCTTCTATTATATACACAACTAAAATGCTTGAATTGGAAAAACACAAGGATTCACTTGGAAGCACAATTAAAAATTCTTCTTAGAGACAAGGAATGCATATCTTTATTCCATGAAACACAAGAAAGTTTCTTGCAAAGTCATAGAGCAATCCCCCAAGATTTGTTTCACTTTTGCTATTAATCCTATGTGTGTGAAAATGAAAGATTGATAACATATTTGCAATGGTGCCAAAAGATGATACCTTGAAGGGAAAGAACATGCCTGATGAAGTGAGATCCCTAGGTTTGGAAATAAAATGCTCCAACTCTCGACAACAAATAGTGAGAACAATAGGGAGACTAGAAAAGCAAACAAAATGTACATGGCAATGTGCAAAATCATTTACATTGACCCCAACTTGCACCAGCATAAAAAGATCATAAAAGATGGCTTCTACTTCCTACAATCGAAGAATTCGAGGAGACAAACCTAGGAGTTTCATGCTCAACTTATCCAAAAATTTTGTGATCAGCATGTCCAATGGTTAGAGATGAAATCCCACGTTGTAGTCTTCTTCTTCCTTGCAAAAGTGGCATCTTTATGACATTCAACTTGCTCTTATAATATTATAGCATGATTTCATTTTATTGCTTTTAGTAGGCTACCTTCCAGGAGTACAATTAGCTTAAATAGACCCTAACTGGTTGATACTTTGCTCCACTTTTTGAGATGGTAAAGAAAATTGAAAATATTACACACAGTCATTGATATTCTTCAAGACACCTTCTACAATCAATACTTGAGCAAAAGTCACAGATGTAGTAATGTATAATTGTACAAAACAATGTAACATACAACTCTCCCCTATCATGGAAATAAGTATCCTTCACTCTCTGTGTTACTAAATTGATTGCTTAGTACACATTCTCTATTTAGTAAATTTATGTCAATAAATTAATTACTCACTTTTCTTTACGTGTTGATGATAATCTAGCATGGCCACGAGACCATTTAGAGATCAGTATTCCTAGTGCATCACTTAATGGGGTGATCAGAGCACTGTGACGGGGATATCTAGTACAAGTAGTACAAGTTATGAAAGGGGGAATGAAGTGTCTGCCAAGTGTAAGAGTGTACAGAAGAACCAAGGAGTTGAACATAAATGAAGATGGATTGAGTTCTAAGAAGAGGAAATGCATTATCAGTGTGTATATGTATTTATGTATGCATCCGGGGACACCATGGAATGCTTACTTATGTATAATGAGCAATGCATTAATTTGGGGTCATCCTCTCCCTTACAAGTGAAGGTTTAAGGTCTTTTCTTTCATTAAGAAAGACAAGAGAAGTAATTCTCTCACTAAGAAAGATGAGAGACGTGATCATCTGGAAGTGTGGAGAGAAGTGATTTTCCCTTTCTAAGGTCTAAAATGACACAAGCTTTTGTGTGGAATTCAATCTTAAGGTTAAGGCCCAAGCCAATCTAATTAACTCTCCTTATCTATGGCTCAAGGTTGTTGGATGGACCACAAGTTAAGAGTACAGTTCAAAAAGCGATTTTTCCTAAAATAGACATGGTGAATCCATTTTTCAAATATCTTGCGATAGAAAGACAATCTCTAAAAAGGGCTTGCTTAGGTTATCAAAAACAGAGAGATCTACGACTTTTGTGTTGGATGTTTCTTAATCCAAACAATGGATAGAGAGATATTCCGAAATTGGTGCTGCAGAGTAGGTCATGGAATAGCCACGTCTTGCATGAAGATCAACCTTCCAATCTTGGCACTCAAGTCTCTCTACAACAAGTGAAGATCTTGGAGCCTATAAAAGTGGAGGCTTTCCTTGGGCGTGGGAGAGGTTAAGGAGGCATCACTTTCCATGCATCCAAGAGGAGAAGGAGAAAGTGTTATAGAAGCTCTATTGAAATCAAGCTCCAAGAAGAGATTCCTACACATATTGTAGAGGAAAGAAGGTACAAGTGCTATGAAAGCTCTACTGAAATCAAGTTCCAAGGGAGAAGAGAAGGTTCAAGTGCTCATTGGTTGTATACCGTGCAAGGATCTATATAAGTTCAAGCTTGCCAACCCTCGAAGTGTTGCGGAATCTCTGTTGAAATCAAGAAGCAAGAAGAGAGCCCTACACATATTGTGTAGGAGAGAAGAAGAGAATCAAGAAGAATGAAAAGTTGCCAACTTCCAAGTTATGCAAGTGTTAGTCAGTTGTATATTGTGCAAGGAACGGTGATCTTATTTCCAAGATCTACAAGTTAAGAACTAGTTTACGTATAACGGAGGAGCTTGCTCCTTGTCAATAATATAACTCCACCAGGGGGGGGACTAGCCCATCTTCCAGTCCCTAGTGTGTTGTCAATCTCTCTATTTCTCTCTCTTTCTTTCTCTTTCTCTCTACATCTTTCTTTTCTCTCATCTATTCTCTCTCTACGAAAGAATAATATTCACCATGTATCTGTTAAGTATATAATAATTTCGAGCGTGTATCTTGGATCTTATGACAATGGTTTTTAGAGCAGGTCTCTTTTCTTTTCTCAAAGTAAAGGTGATCCTTGTAAGAAGAAGGTAAAGATGGCAATTGATGAAGTGCTTACAAGTGAGCAATTACAGGCTCAATTGACAGAGTATCATAGCTTGTTGGAGATTCTTGAAGTTCTAATTGATTGACAACTTGAGGGCAACGGAAGAAGCTACTTATGAAGGACCAAATCCTCCAAAATATGGTGATACTAAAGGAAGCACCATTGCACCAATTGATGGAGAAGGTGCAAAGCATCCAATTGCTGAGAAGCTTCCTAGAAGGAAGAATGACTTTTGGATCAAGAAGAGTAAAAAGACCTCACCTCAACTAAGGCATATAAGGAGGAAGTCATCTCCCTCAGCAACCGCCTACTCCCTTGATTACTCAAGTTCCTCCTCCTCCTCCTCATCTTCTAGTTCCTACTCTCTTTGGTCTAAGTCTTGTGTAGTCTCCAAATGGACAAAGAGGGACCATAATAGAAGCAAGCTTAAGAAGAGTAAGACTTTCAAGTCTGGGGATAAGGACATAAAGTTTGACTCTTACTCCGATAAGAGGGATCTTGCTAAGGTGTTAGCCTTTGTCAGGAAATTTGAAGTTTCTTTCTTTGATGGTAATTTCTCAGAAAAGTCCAAGTTTAAGCATGTAGACATGCACTTGAAAGACACTGCTAGCAATTGGTGGTTGACTCTCATTTTGGAGGGAAGGAAAGCTACGACCTGGGAAATGTTCAAGAAGAATTTTTATGCTCAGTTATTGCCTCCTGATTTTGAGAATGATGTCAAGAAGGAGTGGAATTGGCTAGGCCAGAAAGAGCATGTGAAGGTTACTAGTTATGTGGACAAGTTTTGGTCTACTCTTCTCAATTTTAATCCTTTCATGGAGATCAGTGATAAAGAGAATAAGAGGAAGTTTGAAGCTGGCCTACTCCCTCATTTACATAGAACCATGAAGGTGTATCCAAATGAAACGTTATCTCGCATGATGGATTCTGCCATCATAGCTAAAAGTTTTCATACACTTGGCACATCTCAAAAGTTGGAGATGAGTTCTTATAGAGCTAAACAAGAGCAGCTCTATGATTAACCAGGAGATAGGATTAATCGAAGAAGAACTATCTTTACCCATGACCAATATTCAAACCCAAAGGGTAACAAGAAGAAGTGTAAGTATCTCTCACCCTCTAAGATACAAAAGTACAAAGAGGAATGTAACGTGTCCACTAGAACCATCCAGGACATGTCTTAGCAGTCCATCAGAAAGGATGTCTAGAAAACTCCACTCGGCACTCCCATGGAATGTTACGGGTTTTGCAATCTAGGTCTTTCCGAGTCTGCCACGTAGCGGAAGTATCCTGGCCGTTCCCACTTAGGATCGACCTGAATTTGGGTTTCCCTGTTTGGTCATCAGCTAGCAACAACTAGCGTCGGACCCGAGCAAACTACCTTACGCAGAAGCGCCTGGACCGAAGCGGATTCGCGCTGCACTTGGTTCAAGGAGAATGGGAAACGAGAGGGATGCAAGGCTCGACCTCTCTGCCATAAGGCATAGTCCCATTCCGTTCCCCTAAAACAGCATAAATCGGGTAGGATGTAAGTCTAGGTCATCGTCCTCGTTATTCGTTTCGGTGATGTTGATCATCCTTCTGTTCGTCGAAGACTTTGAGAAAAGTTCCCAGCTAACTGGGACCACCCATCCGTAGGACAGACCCATGGTCCATCCTCCGCACTTTCCTCGGTTTGTTTTAGTTATGTAATTACCTACCACATTAGTTTGACATATGCAAACAGCTTCTTTGATTAACTCTGTTATGCACTGGTTCCTTCACGTAATCTTATCACAGGACATAAAGAAAACAATGTCAAACAACTCCTTTATTATCATTATATCCTTTTATCTTCGAAATACAAGGAGTTCCCGCCCGTAGGCGTATTCATAATCCGCCCGAAGGCAATCCAGTAATCCACCAGGGATCACTAATCCAAGTTTCCGCCCGTAGACTAGTATGCGGGCCTCGAGATCCAATCTCGAGTCACGTTAGTCTCTTGTGCAGGGCCGGGAAGGCGAGGGATTTACAGCCAGAGCCCCCTCTAGCACCCAAGCGTCCTCTTGCTCCAAGTAGAACTCAACGGAGAGACCTCTCACGGCGGGTTCGGTCCACGTTCCCGGCGCGGTTAACAACCCCCTTGGTTAGGGTCAGGCAGGCAGTCGGGGGTAACTGAGGCTGCCTCTCAGGCACCAACCTGAAGCTTTAGATATATTTTCATCCTTTAGTTCATTGAGCAAACAATGCAAACAGTCCTTTCTAAACTGTTACAAGCACAATCAATTTCAGTGGTCTTTTAGCTGGCAAACCGTTAAGGAGTGACTTCCTTTCCTCCGAATGCAATCCGCATTCGTTCCGGAATCAATTGCAACTTGGCAAGATTCCTATCATTCTTGGGTTAGGGTCATACCCTACCCATACTTTAGTGTTTAGTTGTGGTAGGTTCCAGCGACCATGTCGCTTTAGTTTATTGTCTGGTCATTTGCTTCAAGGCAAACACCTAACCTTTCCTTTTCCTTGGCAGTTATCCCCCAAGAAAAGTGAGTAACAGGATGATTACTCATCCTCTTGTAAGTTAAATTCTTTCAATAACTTGCCAACCTCGATTCGAGAGATGACAAAAACTCTCTTGTGGACAAATCTCAAGTCTATACGATGTTGCATCCTTTTTGCACATGCGTTGCATCATTCCATGGGATCATTCCACCCACTGAATGGCGTCCTCCGGCCACGGAATTACCTCTAGCCAAGTAGCAGGGTTTAGGGTATCTTCTTACCCAATCCATTCCTAATTATATTGGCCCATGGTACTAAAGATAAGCAACTCCGTCGGAGTTTCATCACTTTGAACGAATGATCCTTAGGATAAAACCTTAGATCATTTCATGTATGAAAATCCAATTGATTCGACATTTCATGAACGTGGGTAAGATCTTTAGATTCACGGGTTTTGTCTTGGCAACCAGTGTAATACTAGGTCGAATTATTATTGCACTAACCCTAGTTAACACTTGGGATACTTATCATATCGACTCAATCATGCCCATATGAGTCCCTTGTGGATTAGGTTACTTAGTCAACTCAATAAACTTGTCTTGCGTCAAGGATGATCCTTTCCTCAAGGTAATAAACTAAATCTAATGGCGAACAATAGTTACGACTACACCAATACGAGTAAACATGCGATTTATTGCCTCTATGCATCACATGGTTCACAATAAACCCATCTTTCCTTGGCAAGTAAAAATGCCTGATAATCTGGACACTAACTTTCCTAGGTCCTATTAGGACTTACCTCAAATAATCAAGCCTCTTGCAAGTCCATAGATCATGTTTGTGCCCTTCTATTCCTCTTCGAATAACATCTCATGGGTGTTAACTTTTCCTCATGAATCATTACAAGGAAGATCTATCTAAAAATGGGACATACCATCAATCTTTCCATGCCTAGAAAAAGGGTGTACCTCAATAATTTCAACCTTGAAATGAGGCAATAGTAGTCCTAGGCTTGTCACTTTTGAATATACAAAAAGGAAACTTGCTAATAAGGTCCTACAAATGCATAGACACCTTATGCTCTTTTCATAAATTCCTGTGAACGTACCAATGATCAATTTCCATATCTTAAGCTATTTCTAATAATGTTCAAATAGCCAATTCATGTCCCAATTGCATTTAACTTAACTAGTTGCATTTGACATGCATGAGTGCCTCCTAATCCATGAAGTTATCGTGACTAATTCAATACTTCTGTGTGGAAATCCAAATAGATAAAACCTGGACTTGTGAATTCCGGGAAATGTCCACGTATGCTCGGGGTGAACCTTCCGCATCGCACCTTGTGATCTTTTTACAGGCCATCGCGAATTCGATTTCCAGTTAGCCTTTGTGGATTTCAACTTTTGGCCTTGGCTTGCAATCTTATGACCTTGGCCCGCCTCCCTTGTATGCGCAACTCTCTTTGATATATGGCTTCCTTGACCGAAGTTCCGACTTGCAGGATTTGCCTTGGGAAAGCCTTAGGGTTCTTATGAGGTCCCTTTGACAGTGGAGATTTGAGAGCTTTAATCCACCTTGAAACTCCGGGTTTAGGAAGGATTGTGTAGCCCTCACGATGATGTTCGCGGAAAAAGGGCTCTTGCGAATGGGCCTTGCAAGAATGGGCCTTTAGAGTTCTTCTTCTCCTTCCAAAAATCCTAGGACCGGCCTTGTAAGTGATTAGTGGGAAGGTCTTTATGGGCTTCCTCTCCGAAACCCGAGGGGAAAATTTGGACTTTTGGAGGATCTAGCGGGACGGAGCTTTAAATCCGAGACTAGAAGGCTTATGGGTGATCGGTGGGAAGGGTCTTGTGTTGGGAATCCGTGAGAAGAGGGCTTACACCGGCTAATACGGGCTTGTGTGGGAATACAATGGAAAAGGGGAATTGAATCCCGGGGTAAAAAGAATGGGCTTATAAAGGGCTTCCCGTGTCGCCTCCTTCTCTTCAAAGTCCCCGGGGTTGTGGATAGACTTATGGGGAAAAGGTAGTGGGAAGGGGGCTTAAGAAGCCCCCTTAGAAGCTTCTTTAGAGAAGCTTCTAAGAAGCTTCTGCCTGCGACGTGCGACGTGGAGGGGGGGTGGTGATTTGGCGTGGCGGCGGACTGGGTGCAGCATGGCGGCTGGCGACGGCGACCTCCTCTCCCTCTCACGCTTGTCCTCCCTTCCCCCTTCTCATAGCCACCCCTTCCTTCACGGCAGCAGCAGCCCGTTCAGCTGTCCTCATTCCTTCTACACGGCCGGTTCTCTCCCTTCATCCACGGCCGCCTGGCACTTCCTCATGACAGCCTTCTTCCGTCCTCCACTTCGTTCACGGCAGCTTCCGCCCATTATTTCCCCCTTCACGACAGCGACCTCCTGCAACACGCGGTCCGACCTCCTCCCTCTCACAGCCATGTCCTCCCTTCACACATCTCCAGCCCACGGCCGTCTGTTTTCCTTCTCCCCAAGAGGGGGTTCTTATAGGCCAAGGAGGGGAGAGGGTCCTCCCCACGTGGTCACTTGCATGTCTCTCTCCCTCTCCCTTCACATGCTAGCCCATCCCCTTTCCCCAAGCCACACATCGGCTGGGGAAAATAATAAAAAATTTTGCACTAATTTTACCTTTATCCCCTTATCCTCCTCCCAAGAGGCTGTTTTCCCGCGGCTATGCCGCTTCTCAATCTCAGCCTCGTATTTACAATGTGGCGGCCTTATTTTTGAGTATACACGGTATGGATAATGCTACCAATAATACGATGTAGGTGATACCCTTGCACAGGATTTACACGGCGTGCGGGAAGTCAATATTTACGGCACGCAGTGTGCGGAAATATTACATTCTCTCCCCCTTAGGAGAATCGAGATGTCCTCATCTCGAGGTAAACTGGGGATATTGAAGATTGAGAGAGCTTTCATCCATCCAGGTAGCATCCTCCTTAGGATAATCTTCCCACTGGACGAGGCATTCTCTCAAGGTTCTGGATCTCAGTTGTCTCACCCTAGCATCTAAAATCTTGTCCGGCCTTAGTTCAAGGACTCCTTGACTGGGCATTACAATCTGTTGGTCATCAAGTACATGATTAGGGTTAGGTACATACTTCATTCTTCAATAGACTGTTATGGAATACTTTATGAACCTTTAGGTTTTCAAGGAGTTGTAGTCTATAAACATTAGGTCTTAAGCACTTGAGGATCTTGTATGGTCCACAATACCTTGGACTTAGCTTTCTGCAATCTCCTAAGGATAGAGAACTCTTCCTTGGGCATACGTGAATGAAGACCATGTCTCCTTCCTCAAATATTCTATCTTGACACGTTAAATCCGTGTATGCCTTCTGTATACCCTTCGCAGCTCTGATGTCCCGAGAAAGTGAAATCATGAGCTTCGCACAATATCTTCTATTTAAATAATTGGCTTGCTCGTATACATACTCTCGTCCTATAGTAGACAAGTCCACTATTAACAGAGAATTCACGATACTTAGCCTCTAGCTTTTGTTCTTGGTCGTTGATAGAGACTTCCCTTAGCATCCTTTGATAGGCTAGATCATGGCATCCTTCCTCTCTAGCTAGCTCAAGTATTAGGTCGTTTACCTCTGTAGCTAGAGATCTAGCTATTGATAGATTTTGAAAGATTAGTGAATTAAGGAATGCCTTGCGACTGAGTGCATCAACAACTACATTCTTTTCCCCTGGTCGATACTTGATTTCAAAATCATATTCCTCCAATACTTCAATCCATCGACGTTGCCTCATGTTGAGCTCGTTCTGGGAAAAAAAATCCATTTGAGGCTCTTATGATCGGTTACTAGAGTAAACTTGTTACCCAACAGGTAGTGTCTCCAAATCTTTAAAGCATGGATGACAGTTAATAACTCCAGATCATGAGTGGCATAATTCTTTTCGTGACTCTTCAATTTTCTTGAAGAATATGCTACTGGATGACCTTCCTGCATAAGAACACACCCCAAGGCAAGAATGTTGGCATCAGTTATGACCTCGAACTCCTTATTGAGGTCGGGAAGTTTCAGAATAGGTGCCGATACTAAACGTTGCTTCAATTGGTCGAAGCTATTTTGTTCGGGAGTTGACCATGTAATAGAAGTCTGCTTCTTTAGTAAGTCGGTAAGAGGTGCTGCAATCAAAGCATAGTTTTTGATAAAGATCCTATACCATCCTGTCAAGCCAAGAAACTACGTATCTCTTTGACAGATACTGGTATTGGCCATTCAAGCATATCTCTGACTTTGGCTGGATCTACTGATATTCCTTCTGATGATACTATGAATCCTAGATATTCACTCTGACGTTTGAAGAATGCATACTTCTTCATTTTTGCATACAGCTTATGAGACCTCATTGTCTCCAAAACAATCCGTAGTTGGGCCTCATGATCTTCTTCCTGTTTAGAATAGACTAAAATGTCGTCAAAGAAGACAAGCACAAAATCATCAAGATATGGCCTCAAAATATCCTGCATTAATCTATTGAAAGTGGCAGGTGCATTTGTAAGGCCGAATGACATAACCAAGAATTCAAAGTGCCCATATCTTGTATTGAAGGCTGTTTTTGGAATATCCTTATCCTTGATCCTGATTTGATAGTAACCTGACCTGAGATCAATTTTGGAAAAGATTTCTGCACCTTGAAGGCGATCAAAAAGCTCATCTATTCTAGGAATATGATATTTGTTCTTGACTGTTGATTGATTCAACCCACGGTAATTAATACCTGGTGAAGTGTTCCATCTTTCTTTTCTGGAACAGTACTGGTGCTTCCCATGGTGAACTGTTAGGACGGATGTAGCCCTAATCTAGTAGTTGCTTGAGTTGTTCCTTCAACTCAATTGCTTCCGATATAGACATTCTATAGGTTCTCTTCACAATTGGCACAGCTCCTATTACTGGCTTGATCTCATGATCTACTTCTCTTTGAAGTGGGCGTTTTTGTTAACTCTTCAGAAACTACGTCCACGTATTCCTTCAGTCAAGTGACCAATTCACTTTACTTCTTTATCAATATTCATAGTCAAGACAATCGGGAAAAAGTTTTATTCCATTCATATCAGCATAGCCCTTACAATTATTTCTTGGGGCGATGGAACAAGTTAATACATCAATTCGAGGAGAATAAGATATTATTGCATTCAGCTACAGGAACTGAGTAGTAGTATGGATTGGGGTCATTGATTTTCAAGAATCGATAGTTCATTGGAAGATTAGGGTATCTCTTCCTTCGATATCCATTCTTCTCACGACGCCCCAAAACCTTGATTCGATCGGCAGGGATTCTTTGAATCACTTCCCCGTACACATACTTATTCTGGTTAACCCTTCGACCTCCGACCCGTAGGGTCGTGTTTGCGTGAGCCTCAATAAAGACGAACAGCTTTACGATCTTCAAATCCTCCATCCACTTGATTCTCTTCAAGTTAATTTGAAGGTACGCAGGTTGATAGGCAGTTATGTAATAGATCCCTGTAACACCCATCCATCTCCATTCCACGTACACAGGTGATGGATTGTAAATACGGTCTAAGATGTTCATCATCTCAACCCTTTGTCGATAATCCGTGGAATGCATCGCGGTCATAAACATGACTTGGAACACTAAGAACCTGTTCCATGCTTCATAATTCTAGAAGACAGTAACCAAAGTAAGGAAATGTTTGGGACACAACATTCGCTTTACTTCTTCTTATTAAAATTTCCTAAAAACAAGTCCTTTGTTGGTTTGCTCTGATACCAACTGTAACGTGTCCACTAGAACCATCCAGGACACGTCTTAGCAGTCCATCGGAAAGGATGTCTAGAAAACTCCACCCGGCACTCCCATGGAATGTTACGGGTTTTGCAATCTAGGTCTTTCCGAGTGTGCCACGTAGCGGAAGTATCCTGGCCGTTCCCACTTAGGATCGACCTGAATTTGGGTTTCCCTGTTTGGTCATCAGCTAGCAACAACTAGCGTCGGACCCGAGCAAACTACCTTACGCAGAAGCGCCTGGACCGAAGCGGATTCGCGCTGCACTTGGTTCAAGGAGAATGGGAAACGAGAGGGATGCAAGGCTCGACCTCTCTGCCATAAGGCATAGTCCCATTCCGTTCCCCTAAAACAGCATAAATCGGGTAGGATGTAAGTCTAGGTCATCGTCCTCGTTATTCGTTTCGGTGATGTTGATCATCCTTCTGTTCGTCGAAGACTTTGAGAAAAGTTCCCAGCTAACCGGGACCACCCATCCGTAGGACAGACCCATGGTCCATCCTCCGCACTTTCCTCGGTTTGTTTTAGTTATGTAATTACCTACCACATTAGTTTGACATATACAAACAGCTTCTTTGATTAACCCTGTTATGCACTGGTTCCTTCACGTAATCTTATCACAGGACATAAAGAAAACAATGTCAAACAACTCCTTTATTATCATTATATCCTTTTATCTTCGAAATACAAGGATTTCCCGCCCGTAGGCGTATTCATAATCCGCTCGAAGGCTATCCAGTAATCCACCAGGGATCACTAATCCAAGTTTCCGCCCGTAGACTAGTATGCGGGCCTCGAGATCCAATCTCGAGTCACGTTAGTCTCTTGTGCAGGGCCGGGAAGGCGAGGGATTTACAGCCAGAGCCCCCTCT
This sequence comes from Lygodium microphyllum, assembly GCF_053477565.2. Taxonomy (NCBI): domain Eukaryota; kingdom Viridiplantae; phylum Streptophyta; class Polypodiopsida; order Schizaeales; family Lygodiaceae; genus Lygodium; species Lygodium microphyllum. The sequence continues at coordinate 134,513,547 of NC_141142.1, forward strand.
GGCACCCAAGCGTCCTCCTGCTCCAAGTAGAACTCAACGGAGAGACCTCTCACGGCGGGTTCGGTCCACGTTCCCGGCGCGGTTAACAACCCCCTTGGTTAGGGTCAAGCAGGCAGTCGGGGGTAACTGAGGCTGCCTCTCAGGCACCAACCTGAAGCTTTAGATATATTTTCATCCTTTAGTTCATTGAGCAAACAATGCAAACAGTCCTTTCTAAACTGTTACAAGCACAATCAATTTCAGTGGTCTTTTAGCTGGCAAACCGTTAAGGAGTGACTTCCTTTCCTCCGAATGCAATCCGCATTCGTTCCGGAATCAATTGCAACTTGGCAAGATTCCTATCATTCTTGGGTTAGGGTCATACCCTACCCATACTTTAGTGTTTAGTTGTGGTAGGTTCCAGCAACCATGTCGCTTTAGTTTATTGTCTGGTCATTTGCTTCAAGGCAAACACCTAACCTTTCCTTTTCCTTGGCAGTTATCCCCCAAGAAAAGTGAGTAACAGGATGATTACTCATCCTCTTGTAAGTTAAATTCTTTCAATAACTTGCCAACCTCGATTCGAGAGATGACAAAAACTCTCTTGTGGACAAACCTCAAGTCTATACGATGTTGCATCCTTTTTGCACATGCGTTGCATCATTCCATGGGATCATTCCACCCACTGAATGGCGTCCTCCGGCCACGGAATTACCTCTAGCCGAGTAGCAGGGTTTAGGGTATCTTCTTACCCAATCCATTCCTAATTATATTGGCCCATGGTACTAAAGATAAGCAACTCCGTCGGAGTTTCATCACTTTGAACGAATGATCCTTAGGATAAAACCTTAGATCATTTCATGTATGAAAATCCAATTGATTCGACATTTCATGAACGTGGGTAAGATCTTTAGATTCGCGGGTTTTGTCTTGGCAACCAGTGTAATACTAGGTCGAATTATTATTGCACTAACCCTAGTTAACACTTGGGATACTTATCATATCGATTCAATCATGCCCATATGAGTCCCTTGTGGATTAGGTTACTTAGTCAACTCAATAAACTTGTCTTGCGTCAAGGATGATCCTTTCCTCAAGGTAATAAACTAAATCTAATGGCGAACAATAGTTACGACTACACCAATACGCGTAAACATGCGATTTATTGCCTCTATGCATCACATGGTTCACAATAAACCCATCTTTCCTTGGCAAGTAAAAATGCCTGATAATCTGGACACTAACTTTCCTAGGTCCTATTAGGACTTACCTCAAATAATCAAGCCTCTTGCAAGTCCATAGATCATGTTTGTGCCCTTCTATTCCTCTTCGAATAACATCTCATGGGTGTTAACTTTTCCTCATGAATCATTACAAGGAAGATCTATCTAAAAATGGGACATACCATCAATCTTTCCATGCCTAGAAAAAGGGTGTACCTCAATAATTTCAACCTTGAAATGAGGCAATAGTAGTCCTAGGCTTGTCACTTTTGAATATACAAAAAGGAAACTTGCTAATAAGGTCCTACAAATGCATAGACACCTTATGCTCTTTTCATTCATTCCTTTGAACGTACCAATGATCAATTTCCATATCTTAAGCTATTTCTAATAATGTTCAAATAGCCAATTCATGTCCCAATTGCATTTAACTTAACTAGTTGCATTTGACATGCATGAGTGCCTCCTAATCCACGAAGTTATCGTGACTAATTCAATACTTCTGTGTGGAAATCCAAATAGATAAAACCTGGACTTGTGAATTCCGGGAAATGTCCACGTATGCTCGGGGTGAACCTTCCGCATCGCACCTTGTGATCTTTTTACAGGCCATCGCGAATTCGATTTCCAGTTAGCCTTTGTGGATTTCAACTTTTGGCCTTGGCTTGCAATCTTATGACCTTGGCCCGCCTCCCTTGTATGCGCAACTCTCTTTGATATATGGCTTCCTTGACCGAAGTTCCGACTTGCGGGATTTGCCTTGGGAAAGCCTTAGGGTTCTTATGAGGTCCCTTTGACCGTGGAGATTTGAGAGCTTTAATCCACCTTGAAACTCCGGGTTTAGGAAGGATTGTGTAGCCCTCACGATGATGTTCGCGGAAAAAGGGCTCTTGCGAATGGGCCTTGCAAGAATGGGCCTTTAGAGTTCTTCTTCTCCTTCCAAAAATCCTAGGACCGGCCTTGTAAGTGATTAGTGGGAAGGTCTTTATGGGCTTCCTCTCCGAAACCCGAGGGGAAAATTTGGACTTTTGGAGGATCTAGCGGGACGGAGCTTTAAATCCGAGCCTAGAAGGCTTATGGGTGATCGGTGGGAAGGGTCTTGTGTTGGGAATCCGTGAGAAGAGGGCTTACACCGGCTAATACGGGCTTGTGTGGGAATACAATGGAAAAGGGGAATTGAATCCCGGGGTAAAAAGAATGGGCTTATAAAGGGCTTCCCGTGTCGCCTCCTTCTCTTCAAAGTCCCCGGGGTTGTGGATAGACTTATGGGGAAAAGGTAGTGGGAAGGGGGCTTAAGAAGCCCCCTTAGAAGCTTCTTTAGAGAAGCTTCTAAGAAGCTTCTGCCTGCGACGTGCGACGTGGAGGGGGGGTGGTGATTTGGCGTGGCGGCGGACTGGGTGCAGCATGGCGGCTGGCGACGGCGACCTCCTCTCCCTCTCACGCTTGTCCTCCCTTCCCCCTTCTCATAGCCACCCCTTCCTTCACGGCAGCAGCAGCCCGTTCAGCCGTCCTCATTCCTTCTACACGGCCCGTTCTCTCCCTTCATCCACGGCCGCCTGGCACTTCCTCATGACAGCCTTCTTCCGTCCTCCACTTCGTTCACGGCAGCTTCCGCCCATTATTTCCCCCTTCACGACAGCGACCTCCTGCAACACGCGGTCCGACCTCCTCCCTCTCACAGCCATGTCCTCCCTTCACACATCTCCAGCCCACGGCCGTCTGTTTTCCTTCTCCCCAAGAGGGGGTTCTTATAGGCCAAGGAGGGGAGAGGGTCCTCCCCACGTGGTCACTTGCATGTCTCTCTCCCTCTCCCTTCACATGCTAGCCCATCCCCTTTCCCCAAGCCACACATCGGCTGGGGAAAATAATAAAAAAATTTGCACTAATTTTACCTTTATCCCCTTATCCTCCTCCCAAGAGGCTGTTTTCCCGCGGCTATGCCGGTTCTCAATCTCAGCCTCGTATTTACAATGTGGCGGCCTTATTTTTGAGTATACACGGTATGGATAATGCTACCAATAATACGATGTAGGTGATACCCTTGCACAGGATTTACACGGCGTGCGGGAAGTCAATATTTACGGCACGCAGTGTGCGGAAATATTACATTCTCTCCCCCTTAGAAGAATCGAGATGTCCTCATCTCGAGGTAAACTGGGGATATCGAAGATTGAGAGAGCTTTCATCCATCCAGGTAGCATCCTCCTTAGGATAATCTTCCCACTGGACGAGGCATTCTCTCAAGGTTCTGGATCTCAGTTGTCTCACCCTAGCATCTAAAATCTTGTCCGGCCTTAGTTCAAGGACTCCTTGACTGGGCATTACAATCTGTTGGTCATCAAGTACATGATTAGGGTTAGGTACATACTTCATTCTTCAATAGACTGTTATGGAATACTTTATGAACCTTTAGGTTTTCAAGGAGTTGTAGTCTATAAACATTAGGTCTTAAGCACTTGAGGATCTTGTATGGTCCACAATACCTTGGACTTAGCTTCCTGCAATCTCCTAAGGATAGAGAACTCTTCCTTGGGCATACGTGAATGAAGACCATGTCTCCTTCCTCAAATATTCTATCTTGACACGTTAAATCCGTGTATGCCTTCTGTATACCCTTCGCAGCTCTGATGTCCCGAGAAAGTGAAATCATGAGCTTCGCACAATATCTTCTATTTAAATAATTGGCTTGCTCGTATACATACTCTCGTCCTATAGTAGACAAGTCCACTATTAACAGAGAATTCACGATACTTAGCCTCTAGCTTTTGTTCTTGGTCGTTGATAGAGACTTCCCTTAGCATCCTTTGATAGGCTAGATCATGGCATCCTTCCTCTCTAGCTAGCTCAAGTATTAGGTCGTTTACCTCTGTAGCTAGAGATCTAGCTATTGATAGATTTTGAAAGATTAGTGAATTAAGGAATGCCTTGCGACTGAGTGCATCAACAACTACATTCTTTTCCCCTGGTCGATACTTGATTTCAAAATCATATTCCTCCAATACTTCAATCCATCGACGTTGCCTCGTGTTGAGCTCGTTCTGGGAAAAAAAATCCATTTGAGGCTCTTATGATCGGTTACTAGAGTAAACTTGTTACCCAACAGGTAGTGTCTCCAAATCTTTAAAGCATGGATGACAGTTAATAACTCCAGATCATGAGTGGCATAATTCTTTTCGTGACTCTTCAATTTCCTTGAAGAATATGCTACTGGATGACCTTCCTGCATAAGAACACACCCCAAGGCAAGAATGCTGGCATCTGTTATGACCTCGAACTCCTTATTGAGGTCGGGAAGTTTCAGAATAGGTGCCGATACTAAACGTTGCTTCAATTGGTCGATGCTATTTTGTTCGGGAGTTGACCATGTAATAGAAGTCTGCTTCTTTAGTAAGTCGGTAAGAGGTGCTGCAATCAAAGCATAGTTTTTGATAAAGATCCTATACCATCCTGTCAAGCCAAGAAACTACGTATCTCTTTGACAGATACTGGTATTGGCCATTCAAGCATATCTCTGACTTTGGCTGGATCTACTGATATTCCTTTTGATGATACTATGAATCCTAGATATTCACTCTGACGTTTGAAGAATGCATACTTCTTCATTTTTGCATACAGCTTATGAGACCTCATTGTCTCCAAAACAATCCGTAGTTGGGCCTCATGATCTTCTTCCTGTTTAGAATAGACTAAAATGTCGTCAAAGAAGACAAGCACAAAATCATCAAGATATGGCCTAAAAATATCCTGCATTAATCTATTGAAAGTGGCAGGTGCATTTGTAAGGCCGAATGACATAACCAAGAATTCAAAGTGCCCATATCTTGTATTGAAGGCTGTTTTTGGAATATCCTTATCCTTGATCCTGATTTGATAGTAACTTGACCTGAGATCAATTTTGGAAAAGATATTTGCACCTTGAAGGGGATCAAAAAGCTCATCTATTCTAGGAATATGATATTTGTTCTTGACTGTTGATTGATTCAACCCACGGTAATTAATACCTGGTGAAGTGTTCCATCTTTCTTTTCTGGAACAGTACTGGTGCTTCCCATGGTGAACTGTTAGGACGGATGTAGCCCTAATCTAGTAGTTGCTTGAGTTGTTCCTTCAACTCAATTGCTTCCGATATAGACATTCTATAGGTTCTCTTCACAATTGGCACAGCTCCTATTACTGGCTTGATCTCATGATCTACTTCTCTTTGAAGTGGGCGTTTTTGTTAACTCTTCAGAAACTACGTCCACGTATTCCTTCAGTCAAGTGACCAATTCACTTTACTTCTTTATCAATATTCATAGTCAAGACAATCGGGAAAAAGTTTTATTCCATTCATATCAGCATAGCCCTTACAATTATTTCTTGGGGTGATGGAACAAGTTAATACATCAATTCGAGGAGAATAAGATATTATTGCATTCAGCTACAGGAACTGAGTAGTAGTATGGATTGGGGTCATTGATTTTCAGGAATCGATAGTTCATTGGAAGATTAGGGTATCTCTTCCTTCGATATCCATTCTTCTCACGACGCCCCAAAACCTTGATTCGGTCGGCAGGGATTCTTTGAATCACTTCCCCGTACACATACTTATTCTGGTTAACCCTTCGACCTCCGACCCGTAGGGTCGTGTTTGCGTGAGCCTCAATAAAGACGAACAGCTTTACGATCTTCAAATCCTCCATCCACTTGATTCTCTTCAAGTTAATTTGAAGGTACGCAGGTTGATAGGCAGTTATGTAATAGATCCCTGTAACACCCATCCATCTCCATTCCACGTACACAGGTGATGGATTGTAAATACGGTCTAAGATGTTCATCATCTCAACCCTTTGTCGATAATCCGTGGAATGCATCGCGGTCATAAACATGACTTGGAACACTAAGAACCTGTTCCATGCTTCATAATTCTGGAAGACAGTAACCAAAGTAAGGAAATGTTTGGGACACAACATTCGCTTTACTTCTTCTTATTAAAATTTCCTAAAAACAAGTCCTTTGTTGGTTTGCTCTGATACCAACTGTAACGTGTCCACTAGAACCATCCAGGACACGTCTTAGCAGTCCATCGGAAAGGATGTCTAGAAAACTCCACCCGGCACTCCCATGGAATGTTACGGGTTTTGCAATCTAGGTCTTTCCGAGTCTGCCACGTAGCGGAAGTATCCTGGCCGTTCCCACTTAGGATCGACCTGAATTTGGGTTTCCCTGTTTGGTCATCAGCTAGCAACAACTAGCGTCGGACCCGAGCGAACTACCTTACGCAGAAGCGCCTGGACCGAAGCGGATTCGCGCTGCACTTGGTTCAAGGAGAATGGGAAACGAGAGGGATGCAAGGCTCGACCTCTCTGCCATAAGGCATAGTCCCATTCCGTTCCCCTAAAACAGCATAAATCGGGTAGGATGTAAGTCTAGGTCATCGTCCTCGTTATTCGTTTCGGTGATGTTGATCATCCTTCTGTTCGTCGAAGACTTTGAGAAAAGTTCCCAGCTAACCGGGACCACCCATCCGTAGGACAGACCCATGGTCCATCCTCCGCACTTTCCTCGGTTTGTTTTAGTTATGTAATTACCTACCACATTAGTTTGACATATACAAACAGCTTCTTTGATTAACCCTGTTATGCACTGGTTCCTTCACGTAATCTTATCACAGGACATAAAGAAAACAATGTCAAACAACTCCTTTATTATCATTATATCCTTTTATCTTCGAAATACAAGGAGTTCCCGCCCGTAGGCGTATTCATAATCCGCCCGAAGGCTATCCAGTAATCCACCAGGGATCACTAATCCAAGTTTCCGCCCGTAGACTAGTATGCGGGCCTCGAGATCCAATCTCGAGTCACGTTAGTCTCTTGTGCAGGGCCGGGAAGGCGAGGGATTTACAGCCAGAGCCCCCTCTGGCACCCAAGCGTCCTCCTGCTCCAAGTAGAACTCAACGGAGAGACCTCTCACGGCGGGTTCGGTCCACGTTCCCGGCGCGGTTAACAACCCCCTTGGTTAGGGTCAAGCAGGCAGTCGGGGGTAACTGAGGCTGCCTCTCAGGCACCAACCTGAAGCTTTAGATATATTTTCATCCTTTAGTTCATTGAGCAAACAATGCAAACAGTCCTTTCTAAACTGTTACAAGCACAATCAATTTCAGTGGTCTTTTAGCTGGCAAACCGTTAAGGAGTGACTTCCTTTCCTCCGAATGCAATCCGCATTCGTTCCGGAATCAATTGCAACTTGGCAAGATTCCTATCATTCTTGGGTTAGGGTCATACCCTACCCATACTTTAGTGTTTAGTTGTGGTAGGTTCCAGCGACCATGTCGCTTTAGTTTATTGTCTGGTCATTTGCTTCAAGGCAAACACCTAACCTTTCCTTTTCCTTGGCAGTTATCCCCCAAGAAAAGTGAGTAACAGGATGATTACTCATCCTCTTGTAAGTTAAATTCTTTCAATAACTTGCCAACCTCGATTCGAGAGATGACAAAAACTCTCTTGTGGACAAATCTCAAGTCTATACGATGTTGCATCCTTTTTGCACATGCGTTGCATCATTCCATGGGATCATTCCACCCACTGAATGGCGTCCTCCGGCCACGGAATTACCTCTAGCCGAGTAGCAGGGTTTAGGGTATCTTCTTACCCAATCCATTCCTAATTATATTGGCCCATGGTACTAAAGATAAGCAACTCCGTCGGAGTTTCATCACTTTGAACGAATGATCCTTAGGATAAAACCTTAGATCATTTCATGTATGAAAATCCAATTGATTCGACATTTCATGAACGTGGGTAAGATCTTTAGATTCGCGGGTTTTGTCTTGGCAACCAGTGTAATACTAGGTCGAATTATTATTGCACTAACCCTAGTTAACACTTGGGATACTTATCATATCGATTCAATCATGCCCATATGAGTCCCTTGTGGATTAGGTTACTTAGTCAACTCAATAAACTTGTCTTGCGTCAAGGATGATCCTTTCCTCAAGGTAATAAACTAAATCTAATGGCGAACAATAGTTACGACTACACCAATACGCGTAAACATGCGATTTATTGCCTCTATGCATCACATGGTTCACAATAAACCCATCTTTCCTTGGCAAGTAAAAATGCCTGATAATCTGGACACTAACTTTCCTAGGTCCTATTAGGACTTACCTCAAATAATCAAGCCTCTTGCAAGTCCATAGATCATGTTTGTGCCCTTCTATTCCTCTTCGAATAACATCTCATGGGTGTTAACTTTTCCTCATGAATCATTACAAGGAAGATCTATCTAAAAATGGGACATACCATCAATCTTTCCATGCCTAGAAAAAGGGTGTACCTCAATAATTTCAACCTTGAAATGAGGCAATAGTAGTCCTAGGCTTGTCACTTTTGAATATACAAAAAGGAAACTTGCTAATAAGGTCCTACAAATGCATAGACACCTTATGCTCTTTTCATTCATTCCTTTGAACGTACCAATGATCAATTTCCATATCTTAAGCTATTTCTAATAATGTTCAAATAGCCAATTCATGTCCCAATTGCATTTAACTTAACTAGTTGCATTTGACATGCATGAGTGCCTCCTAATCCATGAAGTTATCGTGACTAATTCAATACTTCTGTGTGGAAATCCAAATAGATAAAACCTGGACTTGTGAATTCCGGGAAATGTCCACGTATGCTCGGGGTGAACCTTCCGCATCGCACCTTGTGATCTTTTTACAGGCCATCGCGAATTCGATTTCCAGTTAGCCTTTGTGGATTTCAACTTTTGGCCTTGGCTTGCAATCTTATGACCTTGGCCCGCCTCCCTTGTATGCGCAACTCTCTTTGATATATGGCTTCCTTGACCGAAGTTCCGACTTGCGGGATTTGCCTTGGGAAAGCCTTAGGGTTCTTATGAGGTCCCTTTGACAGTGGAGATTTGAGAGCTTTAATCCACCTTGAAACTCCGGGTTTAGGAAGGATTGTGTAGCCCTCACGATGATGTTCGCGGAAAAAGGGCTCTTGCGAATGGGCCTTGCAAGAATGGGCCTTTAGAGTTCTTCTTCTCCTTCCAAAAATCCTAGGACCGGCCTTGTAAGTGATTAGTGGGAAGGTCTTTATGGGCTTCCTCTCCGAAACCCGAGGGGAAAATTTGGACTTTTGGAGGATCTAGCGGGACGGAGCTTTAAATCCGAGCCTAGAAGGCTTATGGGTGATCGGTGGGAAGGGTCTTGTGTTGGGAATCCGTGAGAAGAGGGCTTACACCGGCTAATACGGGCTTGTGTGGGAATACAATGGAAAAGGGGAATTGAATCCCGGGGTAAAAAGAATGGGCTTATAAAGGGCTTCCCGTGTCGCCTCCTTCTCTTCAAAGTCCCCGGGGTTGTGGATAGACTTATGGGGAAAAGGTAGTGGGAAGGGGGCTTAAGAAGCCCCCTTAGAAGCTTCTTTAGAGAAGCTTCTGCCTGCGACGTGCGACGTGGAGGGGGGGGTGGTGATTTGGTGTGGCGGCGGACTGGGTGCAGCATGGCGGCTGGCGACGGCGATCTCCTCTCCCTCTCACGCTTGTCCTCCCTTCCCCCTTCTCATAGCCACCCCTTCCTTCACGGCAGCAGCAGCCCGTTCAGCCGTCCTCATTCCTTCTACACGGCCCGTTCTCTCCCTTCATCCACGGCCGCCTGGCACTTCCTCATGACAGCCTTCTTCCGTCCTCCACTTCGTTCACGGCAGCTTTCGCCCATTATTTCCCCCTTCACGACAGCGACCTCCTGCAACACGCGGTCCGACCTCCTCCCTCTCACAACCATGTCCTCCCTTCACACATCTCCAGCCCACGGCCGTCTGTTTTCCTTATCCCCAAGAGGGGGTTCTTATAGGCCAAGGAGGGGAGAGGGTCCTCCCCACGTGGTCACTTGCATGTCTCTCTCCCTCTCCCTTCACATGCTAGCCCATCCCCTTTCCCCAAGCCACACATCGGCTGGGGAAAATAATAAAAAAATTTGCACTAATTTTACCTTTATCCCCTTATCCTCCTCCCAAGAGGCTGTTTTCCCGCGGCTATGCCGGTTCTCAATCTCAGCCTCGTATTTACAATGTGGCGGCCTTATTTTTGAGTATACACGGTATGGATAATGCTACCAATAATACGATGTAGGTGATACCCTTGCACAGGATTTACACGGCGTGCGGGAAGTCAATATTTACGGCACGCAGTGTGCGGAAATATTACATTCTCTCCCCCTTAGAAGAATCGAGATGTCCTCATCTCGAGGTAAACTGGGGATATCGAAGATTGAGAGAGCTTTCATCCATCCAGGTAGCATCCTCCTTAGGATAATCTTCCCACTGGACGAGGCATTCTCTCAAGGTTCTGGATCTCAGTTGTCTCACCCTAGCATCTAAAATCTTGTCCGGCCTTAGTTCAAGGACTCCTTGACTGGGCATTACAATCTGTTGGTCATCAAGTACATGATTAGGGTTAGGTACATACTTCATTCTTCAATAGACTGTTATGGAATACTTTATGAACCTTTAGGTTTTCAAGGAGTTGTAGTCTATAAACATTAGGTCTTAAGCACTTGAGGATCTTGTATGGTCCACAATACCTTGGACTTAGCTTCCTGCAATCTCCTAAGGATAGAGAACTCTTCCTTGGGCATACGTGAATGAAGACCATGTCTCCTTCCTCAAATATTCTATCTTGACACGTTAAATCCGTGTATGCCTTCTGTATACCCTTCGCAGCTCTGATGTCCCGAGAAAGTGAAATCATGAGCTTCGCACAATATCTTCTATTTAAATAATTGGCTTGCTCATATACATACTCTCGTCCTATAGTAGACAAGTCCACTATTAAACAGAGAATTCACGATACTTAGCCTCTAGCTTTTGTTCTTGGTCCTTGATAGAGACTTCCCTTAGCATCCTTTGATAGGCTAGATCATGGCATCCTTCCTCTCTAGCTAGCTCAAGTATTAGGTCGTTTACCTCTGTAGCTAGAGATCTAGCTATTGATAGATTTTGAAAGATTAGTGAATTAAGGAATGCCTTGCGACTGAGTGCATCAACAACTACATTCTTTTCCCCTGGTCGATACTTGATTTCAAAATCATATTCCTCCAATACTTCAATCCATCGACGTTGCCTCATGTTGAGCTCGTTCTGGGAAAAAAAATCCATTTGAGGCTCTTATGATCGGTTACTAGAGTAAACTTGTTACCCAACAGGTAGTGTCTCCAAATCTTTAAAGCATGGATGACAGTTAATAACTCCAGATCATGAGTGGCATAATTCTTTTCGTGACTCTTCAATTTCCTTGAAGAATATGCTACTGGATGACCTTCCTGCATAAGAACACACCCCAAGGCAAGAATGCTGGCATCTGTTATGACCTCGAACTCCTTATTGAGGTCGGGAAGTTTCAGAATAGGTGCCGATACTAAACGTTGCTTCAATTGGTCGATGCTATTTTGTTCGGGAGTTGACCATGTAATAGAAGTCTGCTTCTTTAGTAAGTCGGTAAGAGGTGCTGCAATCAAAGCATAGTTTTTGATAAAGATCCTATACCATCCTGTCAAGCCAAGAAACTACGTATCTCTTTGAGAGATACTGGTATTGGCCATTCAAGCATATCTCTGACTTTGGCTGGATCTACTGATATTCCTTCTGATGATACTATGAATCCTAGATATTCACTCTGACGTTTGAAGAATGCATACTTCTTCATTTTTGCATACAGCTTATGAGACCTCATTGTCTCCAAAACAATCCGTAGTTGGGCCTCATGATCTTCTTCCTGTTTAGAATAGACTAAAATGTCGTCAAAGAAGACAAGCACAAAATCATCAAGATATGGCCTAAAAATATCCTGCATTAATCTATTGAAAGTGGCAGGTGCATTTGTAAGGCCGAATGACATAACCAAGAATTCAAAGTGCCCATATCTTGTATTGAAGGCTGTTTTTGGAATATCCTTATCCTTGATCCTGATTTGATAGTAACCTGACCTGAGATCAATTTTGGAAAAGATCTTTGCACCTTGAAGGCGATCAAAAAGCTCATCTATTCTAGGAATATGATATTTGTTCTTGACTGTTGATTGATTCAACCCACGGTAATTAATACCTGGTGAAGTGTTCCATCTTTCTTTTCTGGAACAGTACTGGTGCTTCCCATGGTGAACTGTTAGGACGGATGTAGCCCTAATCTAGTAGTTGCTTGAGTTGTTCCTTCAACTCAATTGCTTCCGATATAGACATTCTATAGGTTCTCTTCACAATTGGCACAGCTCCTATTACTGGCTTGATCTCATGATCTACTTCTCTTTGAAGTGGGCGTTTTTGTTAACTCTTCAGAAACTACGTCCACGTATTCCTTCAGTCAAGTGACCAATTCACTTTACTTCTTTATCAATATTCATAGTCAAGACAATCGGGAAAAAGTTTTATTCCATTCATATCAGCATAGCCCTTACAATTATTTCTTGGGGCGATGGAACAAGTTAATACATCAATTCGAGGAGAATAAGATATTATTGCATTCAGCTACAGGAACTGAGTAGTAGTATGGATTGGGGTCATTGATTTTCAGGAATCGATAGTTCATTGGAAGATTAGGGTATCTCTTCCTTCGATATCCATTCTTCTCACGACGCCCCAAAACCTTGATTCGGTCGGCAGGGATTCTTTGAATCACTTCCCCGTACACATACTTATTCTGGTTAACCCTTCGACCTCCGACCCGTAGGGTCGTGTTTGCGTGAGCCTCAATAAAGACGAACAGCTTTACGATCTTCAAATCCTCCATCCACTTGATTCTCTTCAAGTTAATTTGAAGGTACGCAGGTTGATAGGCAGTTATGTAATAGATCCCTGTAACACCCATCCATCTCCATTCCACGTACACAGGTGATGGATTGTAAATACGGTCTAAGATGTTCATCATCTCAACCCTTTGTCGATAATCCGTGGAATGCATCGCGGTCATAAACATGACTTGGAACACTAAGAACCTGTTCCATGCTTCATAATTCTAGAAGACAGTAACCAAAGTAAGGAAATGTTTGGGACACAACATTCGCTTTACTTCTTCTTATTAAAATTTCCTAAAAACAAGTCCTTTGTTGGTTTGCTCTGATACCAACTGTAACGTGTCCACTAGAACCATCCAGGACACGTCTTAGCAGTCCATCGGAAAGGATGTCTAGAAAACTCCACCCGGCACTCCCATGGAATGTTACGGGTTTTGCAATCTAGGTCTTTCCGAGTCTGCCACGTAGCGGAAGTATCCTGGCCGTTCCCACTTAGGATCGACCTGAATTTGGGTTTCCCTGTTTGGTCATCAGCTAGCAACAACTAGCGTCGGACCCGAGCGAACTACCTTACGCAGAAGCGCCTGGACCGAAGCGGATTCGCGCTGCACTTGGTTCAAGGAGAATGGGAAACGAGAGGGATGCAAGGCTCGACCTCTCTGCCATAAGGCATAGTCCCATTCCGTTCCCCTAAAACAGCATAAATCGGCTAGGATGTAAGTCTAGGTCATCGTCCTCGTTATTCGTTTCGGTGATGTTGATCATCCTTCTGTTCGTCGAAGACTTTGAGAAAAGTTCCCAGCTAACCGGGACCACCCATCCGTAGGACAGACCCATGGTCCATCCTCCGCACTTTCCTCGGTTTGTTTTAGCTATGTAATTACCTACCACATTAGTTTGACATATACAAACAACTTCTTTGATTAACCCTGTTATGCACTGGTTCCTTCACGTAATCTTATCACAGGACATAAAGAAAACAATGTCAAACAACTCCTTTATTATCATTATATCCTTTTATCTTCGAAATACAAGGAGTTCCCGCCCGTAGGCGTATTCATAATCCGCCCGAAGGCTATCCAGTAATCCACCAGGGATCACTAATCCAAGTTTCCGCCCGTAGACTAGTATGCGGGCCTCGAGATCCAATCTCGAGTCACGTTAGTCTCTTGTGCAGGGCCGGGAAGGCGAGGGATTTACAGCCAGAGCCCCCTCTGGCACCCAAGCGTCCTCCTGCTCCAAGTAGAACTCAACGGAGAGACCTCTCACGGCGGGTTCGGTCCACGTTCCCGGCGCGGTTAACAACCCCCTTGGTTAGGGTCAAGCAGGCAGTCGGGGGTAACTGAGGCTGCCTCTCAGGCACCAACCTGAAGCTTTAGATATATTTTCATCCTTTAGTTCATTGAGCAAACAATGCAAACAGTCCTTTCTAAACTGTTACAAGCACAATCAATTTCAGTGGTCTTTTAGCTGGCAAACCGTTAAGGAGTGACTTCCTTTCCTCCGAATGCAATCCGCATTCGTTCCGGAATCAATTGCAACTTGGCAAGATTCCTATCATTCTTGGGTTAGGGTCATACCCTACCCATACTTTAGTGTTTAGTTGTGGTAGGTTCCAGCGACCATGTCGCTTTAGTTTATTGTATGGTCATTTGCTTCAAGGCAAACACCTAACCTTTCCTTTTCCTTGGCAGTTATCCCCCAAGAAAAGTGAGTAACAGGATGATTACTCATCCTCTTGTAAGTTAAATTCTTTCAATAACTTGCCAACCTCGATTCGAGAGATGACAAAAACTCTCTTGTGGACAAATCTCAAGTCTATACGATGTTGCATCCTTTTTGCACATGCGTTGCATCATTCCATGGGATCATTCCACCCACTGAATGGCGTCCTCCGGCCACGGAATTACCTCTAGCCGAGTAGCAGGGTTTAGGGTATCTTCTTACCCAATCCATTCCTAATTATATTGGCCCATGGTACTAAAGATAAGCAACTCCGTCGGAGTTTCATCACTTTGAACGAATGATCCTTAGGATAAAACCTTAGATCATTTCATGTATGAAAATCCAATTGATTCGACATTTCATGAACGTGGGTAAGATCTTTAGATTCGTGGGTTTTGTCTTGGCAACCAGTGTAATACTAGGTCGAATTATTATTGCACTAACCCTAGTTAACACTTGGGATACTTATCATATCGATTCAATCATGCCCATATGAGTCCCTTGTGGATTAGGTTACTTAGTCAACTCAATAAACTTGTCTTGCGTCAAGGATGATCCTTTCCTCAAGGTAATAAACTAAATCTAATGGCGAACAATAGTTACGACTACACCAATACGCGTAAACATGCGATTTATTGCCTCTATGCATCACATGGTTCACAATAAACCCATCTTTCCTTGGCAAGTAAAAATGCCTGATAATCTGGACACTAACTTTCCTAGGTCCTATTAGGACTTACCTCAAATAATCAAGCCTCTTGCAAGTCCATAGATCATGTTTGTGCCCTTCTATTCCTCTTCGAATAACATCTCATGGGTGTTAACTTTTCCTCATGAATCATTACAAGGAAGATCTATCTAAAAATGGGACATACCATCAATCTTTCCATGCCTAGAAAAAGGGTGTACCTCAATAATTTCAACCTTGAAATGAGGCAATAGTAGTCCTAGGCTTGTCACTTTTGAATATACAAAAAGGAAACTTGCTAATAAGGTCCTACAAATGCATAGACACCTTATGCTCTTTTCATTCATTCCTTTGAACGTACCAATGATCAATTTCCATATCTTAAGCTATTTCTAATAATGTTCAAATAGCCAATTCATGTCCCAATTGCATTTAACTTAACTAGTTGCATTTGACATGCATGAGTGCCTCCTAATCCATGAAGTTATCGTGACTAATTCAATACTTCTGTGTGGAAATCCAAATAGATAAAACCTGGACTTGTGAATTCCGGGAAATGTCCACGTATGCTCGGGGTGAACCTTCCGCATCGCACCTTGTGATCTTTTTACAGGCCATCGCGAATTCGATTTCCAGTTAGCCTTTGTGGATTTCAAGTTTTGGCCTTGGCTTGCAATCTTATGACCTTGGCCCGCCTCCCTTGTATGCGCAACTCTCTTTGATATATGGCTTCCTTGACCGAAGTTCCGACTTGCGGGATTTGCCTTGGGAAAGCCTTAGGGTTCTTATGAGGTCCCTTTGACAGTGGAGATTTGAGAGCTTTAATCCACCTTGAAACTCCGGGTTTAGGAAGGATTGTGTAGCCCTCACGATGATGTTCGCGGAAAAAGGGCTCTTGCGAATGGGCCTTGCAAGAATGGGCCTTTAGAGTTCTTCTTCTCCTTCCAAAAATCCTAGGACCGGCCTTGTAAGTGATTAGTGGGAAGGTCTTTATGGGCTTCCTCTCCGAAACCCGAGGGGAAAATTTGGACTTTTGGAGGATCTAGCGGGACGGAGCTTTAAATCCGAGCCTAGAAGGCTTATGGGTGATCGGTGGGAAGGGTCTTGTGTTGGGAATCTGTGAGAAGAGGGCTTACACCGGCTAATACGGGCTTGTGTGGGAATACAATGGAAAAGGGGAATTGAATCCCGGGGTAAAAAGAATGGGCTTATAAAGGGCTTCCCGTGTCGCCTCCTTCTCTTCAAAGTCCCCGGGGTTGTGGATAGACTTATGGGGAAAAGGTAGTGGGAAGGGGGCTTAAGAAGCCCCCTTAGAAGCTTCTTTAGAGAAGCTTCTGCCTGCGACGTGCGACGTGGAGGGGGGGGTGGTGATTTGGCGTGGCGGCGGACTGGGTGCAGCATGGCGGCTGGCGACGGCGACCTCCTCTCCCTCTCACGCTTGTCCTCCCTTCCCCCTTCTCATAGCCACCCCTTCCTTCACGGCAGCAGCAGCCCGTTCAGCCGTCCTCATTCCTTCTACACGGCCCGTTCTCTCCCTTCATCCACGGCCGCCTGGCACTTCCTCATGACAGCCTTCTTCCGTCCTCCACTTCGTTCACGGCAGCTTCCGCCCATTATTTCCCCCTTCACGACAGCGACCTCCTGCAACACCCGGTCCGACCTCCTCCCTCTCACAGCCATGTCCTCCCTTCACACATCTCCAGCCCACGGCCGTCTGTTTTCCTTCTCCCCAAGAGGGGGTTCTTATAGGCCAAGGAGGGGAGAGGGTCCTCCCCACGTGGTCACTTGCATGTCTCTCTCCCTCTCCCTTCACATGCTAGCCCATCCCCTTTCCCCAAGCCACACATCGGCTGGGGAAAATAATAAAAAAATTTGCACTAATTTTACCTTTATCCCCTTATCCTCCTCCCAAGAGGCTGTTTTCCCGCGGCTATGCCGGTTCTCAATCTCAGCCTCGTATTTACAATGTGGCGGCCTTATTTTTGAGTATACACGGTATGGATAATGCTACCAATAATACGATGTAGGTGATACCCTTGCACAGGATTTACACGGCGTGCGGGAAGTCAATATTTACGGCACGCAGTGTGCGGAAATATTACATTCTCTCCCCCTTAGAAGAATCGAGATGTCCTCATCTCGAGGTAAACTGGGGATATCGAAGATTGAGAGAGCTTTCATCCATCCAGGTAGCATCCTCCTTAGGATAATCTTCCCACTGGACGAGGCATTCTCTCAAGGTTCTGGATCTCAGTTGTCTCACCCTAGCATCTAAAATCTTGTCCGGCCTTAGTTCAAGGACTCCTTGACTGGGCATTACAATCTGTTGGTCATCAAGTACATGATTAGGGTTAGGTACATACTTCATTCTTCAATAGACTGTTATGGAATACTTTATGAACCTTTAGGTTTTCAAGGAGTTGTAGTCTATAAACATTAGGTCTTAAGCACTTGAGGATCTTGTATGGTCCACAATACCTTGGACTTAGCTTCATGCAATCTCCTAAGGATAGAGAACTCTTCCTTGGGCATACGTGAATGAAGACCATGTCTCCTTCCTCAAATATTCTATCTTGACACGTTAAATCCGTGTATGCCTTCTGTATACCCTTCGCAGCTCTGATGTCCCGAGAAAGTGAAATCATGAGCTTCGCACAATATCTTCTATTTAAATAATTGGCTTGCTCGTATACATACTCTCGTCCTATAGTAGACAAGTCCACTATTAACAGAGAATTCACGATACTTAGCCTCTAGCTTTTGTTCTTGGTCCTTGATAGAGACTTCCCTTAGCATCCTTTGATAGGCTAGATCATGGCATCCTTCCTCTCTAGCTAGCTCAAGTATTAGGTCGTTTACCTCTGTAGCTAGAGATCTAGCTATTGATAGATTTTGAAAGATTAGTGAATTAAGGAATGCCCTGCGACTGAGTGCATCAACAACTACATTCTTTTCCCCTGGTCGATACTTGATTTCAAAATCATATTCCTCCAATACTTCAATCCATCGACGTTGCCTCATGTTGAGCTCGTTCTGGGAAAAAAAATCCATTTGAGGCTCTTATGATCGGTTACTAGAGTAAACTTGTTACCCAACAGGTAGTGTCTCCAAATCTTTAAAGCATGGATGACAGTTAATAACTCCAGATCATGAGTGGCATAATTCTTTTCGTGACTCTTCAATTTCCTTGAAGAATATGCTACTGGATGACCTTCCTGCATAAGAACACACCCCAAGGCAAGAATGCTGGCATCTGTTATGACCTCGAACTCCTTATTGAGGTCGGGAAGTTTCAGAATAGGTGCCGATACTAAACGTTGCTTCAATTGGTCGATGCTATTTTGTTCGGGAGTTGACCATGTAATAGAAGTCTGCTTCTTTAGTAAGTCGGTAAGAGGTGCTGCAATCAAAGCATAGTTTTTGATAAAGATCCTATACCATCCTGTCAAGCCAAGAAACTACGTATCTCTTTGAGAGATACTGGTATTGGCCATTCAAGCATATCTCTGACTTTGGCTGGATCTACTGATATTCCTTCTGATGATACTATGAATCCTAGATATTCACTCTGACGTTTGAAGAATGCATACTTCTTCATTTTTGCATACAGCTTATGAGACCTCATTGTCTCCAAAACAATCCGTAGTTGGGCCTCATGATCTTCTTCCTGTTTAGAATAGACTAAAATGTCGTCAAAGAAGACAAGCACAAAATCATCAAGATATGGCCTAAAAATATCCTGCATTAATCTATTGAAAGTGGCAGGTGCATTTGTAAGGCCGAATGACATAACCAAGAATTCAAAGTGCCCATATCTTGTATTGAAGGCTGTTTTTGGAATATCCTTATCCTTGATCCTGATTTGATAGTAACCTGACCTGAGATCAATTTTGGAAAAGATCTTTGCACCTTGAAGGCGATCAAAAAGCTCATCTATTCTAGGAATATGATATTTGTTCTTGACTGTTGATTGATTCAACCCACGGTAATTAATACCTGGTGAAGTGTTCCATCTTTCTTTTCTGGAACAGTACTGGTGCTTCCCATGGTGAACTGTTAGGACGGATGTAGCCCTAATCTAGTAGTTTCTTGAGTTGTTCCTTCAACTCAATTGCTTCCGATATAGACATTCTATAGGTTCTCTTCACAATTGGCACAGCTCCTATTACTGGCTTGATCTCATGATCTACTTCTCTTTGAAGTGGGCGTTTTTGTTAACTCTTCAGAAACTACGTCCACGTATTCCTTCAGTCAAGTGACCAATTCACTTTACTTCTTTATCAATATTCATAGTCAAGACAATCGGGAAAAAGTTTTATTCCATTCATATCAGCATAGCCCTTACAATTATTTCTTGGGGCGATGGAACAAGTTAATACATCAATTCGAGGAGAATAAGATATTATTGCATTCAGCTACAGGAACTGAGTAGTAGTATGGATTGGGGTCATTGATTTTCAGGAATCGATAGTTCATTGGAAGATTAGGGTATCTCTTCCTTCGATATCCATTCTTCTCACGACGCCCCAAAACCTTGATTCGGTCGGCAGGGATTCTTTGAATCACTTCCCCGTACACATACTTATTCTGGTTAACCCTTCGACCTCCGACCCGTAGGGTCGTGTTTGCGTGAGCCTCAATAAAGACGAACAGCTTTACGATCTTCAAATCCTCCATCCACTTGATTCTCTTCAAGTTAATTTGAAGGTACGCAGGTTGATAGGCAGTTATGTAATAGATCCCTGTAACACCCATCCATCTCCATTCCACGTACATAGGTGATGGATTGTAAATACGGTCTAAGATGTTCATCATCTCAACGCTTTGTCGATAATCCGTGGAATGCATCGCGGTCATAAACATGACTTGGAACACTAAGAACCTGTTCCATGCTTCATAATTCTAGAAGACAGTAACCAAAGTAAGGAAATGTTTGGGACACAACATTCGCTTTACTTCTTCTTATTAAAATTTCCTAAAAACAAGTCCTTTGTTGGTTTGCTCTGATACCAACTGTAACGTGTCCACTAGAACCATCCAGGACACGTCTTAGCAGTCCATCGGAAAGGATGTCTAGAAAACTCCACCCGGCACTCCCATGGAATGTTACGGGTTTTGCAATCTAGGTCTTTCCGAGTCTGCCACGTAGCGGAAGTATCCTGGCCGTTCCCACTTAGGATCGACCTGAATTTGGGTTTCCCTGTTTGGTCATCAGCTAGCAACAACTAGCGTCGGACCCGAGCGAACTACCTTACGCAGAAGCGCCTGGACCGAAGCGGATTCGCGCTGCACTTGGTTCAAGGAGAATGGGAAACGAGAGGGATGCAAGGCTCGACCTCTCTGCCATAAGGCATAGTCCCATTCCGTTCCCCTAAAACAGCATAAATCGGGTAGGATGTAAGTCTAGGTCATCGTCCTCGTTATTCGTTTCGGTGATGTTGATCATCCTTCTGTTCGTCGAAGACTTTGAGAAAAGTTCCCAGCTAACCGGGACCACCCATCCGTAGGACAGACCCATGGTCCATCCTCCGCACTTTCCTCGGTTTGTTTTAGTTATGTAATTACCTACCACATTAGTTTGACATATACAAACAGCTTCTTTGATTAACCCTGTTATGCACTGGTTCCTTCACGTAATCTTATCACAGGACATAAAGAAAACAATGTCAAACAACTCCTTTATTATCATTATATCCTTTTATCTTCGAAATACAAGGAGTTCCCGCCCATAGGCGTATTCATAATCCGCCCGAAGGCTATCCAGTAATCCACCAGGGATCACTAATCCAAGTTTCCGCCCGTAGACTAGTATGCGGGCCTCGAGATCCAATCTCGAGTCACGTTAGTCTCTTGTGCAGGGCCGGGAAGGCGAGGGATTTACAGCCAGAGCCCCCTCTGGCACCCAAGCGTCCTCCTGCTCCAAGTAGAACTCAACGGAGAGACCTCTCACGGCGGGTTCGGTCCACGTTCCCGGCGCGGTTAACAACCCCCTTGGTTAGGGTCAAGCAGGCAGTCGGGGGTAACTGAGGCTGCCTCTCAGGCACCAACCTGAAGCTTTAGATATATTTTCATCCTTTAGTTCATTGAGCAAACAATGCAAACAGTCCTTTCTAAACTGTTACAAGCACAATCAATTTCAGTGGTCTTTTAGCTGGCAAACCGTTAAGGAGTGACTTCCTTTCCTCCGAATGCAATCCGCATTCGTTCCGGAATCAATTGCAACTTGGCAAGATTCCTATCATTCTTGGGTTAGGGTCATACCCTACCCATACTTTAGTGTTTAGTTGTGGTAGGTTCCAGCGACCATGTTGCTTTAGTTTATTGTATGGTCATTTGCTTCAAGGCAAACACCTAACCTTTCCTTTTCCTTGGCAGTTATCCCCCAAGAAAAGTGAGTAACAGGATGATTACTCATCCTCTTGTAAGTTAAATTCTTTCAATAACTTGCCAACCTCGATTCGAGAGATGACAAAAACTCTCTTGTGGACAAATCTCAAGTCTATACGATGTTGCATCCTTTTTGCACATGCGTTGCATCATTCCATGGGATCATTCCACCCACTAAATGGCGTCCTCCGGCCACGGAATTACCTCTAGCCGAGTAGCAGGGTTTAGGGTATCTTCTTACCCAATCCATTCCTAATTATATTGGCCCATGGTACTAAAGATAAGCAACTCCGTCGGAGTTTCATCACTTTGAACGAATGATCCTTAGGATAAAACCTTAGATCATTTCATGTATGAAAATCCAATTGATTCGACATTTCATGAACGTGGGTAAGATCTTTAGATTCGTGGGTTTTGTCTTGGCAACCAATGTAATACTAGGTCGAATTATTATTGCACTAACCCTAGTTAACACTTGGGATACTTATCATATCGATTCAATCATGCCCATATGAGTCCCTTGTGGATTAGGTTACTTAGTCAACTCAATAAACTTGTCTTGCGTCAAGGATGATCCTTTCCTCAAGGTAATAAACTAAATCTAATGGCGAACAATAGTTACGACTACACCAATACGCGTAAACATGCGATTTATTGCCTCTATGCATCACATGGTTCACAATAAACCCATCTTTCCTTGGCAAGTAAAAATGCCTGATAATCTGGACACTAACTTTCCTAGGTCCTATTAGGACTTACCTCAAATAATCAAGCCTCTTGCAAGTCCATAGATCATGTTTGTGCCCTTCTATTCCTCTTCGAATAACATCTCATGGGTGTTAACTTTTCCTCATGAATCATTACAAGGAAGATCTATCTAAAAATGGGACATACCATCAATCTTTCCATGCCTAGAAAAAGGGTGTACCTCAATAATTTCAACCTTGAAATGAGGCAATAGTAGTCCTAGGCTTGTCACTTTTGAATATACAAAAAGGAAACTTGCTAATAAGGTCCTACAAATGCATAGACACCTTATGCTCTTTTCATTCATTCCTTTGAACGTACCAATGATCAATTTCCATATCTTAAGCTATTTCTAATAATGTTCAAATAGCCAATTCATGTCCCAATTGCATTTAACTTAACTAGTTGCATTTGACATGCATGAGTGCCTCCTAATCCATGAAGTTATCGTGACTAATTCAATACTTCTGTGTGGAAATCCAAATAGATAAAACCTGGACTTGTGAATTCCGGGAAATGTCCACGTATGCTCGGGGTGAACCTTCCGCATCGCACCTTGTGATCTTTTTACAGGCCATCGCGAATTCGATTTCCAGTTAGCCTTTGTGGATTTCAAGTTTTGGCCTTGGCTTGCAATCTTATGACCTTGGCCCGCCTCCCTTGTATGCGCAACTCTCTTTGATATATGGCTTCCTTGACCGAAGTTCCGACTTGCGGGATTTGCCTTGGGAAAGCCTTAGGGTTCTTATGAGGTCCCTTTGACAGTGGAGATTTGAGAGCTTTAATCCACCTTGAAACTCCGGGTTTAGGAAGGATTGTGTAGCCCTCACGATGATGTTCGCGGAAAAAGGGCTCTTGCGAATGGGCCTTGCAAGAATGGGCCTTTAGAGTTCTTCTTCTCCTTCCAAAAATCCTAGGACCGGCCTTGTAAGTGATTAGTGGGAAGGTCTTTATGGGCTTCCTCTCCGAAACCCGAGGGGAAAATTTGGACTTTTGGAGGATCTAGCGGGACGGAGCTTTAAATCCGAGCCTAGAAGGCTTATGGGTGATCGGTGGGAAGGGTCTTGTGTTGGGAATCTGTGAGAAGAGGGCTTACACCGGCTAATACGGGCTTGTGTGGGAATACAATGGAAAAGGGGAATTGAATCCCGGGGTAAAAAGAATGGGCTTATAAAGGCCTTCCCGTGTCGCCTCCTTCTCTTCAAAGTCCCCGGGGTTGTGGATAGACTTATGGGGAAAAGGTAGTGGGAAGGGGGCTTAAGAAGCCCCCTTAGAAGCTTCTTTAGAGAAGCTTCTGCCTGCGACGTGCGACGTGGAGGGGGGGGTGGTGATTTGGCGTGGCGGCGGACTGGGTGCAGCATGGCGGCTGGCGACGGCGACCTCCTCTCCCTCTCACGCTTGTCCTCCCTTCCCCCTTCTCATAGCCACCCCTTCCTTCACGGCAGCAGCAGCCCGTTCAGCCGTCCTCATTCCTTCTACACGGCCCGTTCTCTCCCTTCATCCACGGCCGCCTGGCACTTCCTCATGACAGCCTTCTTCCGTCCTCCACTTCGTTCACGGCAGCTTCCGCCCATTATTTCCCCCTTCACGACAGCGACCTCCTGCAACACGCGGTCCGACCTCCTCCCTCTCACAGCCATGTCCTCCCTTCACACATCTCCAGCCCACGGCCGTCTGTTTTCCTTCTCCCCAAGAGGGGGTTCTTATAGGCCAAGGAGGGGAGAGGGTCCTCCCCACGTGGTCACTTGCATGTCTCTCTCCCTCTCCCTTCACATGCTAGCCCATCCCCTTTCCCCAAGCCACACATCGGCTGGGGAAAATAATAAAAAAATTTGCACTAATTTTACCTTTATCCCCTTATCCTCCTCCCAAGAGGCTGTTTTCCCGCGGCTATGCCGGTTCTCAATCTCAGCCTCGTATTTACAATGTGGCGGCCTTATTTTTGAGTATACACGGTATGGATAATGCTACCAATAATACGATGTAGGTGATACCCTTGCACAGGATTTACACGGCGTGCGGGAAGTCAATATTTACGGCACGCAGTGTGCGGAAATATTACATTCTCTCCCCCTTAGAAGAATCGAGATGTCCTCATCTCGAGGTAAACTGGGGATATCGAAGATTGAGAGAGCTTTCATCCATCCAGGTAGCATCCTCCTTAGGATAATCTTCCCACTGGACGAGGCATTCTCTCAAGGTTCTGGATCTCAGTTGTCTCACCCTAGCATCTAAAATCTTGTCCGGCCTTAGTTCAAGGACTCCTTGACTGGGCATTACAATCTGTTGGTCATCAAGTACATGATTAGGGTTAGGTACATACTTCATTCTTCAATAGACTGTTATGGAATACTTTATGAACCTTTAGGTTTTCAAGGAGTTGTAGTCTATAAACATTAGGTCTTAAGCACTTGAGGATCTTGTATGGTCCACAATACCTTGGACTTAGCTTCCTGCAATCTCCTAAGGATAGAGAACTCTTCCTTGGGCATACGTGAATGAAGACCATGTCTCCTTCCTCAAATATTCTATCTTGACACGTTAAATCCGTGTATGCCTTCTGTATACCCTTCGCAGCTCTGATGTCCCGAGAAAGTGAAATCATGAGCTTCGCACAATATCTTCTATTTAAATAATTGGCTTGCTCGTATACATACTCTCGTCCTATAGTAGACAAGTCCACTATTAACAGAGAATTCACGATACTTAGCCTCTAGCTTTTGTTCTTGGTCCTTGATAGAGACTTCCCTTAGCATCCTTTGATAGGCTAGATCATGGCATCCTTCCTCTCTAGCTAGCTCAAGTATTAGGTCGTTTACCTCTGTAGCTAGAGATCTAGCTATTGATAGATTTTGAAAGATTAGTGAATTAAGGAATGCCTTGCGACTGAGTGCATCAACAACTACATTCTTTTCCCCTGGTCGATACTTGATTTCAAAATCATATTCCTCCAATACTTCAATCCATCGACGTTGCCTCATGTTGAGCTCGTTCTGGGAAAAAAAATCCATTTGAGGCTCTTATGATCGGTTACTAGAGTAAACTTGTTACCCAACAGGTAGTGTCTCCAAATCTTTAAAGCATGGATGACAGTTAATAACTCCAGATCATGAGTGGCATAATTCTTTTCGTGACTCTTCAATTTCCTTGAAGAATATGCTACTGGATGACCTTCCTGCATAAGAACACACCCCAAGGCAAGAATGCTGGCATCTGTTATGACCTCGAACTCCTTATTGAGGTCGGGAAGTTTCAGAATAGGTGCCGATACTAAACGTTGCTTCAATTGGTCGATGCTATTTTGTTCGGGAGTTGACCATGTAATAGAAGTCTGCTTCTTTAGTAAGTCGGTAAGAGGTGCTGCAATCAAAGCATAGTTTTTGATAAAGATCCTATACCATCCTGTCAAGCCAAGAAACTACGTATCTCTTTGAGAGATACTGGTATTGGCCATTCAAGCATATCTCTGACTTTGGCTGGATCTACTGATATTCCTTCTGATGATACTATGAATCCTAGATATTCACTCTGACGTTTGAAGAATGCATACTTCTTCATTTTTGCATACAGCTTATGAGACCTCATTGTCTCCAAAACAATCCGTAGTTGGGCCTCATGATCTTCTTCCTGTTTAGAATAGACTAAAATGTCGTCAAAGAAGACAAGCACAAAATCATCAAGATATGGCCTAAAAATATCCTGCATTAATCTATTGAAAGTGGCAGGTGCATTTGTAAGGCCGAATGACATAACCAAGAATTCAAAGTGCCCATATCTTGTATTGAAGGCTGTTTTTGGAATATCCTTATCCTTGATCCTGATTTGATAGTAACCTGACCTGAGATCAATTTTGGAAAAGATCTTTGCACCTTGAAGGCGATCAAAAAGCTCATCTATTCTAGGAATATGATATTTGTTCTTGACTGTTGATTGATTCAACCCACGGTAATTAATACCTGGTGAAGTGTTCCATCTTTCTTTTCTGGAACAGTACTGGTGCTTCCCATGGTGAACTGTTAGGACGGATGTAGCCCTAATCTAGTAGTTGCTTGAGTTGTTCCTTCAACTCAATTGCTTCCGATATAGACATTCTATAGGTTCTCTTCACAATTGGCACAGCTCCTATTACTGGCTTGATCTCATGATCTACTTCTCTTTGAAGTGGGCGTTTTTGTTAACTCTTCAGAAACTACGTCCACGTATTCCTTCAGTCAAGTGACCAATTCACTTTACTTCTTTATCAATATTCATAGTCAAGACAATCGGGAAAAAGTTTTATTCCATTCATATCAGCATAGCCCTTACAATTATTTCTTGGGGCGATGGAACAAGTTAATACATCAATTCGAGGAGAATAAGATATTATTGCATTCAGCTACAGGAACTGAGTAGTAGTATGGATTGGGGTCATTGATTTTCAGGAATCGATAGTTCATTGGAAGATTAGGGTATCTCTTCCTTCGATATCCATTCTTCTCACGACGCCCCAAAACCTTGATTCGGTCGGCAGGGATTCTTTGAATCACTTCCCCGTACACATACTTATTCTGGTTAACCCTTCGACCTCCGACCCGTAGGGTCGTGTTTGCGTGAGCCTCAATAAAGACGAACAGCTTTACGATCTTCAAATCCTCCATCCACTTGATTCTCTTCAAGTTAATTTGAAGGTACGCAGGTTGATAGGCAGTTATGTAATAGATCCCTGTAACACCCATCCATCTCCATTCCACGTACACAGGTGATGGATTGTAAATACGGTCTAAGATGTTCATCATCTCAACCCTTTGTCGATAATCCGTGGAATGCATCGCGGTCATAAACATGACTTGGAACACTAAGAACCTGTTCCATGCTTCATAATTCTAGAAGACAGTAACCAAAGTAAGGAAATGTTTGGGACACAACATTCGCTTTACTTCTTCTTATTAAAATTTCCTAAAAACAAGTCCTTTGTTGGTTTGCTCTGATACCAACTGTAACGTGTCCACTAGAACCATCCAGGACACGTCTTAGCAGTCCATCGGAAAGGATGTCTAGAAAACTCCACCCGGCACTCCCATGGAATGTTACGGGTTTTGCAATCTAGGTCTTTCCGAGTCTGCCACGTAGCGGAAGTATCCTGGCCGTTCCCACTTAGGATCGACCTGAATTTGGGTTTCCCTGTTTGGTCATCAGCTAGCAACAACTAGCGTCGGACCCGAGCGAACTACCTTACGCAGAAGCGCCTGGACCGAAGCGGATTCGCGCTGCACTTGGTTCAAGGAGAATGGGAAACGAGAGGGATGCAAGGCTCGACCTCTCTGCCATAAGGCATAGTCCCATTC
Source organism: Lygodium microphyllum (assembly GCF_053477565.2). Classification (NCBI taxonomy): domain Eukaryota; kingdom Viridiplantae; phylum Streptophyta; class Polypodiopsida; order Schizaeales; family Lygodiaceae; genus Lygodium; species Lygodium microphyllum. The sequence goes on from NC_141142.1 coordinate 134,541,401, forward strand.
CGTTCCCCTAAAACAGCATAAATCGGGTAGGATGTAAGTCTAGGTCATCGTCCTCGTTATTCGTTTCGGTGATGTTGATCATCCTTCTGTTCGTCGAAGACTTTGAGAAAAGTTCCCAGCTAACCGGGACCACCCATCCGTAGGACAGACCCATGGTCCATCCTCCGCACTTTCCTCGGTTTGTTTTAGTTATGTAATTACCTACCACATTAGTTTGACATATACAAACAGCTTCTTTGATTAACCCTGTTATGCACTGGTTCCTTCACGTAATCTTATCACAGGACATAAAGAAAACAATGTCAAACAACTCCTTTATTATCATTATATCCTTTTATCTTCGAAATACAAGGAGTTCCCGCCCGTAGGCGTATTCATAATCCGCCCGAAGGCTATCCAGTAATCCACCAGGGATCACTAATCCAAGTTTCCGCCCGTAGACTAGTATGCGGGCCTCGAGATCCAATCTCGAGTCACGTTAGTCTCTTGTGCAGGGCCGGGAAGGCGAGGGATTTACAGCCAGAGCCCCCTCTGGCACCCAAGCGTCCTCCTGCTCCAAGTAGAACTCAACAGAGAGACCTCTCACGGCGGGTTCGGTCCACGTTCCCGACGCGGTTAACAACCCCCTTGGTTAGGGTCAGGCAGGCAGTCGGGGGTAACTGAGGCTGCCTCTCAGGCACCAACCTGAAGCTTTAGATATATTTTCATCCTTTAGTTCATTGAGCAAACAATGCAAACAGTCCTTTCTAAACTGTTACAAGCACAATCAATTTCAGTGGTCTTTTAGCTGGCAAACCGTTAAGGAGTGACTTCCTTTCCTCCGAATGCAATCCGCATTCGTTCCGGAATCAATTGCAACTTGGCAAGATTCCTATCATTCTTGGGTTAGGGTCATACCCTACCCATACTTTAGTGTTTAGTTGTGGTAGGTTCCAGCGACCATGTCGCTTTAGTTTATTGTATGGTCATTTGCTTCAAGGCAAACACCTAACCTTTCCTTTTCCTTGGCAGTTATCCCCCAAGAAAAGTGAGTAACAGGATGATTACTCATCCTCTTGTAAGTTAAATTCTTTCAATAACTTGCCAACCTCGATTCGAGAGATGACAAAAACTCTCTTGTGGACAAATCTCAAGTCTATACGATGTTGCATCCTTTTTGCACATGCGTTGCATCATTCCATGGGATCATTCCACCCACTAAATGGCGTCCTCCGGCCACGGAATTACCTCTAGCCGAGTAGCAGGGTTTAGGGTATCTTCTTACCCAATCCATTCCTAATTATATTGGCCCATGGTACTAAAGATAAGCAACTCCGTCGGAGTTTCATCACTTTGAACGAATGATCCTTAGGATAAAACCTTAGATCATTTCATGTATGAAAATCCAATTGATTCGACATTTCATGAACGTGGGTAAGATCTTTAGATTCGCGGGTTTTGTCTTGGCAACCAGTGTAATACTAGGTCGAATTATTATTGCACTAACCCTAGTTAACACTTGGGATACTTATCATATCGATTCAATCATGCCCATATGAGTCCCTTGTGGATTAGGTTACTTAGTCAACTCAATAAACTTGTCTTGCGTCAAGGATGATCCTTTCCTCAAGGTAATAAACTAAATCTAATGGCGAACAATAGTTACGACTACACCAATACGCGTAAACATGCGATTTATTGCCTCTATGCATCACATGGTTCACAATAAACCCATCTTTCCTTGGCAAGTAAAAATGCCTGATAATCTGGACACTAACTTTCCTAGGTCCTATTAGGACTTACCTCAAATAATCAAGCCTCTTGCAAGTCCATAGATCATGTTTGTGCCCTTCTATTCCTCTTCGAATAACATCTCATGGGTGTTAACTTTTCCTCATGAATCATTACAAGGAAGATCTATCTAAAAATGGGACATACCATCAATCTTTCCATGCCTAGAAAAAGGGTGTACCTCAATAATTTCAACCTTGAAATGAGGCAATAGTAGTCCTAGGCTTGTCACTTTTGAATATACAAAAAGGAAACTTGCTAATAAGGTCCTACAAATGCATAGACACCTTATGCTCTTTTCATTCATTCCTTTGAACGTACCAATGATCAATTTCCATATCTTAAGCTATTTCTAATAATGTTCAAATAGCCAATTCATGTCCCAATTGCATTTAACTTAACTAGTTGCATTTGACATGCATGAGTGCCTCCTAATCCATGAAGTTATCGTGACTAATTCAATACTTCTGTGTGGAAATCCAAATAGATAAAACCTGGACTTGTGAATTCCGGGAAATGTCCACGTATGCTCGGGGTGAACCTTCCGCATCGCACCTTGTGATCTTTTTACAGGCCATCGCGAATTCGATTTCCAGTTAGCCTTTGTGGATTTCAAGTTTTGGCCTTGGCTTGCAATCTTATGACCTTGGCCCGCCTCCCTTGTATGCGCAACTCTCTTTGATATATGGCTTCCTTGACCGAAGTTCCGACTTGCGGGATTTGCCTTGGGAAAGCCTTAGGGTTCTTATGAGGTCCCTTTGACAGTGGAGATTTGAGAGCTTTAATCCACCTTGAAACTCCGGGTTTAGGAAGGATTGTGTAGCCCTCACGATGATGTTCGCGGAAAAAGGGCTCTTGCGAATGGGCCTTGCAAGAATGGGCCTTTAGAGTTCTTCTTCTCCTTCCAAAAATCCTAGGACCGGCCTTGTAAGTGATTAGTGGGAAGGTCTTTATGGGCTTCCTCTCCGAAACCCGAGGGGAAAATTTGGACTTTTGGAGGATCTAGCGGGACGGAGCTTTAAATCCGAGCCTAGAAGGCTTATGGGTGATCGGTGGGAAGGGTCTTGTGTTGGGAATCCGTGAGAAGAGGGCTTACACCGGCTAATACGGGCTTGTGTGGGAATACAATGGAAAAGGGGAATTGAATCCCGGGGTAAAAAGAATGGGCTTATAAAGGGCTTCCCGTGTCGCCTCCTTCTCTTCAAAGTCCCCGGGGTTGTGGATAGACTTATGGGGAAAAGGTAGTGGGAAGGGGGCTTAAGAAGCCCCCTTAGAAGCTTCTTTAGAGAAGCTTCTAAGAAGCTTCTGCCTGCGATGTGCGACGTGGAGGGGGGGGTGGTGATTTGGCGTGGCGGCGGACTGGGTGCAGCATGGCGGCTGGCGACGGCGACCTCCTCTCCCTCTCACGCTTGTCCTCCCTTCCCCCTTCTCATAGCCACCCCTTCCTTCACGGCAGCAGCAGCCCGTTCAGCCGTCCTCCTTCCTTCTACACGGCCCGTTCTCTCCCTTCATCCACGGCCGCCTGGCACTTCCTCATGACAGCCTTCTTCCGTCCTCCACTTCGTTCACGGCAGCTTCCGCCCATTGTTTCCCCCTTCACGACAGCGACCTCCTGCAACACGCGGTCCGACCTCCTCCCTCTCACAGCCATGTCCTCCCTTCACACATCTCCAGCCCACGGCCGTCTGTTTTCCTTCTCCCCAAGAGGGGGTTCTTATAGGCCAAGGAGGGGAGTGGGTCCTCCCCACGTGGTCACTTGCATGTCTCTCTCCCTCTCCCTTCACATGCTAGCCCATCCCCTTTCCCCAAGCCACACATCGGCTGGGGAAAATAATAAAAAAATTTGCACTAATTTTACCTTTATCCCCTTATCCTCCTCCCAAGAGGCTGTTTTCCCGCGGCTATGCCGGTTCTCAATCTCAGCCTCGTATTTACAATGTGGTGGCCTTATTTTTGAGTATACACGGTATGGATAATACTACCAATAATACGATGTAGGTGATACCCTTGCACAGGATTTACACGGTGTGCGGGAAGTCAATATTTACGGCACGCAGTGTGCGGAAATATTACAGAGGAAGGAAGGTGCTTTCTTTGTGTTGAGTTAGAGCATATGAAGCCTGATTTTCCTCACAAAAAGAAGGAAGAAAATATAGTTAAAGATCCTCCCCCACCATCCTCAAAATTTATTCTAGATGTGCAAGCTAACACTCATTCAAATGAGAAGAAGAGACAACTCTTAAAGGGTTGGGGGACACTCAACAATCAATGAGTTTTGATACTCTTTGATCCAGGGTCCACATATAATTTTATGTCATCAGATACTGCTGAAAGGCTACAAATTATAGGGGATCGTCTGGGAACATCAATTGGATCACATTCAGCATTTGAAGGACTTACAACCAATTGTACTCCTATCAAGGGGAAGTTGAGTCTTAGAATTCGGGATTACAGTGAGAAGAATCTTTTCTACTTGCACCCATTGGCAACTGTGATGTTATCTTAGGTATGCCTTGGCATTACAAGATTAGACCTCTTCCCTATTTTGTTAAGAAGACCCTTGCATTTCAATTCAAGGGTCAGAACGTAGTATGCATTGCTAAAGCTGGAGATTGGCCTGTGCCAATGGTCAGTCATGTTAGCATTTATAAAGAAATGAAGAAAGATATTTTTGCATACGTGATTTTTGTGAGAGAATCAAAAGAAGCTAATGATTCAAGGGCACTTGATGCCTCTAATGAACACACAATACCAACTAATGCTTCTAAGTCTCAGACTTTAAAAGAACCCCTCTCTTTAATTGATCAAGTTAGACATGATTTTTTTAAACAATATCAAGATTGTTTTGGTAATTCACTCCCAAGAGATTTATCTCTCCTAAGTGCCCGAAATCTCACACAATTGATCTCATCCCAGGTAGTTCACCACCTAAACCAACTGCCTTACTGAGTAAATGCAAGTGAACAAGAGGAGATCCTAAAACAAGTAAATGAACTATTGGAAAAAGGGTTAGTTCAACCTAATAGTATTCTCCTGTCTTACTTGTTCAAAAGAAAGAAAGTTCTTTCTGTATATGCATAGACTACAGATCTTTGAATAAGATCACAATCAAGAATCGTTTTCCTATCCCAAGGATAGATGATATCTTGGATAAGTTGTAAGCGGCTAGTATCTTTAGTCGCATTGATCTCAAGAGCGGCAATCACTAGACATAGATAGCATTTGAAGATGTTTACGAGACATCTTTTCGTACAATGTTTAGACTATACGAGTTCTTAGTCAATACATTTGGTTTGACTAATGCACCCGCCACATTCAAACGAATGATGGAGAGAATTTTGAGACATCTCTCAAAGTTCATAGGTGTCTTCTTTTATGACATTCTAATATTTTCATGGTTTGAAGAAGAGCATAGACAACATCTATCTATTGTCTTTCAAGAGCTTTGCAAGCATAGACTATAGGTCAATACTAAGAAGAGTGAAATTTTCCTTTCAAAAATTCATTACTTGGGCCATATTGTTTCTCACAATCTGGTGAAAATGGATCCTGAGAAGATTTGAGCCATTGTTGAATGGCCTACACCTACTTCTGTACATGAAGTTAGAAGTTTCTTGGGCCTATATTCATACTATAGGAGGTTCATACAAGGTTTTGTGTATGTTGCATCTCCTCTACATGACCTTACTAAGAAGTGAACACCTTTTCACTGGGGATCAAGCCTTTGAAAGAATTAAGTTTCTTGTGACTCAAGAACAAGTTCTCATAGTTTCGGATCTTCAAAAACCTTTTGAATTTCATTGCCATCCTTGTGGGGATTGCATTGGAGCTGTGCTTAACCAAGAGCATTATGCAATAGCATTTGAGAGCTGACACCTCAAGGATCATGAGCTACATGCTCTAGTATATGAGAAAGAGATTATGGCGGTGGTACATGCTCTTCAAGTATGGAAACACTATTTATTTGTTGTTGATTTTGTTATTAAAATAGATTACTAAAGTCTAAGATACTTCCTCACTCAGAAGAAACTCTCAGAGAAACAGATGCATTGGGCAAATTTCTTATATATGTTTCATTTTCAAATCCTTCACACATCTAGAACTAAGAATGTGGTAACATATGCTCTATCACGGCGACCTCGAGTGAATGCAATCACAAATGTTTACCATAACGAGTTCATGGATTTACCCAAAATGTATGTAACTAATTGCAACTTCTCAACCATATGGGATCACCTTAACTCAAGTCAATCGATTACACCTTACTTGATTCGAGATGGTTATTTGTATCATCATCAAGAAATTTGTGTAGTATTACCATTGCGACACAAGGTAATGGATGAAGCACATGCATCTCCATATGTTGGACATAGGGGTATTCTACCCACTACTCAAGCATTGGAAAGATATTTCTTTTGGCCCACTCTTAGAGTTTACATTGAAATATATGTTCGTGAGTGCAAGATATGCCAAAACGTAAAGAATGACAGGCATAAACCACCTAGTCTACTAAAGCCATTACCTATTCCCAATGAGCCTTGGGAAAGTATAGCCATGGACTTTATCATTGAGCTTCATCGCACACAAGCAGGAAATGATGCAATCTAGACTATCGTTGATAGATTCAGTAAGAAAGCTCAGTTTATACCTATGCGAAAGACAATCAAAGTCAAACATATGGCTAACCTATTCATTGCTCATATTTTCAAGCATCATGGCATGCCTAAGTCCATTATAAGTGATCGAGATCCTTGCATGACCAGCCTCTTTTGGCAAGATCTCTTTGAGAACCTTGAGACTCGGTTAAAGTTTTCATACTCTTATCATCCTCAAACAGATCGGTAGAGTGAAAGTGCTAATTCTACTATTTTGGAGCTTTTGAAATCCTATGTCTCTGATAATCAAAGAGAATGGGAAAAGTATTTGCCTTTAGTAAGTTTTGCATACAATAACAAGATGCACTCTAGTATTGGTAAGGCACCCTTTGAGATCATCTATGGTAAGCCTCATTTACCACCCATTCTTTTTATAAAAGATAAGATCTTTGCAGCATATGAGTGTGTTAGAGACATTGACACAACTTTCACTCACGTAAAAGCTACTATCCAAAGGACACAAGAGAAACATAAACGTGAACCTGATAAGCATTGTCATCATAGATCAAATAAATGATGTGACTTTTTGTTTGGATATACTGAGTCATTAGAACATTCATAATGCTTTGCATATAAGTTTTCTATGTCCCTATATTGGAGAACCTCTAATGGAACCAATAAAGGAAGATTTACTTGACAGAAGAAACATAAGAGTTCCTTGTGCCTGAAAGAATTTTACACCATCAGGACAATACTCTAAGGTCATGTAAGGTATTACGGAAGTATCTGGTTAAGTTTAAGAATCATCCCCCATTGGACACTCAGTTTATGATCGAGAGAGAACTACAAGACTTTCGAGATCTTCTTAAGGACTATGTATCCCCTCTACACTTGAGGTCAAGTGTTTAGAAGCCAGACGGATGTTACTAAATTGATTGCTTACTACACATTATCTATTTAGTAAATTTATGTAAATAAATTAATGACTCGCTTTTCTTCAAGAATTGATGATGATCTAGCATGGCCATGAGACCATTTAGAGACCACTATTCTTAGTGCATCACTTAATGGGGTGATCAAAGCACTGTGATGGGGATATCTGGTACATGCAGTACAAGTTATGAAGGGGGAAGGAAGTGTTTGCCAAGTGTAAGAGTGTAACGTGTCCACCTGTTATCTTCAGGATACGTCTTAGCAGTCCATTAGAAAGGATGTCTAGAAACCTCCACCCGGCACTCCCATGGAATGTTACAGAGTTGGCGATCTAGGACTTTCTGCATCTGCAAACAAGATTCATGCTACTAAGCTTTAGGGTTTTATGTTTAAACATGCAGCCTTTTTCTACTTTCTTTTCTGAATAAATTTGTCATATGCTGAACTTACACACCCTTTCCTTGATTTAAGTTTTTAGGCCACTTGCCTAGAGTTAAGTCTTCTTCATGCAGCCTTAGCAATTTCCTACAGTTGCTAGTAACTTTCTTTAAGAATCATTTCAAAAAAGATGTTCAATAATGCGATATGCGATTTATTCCTTCCTTGCTTAATCGAAGTGTATTATCATAATTCCTTTTTGTAAAAATGGGCATTAATTAATCTAATTTCATTACTTTGCAATGCATAAAAACGACTTGCTAGACATGCATAGAAATCTTATGCTCACTTTGTTTTGTTCTTTTTATTGAAAAATACTAATGAACGAATCCCTCAATTGTCAGTTATTAGCCAAAGTATTTTGAATCGAAAAAACATGCATCCTTATTCCTCAAATGATCCATGCATTATGACGTTAATCAAATTGAAGAAGAACCTAGACTAGTGGTGAAATGTCCACATGGATGTTAGGAGACGATCCTCCTGCGGTTGCTCCTTGTGTTTTCTTAGGAGCCATCACGAATGTGGCCTTTCCGCCTTGGACACAGATTTATGATGTTGGCCGATCTTCTTTGAATGCGAACTCCCTTTGTGACCGCTTGCACCATCTTTCGGAGTCGGCTTTAAAAGGCTTTATAGGATTCCTCCTTAAACTTCTAGGAAGAAAAAGATTTGCATTGTGAAGGCAAAGGGAAATTTTAAAAGATCCCGAGTTATCAATAATCCACTTGAGAGGGCAATAGGGGAGGCCCACAGGAAGGGGTCTAGCACCCGGCCTTTTGGGAGATTGTGGGAAAATCCAAGGGGGGGGAAAAAAGAAGCTTAATGAGCCGTTTTAAAGGCCTCGGATAGGACTCCATGGGAATGGGGGTAGTAACTGAACTTTAGCGGATTGAAAAAGGGGGCAAGAGGGTATAAAAGACCTTAAAAGAGGATATTTCTTTGGAGGGGGGGAGAAACCCACAGGAGTGGGGTTTAAATCCCATGGAGGGGATAGTTTGGGACGCAGTTGGTGGATACAAGGGGGGAAAAGGGAAGTATGAGAACCACAATAGGGGCTTTGGATTCTGGGGGGGAGGGGGGTTTATCAAGCTCGCATGAACAAGGGCTAGGAGGAAGCCCACAAGAAAGAAATGGGGGGGTATAATATGAAAGGGGGCTTAGGAAGCCCCCTTGGAAGCTTGAAGAAGCTTCCAGAGAGCTTTTGCCCACGCGGAGAGCCCATGTGGTGGGAGAGGAATTGACTAAAGGCTTGCACGTGGCAGTTGGCCGTTCGATGGTGGCAGGGAAATCCCCAGTGGTGGCGGTGCTGTTGCGGCAACTGCGAATCTCTTCCACGAGCTCCTTGTCGCTCTCAAGGAACCTTTCCACCAGTTGTGGCAGCTGCGACTCTCTCCTCCCCTTCAACAGCAGCGGTGGAGCTCCAGAATCCTCACGACCTCTCTCTCGATGGCAGTGTTAGCAACTTCAGGGCCCCTTCCCTCCTACTCTCCTCCCGTAGCCTATATAGCTGAGGGGAGGGGATTCTCCCTCCCCCACGCGGCATCTGTTGAGATGGCAAGCTCAACACATGTGGACATGGATGATGGACCGCCTGGTTAGATGGGTCCACACGTCTATACTTAGCACGTCGGTGGTCATTATGCTCCTCACATGGCCACTAACTCATTACTTATTATATTCAGGTCGTTACACCTATTTACAGCTGGCATAGTTATAGCGCCAGTCCACTAGTGTAGCCAATTATGCATTGTTTGACTTAGTAGGCCACTTTCCTTTTATGTTGTATCTTATCTATACTTTGTGTACATTGAAAAAGAGTGTGGAAGAAGAAGAAGAAATCAAAAAGAAAACGTTTTTGGCCTCCATCTCTCTTCTTGTCTCTTGAGTGAGCTTCTCCTTATGCATTCTGTGTGTGTTCGGCGCAGCATCTTGAGCAACCCCCTCCATCACGTGATTCTTGACATGGTATCAGAGCCGCACCACTGAGAGAGGTTGATTTCGAAGGTTGAAGCAAAGGAGAAGAAGCAAGGTTCGAACAAGCAAGCCACGGGTAAGAAGCTCTCCCATCCTTCAACTCTTTCTCTTGGATAGTGCCTGTGGAGGCACCGAAAGCAGGGCAGAGCAAAAATCTCAGATTGCAGTGAGATTTGGTGTGCGCGAAGAGCGCTGTGTATTCTGCAAATAAGCCCTGGTGTATTGCTGTGCACTACAGGTCAAGAGTTGCAGAAGATTTGCTTGCTGTTTGGTATTAATTTTGTGATAATGGCAGAGAATAGTGGAAGCCCCATCATTGAGAAGCTCGACAAGAACAACTACCCTTCATGGAAGTTCCGTGTCACGAACTTCCTTATTGGAAAAGGCCTCTACGAGTTCGTTTCAGGTGAAGAAAAGGAGCCAGAGATGAGTGATCCTCCAACTGCAGAAGAGACAAAGGCACGGAAAGAATGGAATGCAAAGGATAAAAAGGTCATGTATTGGTTGTTTGCAGTAATTGACAATAATATGCTGGGACACATTAGAAATGCAGAGAATTCATATGTAGCCTGGACCATACTTGAAAGTATGTTTTCTGTAAATACAAAGGCACGAAAGATTCAACTCAAGGAAGAGTTGAATACATTAAAGAAAGGGAAGATGTCTATCAATGAGTATACACTGAAGGTAAGAAGCATTGCAGATGCATTGGCAGCGATTGATGCAATGCCCGATGATGATGATTTGGTGTCGTCTACCTTGGGTGGACTTAACAATGAAAAGGCTTGGAAGTCTTTTGTAACTTCCGTATATGTCAGAAAGCCATTTCCAGATTTCGATGAATTGGTCTCCCTTATGATCACTGAAGAGATCAACATGCAGAGTGAGACATCTGAAAGAAGTGGTGAACAGGTCCAAGCTTTCTACTCCAGTTCTGGAAGGGGACGTGGTAGGTTCTCTTCAAGAGGCCGTGGTACAGGACGTGGTAGTGACAACCAGCAAAATAGATTGAATCAGCAATTTGGCGATATGCAGGTTTCAGAAGGTCGTGGTAACTTTAGAGGCAGGGGGAGCTTTAGAGGAAGAGGTGGATGGCAGAACAGAGGTTCTAACAACTCTGGTATTGTGTGCCACTACTGTGGCAAAACAGGTCATATTGCAGCCCAATGTTATGCTAAGAGAGATGATATCCGCAGTGGTAAGTTGCAGCAAGGAAACTATGCATCATCTTCACGACAGAATGAAGACAAAAATGAACGTTTGTTCGTTATGCAGCATATGCTGAATGCTGTTACAGGAAAGGGAACACATGAAGATGTTTGGTATGTTGATTCAGGTGCATCCAATCATATAACCAGCCATGCAGAATGGTTTGGAGAGATGCAGGATTTGTAGAATGCAGGTTATGTGCAGACGGGTGATGACTCATGCCACCCAATTTCACACATTGGAAAAGTTCCCTTGTCCTTGCATGATGGTAAGGCAAAGAGTCTTTCAGATGTATTACATGTGCCATCTATTACAAAGAACTTGGTGTCAGTCGGTCAAATGGTAGAGCAAGGACTGCAAGTCAGATTTAATGCAAAGGGCTACTTTGTAGAAGACTTCATTGACAAGTGCAGGTTGGTAGCAAAGGGAAGTAGAGTTGGACGTATATTCACTCTAGATGCTGGAATTCCTACTATGAATGCGGCTATGTATGCCAAAGGAAAAGGTGTTGTTGCAGACATTGAAATTTGGCACAAACGCATTGGACATGCAAATGTACAAAGGCTGAAATTAATGCAGTCCAAAGGGTTGGTTACAGGTTTGCCTACATTTAAAGTTGCAGAATTTCAGAAGGTATGTGAAGCATGTCAGTTTGGTAAGCAGGCAAGACAACCCTTTTCACATGACAGAGATGTAAGCAGAAATATCCTTGATGTTGTGCATACAGACATTTGGGGGCCTACACAAAATGTATCTGTTGGAGGTAGTACATACTTTGTCACATTCATTGATGATTGTTCTAGAAAGATGTGGGTATATTTTATGAAGGAAAAGAGTGAAGCATTTGAGCACTTTAGAACTTTCAAGGCTGCAGTTGAAAGAGAAACAGGCTTGAAAGTAAAGTGACTGAGGTCAGATGGAGGGGGAGAGTACCTCTCAAATGAGTTCAGTGATTTTCTGAGGTCTCATGGGATAAAGAGACAGTTCACATGCAGGTATACCCCACAGCAAAATGGGGTTGCAGAAAGGAAAAACAGGCATATTGCAGAAGTTGCACGCGCCTTGATGGCTGAAAAGAATATGCCTAAGCATTTTTTATCTGAGGCTGTTCATACTGCTATTTATATTATGAACAGAACTCCCACAGCTGCAGTTCATGGTATGACCCCGGAAGAATGTTTTACAGGTAAAAATCCTGATGTTTCACACTTGAAAGTATTTGGTTGCATTGCGTATGTTCATGTGCCAGATGAGTTGCGGAAGAAACTGGATCCAAAGGCTGAAAAGTATGTCTTTATTGGATACTCTTTAGAGCAGAAAGGGTATCGCTGTTACAACCCTGACACATGTAAGTTCAGAGTGAGCAAGGATGTCATCTTTGATGAAATGAGCAGTTGGTATGCATCTAGTAATGATGCATTGGATGTTGATGATGATCATGACACTCATGTGCAGGCTGAAAGGAAAGAATCACGGACTCTTAGTGGACCAGAGACATCATCTGGTAGTCCTTGGTCTGGGAGACTAAGGAGTACCTCTACATCTTCGAGTGCATCTAGTAGCACTACATGTAAAGACAAAGGAAAGAATAAAGTGTCAGAAGGCATTGATGCAGTTCTTGATGGAGACTCTAGTGGCTCAGAGAGCTTGGATGATGAGCTTGGCATTCCTTCAGTGAGGACTCCAGGTGTGCAGAGAGCACATGTTAATGCAAAGACTCCATTGAGTGATCCAGTGGTACGCAGGTCTAGCAGGGTGAGATACCCTGTTAAAAGATTTGCTTTTGAGGGTTATCCAGCTCACCATTATGTTTATATGGTGAAACTAGTTGAGGATGTTGAGCCCACATGTTTTGAGGAGGCTGTTGGTCATGCTCATTGGGATGCAGCAATGGATGAGGAGATGGCTGCATTAGTGGCCAATAAGAGTTGGGATCTAGTATCATTGCCAAAGGGAAAGAAAGCTATTGGATGTAAGTGGGTTTATAAGATTAAGCACAATGCAGATGGTTCTATTAGCAGGTACAAAGCTAGGCTGGTTGCAAAAGGCTATGCCCAGACATATGGCATACATTATGATGAAACCTTCAGTCCAGTTGCTAGGATGGCAACTGTCAGATGTGTGATTGCTTTGGCAGCAGCCAAAGGTTGGAGGTTGCAGCAAATGCATTGTAATATTTCCGGCCATGCGAAGTTTCGGGAAAATAATAAGGTTACAGTGAAGTTTCGGACGGGATAGTCTAAACTAACACACCTTCACTGAGTCCATACAAGTCACGGCTTTTCGAAACCGTGTATTTCCCATAAGAACCTCCTCTTGGGAGGAGGACAAGGGATAAAAATGGGAATTTATGTAAATTTCTTTTTCTTTTTCCCTCAGCCAAAGCGTGGCTGAGGGAAGATAATGATGCTTAACTAAGATGGAGTAGTCATGGAGAGGAGGGATCACATGCAGGATCCACGTGGGGGCGTAAGGTCCTACCCCCCTCCTCCCATAAATACTCATCTCCTATTGTCGACGAGGGGGAGGGAAAAAACAAAGGAGAAGTGACATATTCTGTCCGTGAGGGAAACAACGGAAAAAGGCGAATAGATAGAGTCTACGCCTTCTGTGTATGCCAAGACCGTTAGTCGCTGCGGGCCACTGATTGGAAATTCGTTCCCTCCGTAGCATTGCATGTCTTCCCTGGACCAGGCCGCTGTGACAGATTTGCACTCGCTTCTCCATCCAGGCCGTAGATATTGGCCTTGATGGCAGTCTACGCCTCCTAGCCACATGCCTTCTTCCCTGGTCTAGTCATCTTTTTCCCTTCGACAAAAAGATCCCCCCACCCAGCTAGGTTAGTGGAGCCGCCACCCCTACCTCGCATGACGTCAGCACTTCCTTCTACGTCGACTTCATAAAAATACATTCCCCCCCCCCCCCCCCCCCGACGTCATTCGCGTAAGGTAATAGGAAGGGATAGAGAGAGGGAAGGAGTGAGGTAAAGGAGAAGGGGTAGAGAGGAATAAGACGGAAGAAAGTTAGAGAGGGAAGGAGGGAGGTAAAGGAGAAGGGGTAGAGAGGAATAAGGCGGAAGAAAGTTAAAGAAGAGAAGGAGTGAGGTAAAGGAGGAGGAGTAGAGAAAAATAAGGTGGGAGAAGAAAGGAAGAGGAGTGAAGGAGGAAGGATAAATAGGAATAGGGTAGAAGAAGATAAAGAAGAGAAAGAAGAGTAGAGTGTAATAGAGTAGAAGAAGATAAAAGAGGTAAGGTAGAAGGAATAGAGGGAGGTAGAAGGGTAAGAGTGAAGGAGGAGGAGTAGGAAAAGAGAAGGAAAAGTAAAGGAGGTACAAGGAAAGAGAATAATTTCCTTCGATAATTTTTTTTTTCTTTTCTTTTCTCCAAAGAATCTAAGAATCTAAAAGTCCTATCATTCCCTCTCGTGATTCAAACATTTTTAACGACACCTTGCTCGAAAGAGAGACGGGGAAATTCCAAAAGAAAGAGTAAAAGCTACCTTCACAATCGAACTGCGATGCCACCTAAGAAAGTTCAAGGAGTAGCTGCGGGAGGGTCATCTCCGGGTATCCATGTGGATATCTCACCCCAAAACCAGGTTTTTCTTCTTCTCAGTTTTAAATCAATCAGGCAAAGAGAAATTGATAGGGATAGAATATATTGTTCCGACTTATTTACAATAAAGGAGTTTAGTCTAATTGAACAAATGATAATGTATAGAACATAGTTTCTTCAAATTAAATCAAGCATTATAAAATTATAGGCAAGATTAACCATTTACTATAGTAATATATTCAAATTATATCTTGCGCCATTAGTCTTATTCCTTTTGCAATAAATCATGGTAAAATGGTTAAAGTCATGAAAGGGATTTTCGATGCTCAAATTAATAGGGAGTTATCTTTGCCAGTTGCACATCTTAGCAAGGCAACTGTTGTTATTTAGGCATGAGTTCATCTTTAAAGAAATCAGAAGTTAAATGTTAGGAATTAAAAACTAGATATACGAACTCATTTGGAAAGAAAATGTAATGGGAAATTACTGGATGACACTTTATTAACATTTTTCCCCTACTATTTGAGGACTTGGAACTAATAAAGTGTGTATACACTAAATTCTCAGCTAGGCCTTTTGTCCCAAGGAGTATTGTCGTCTTTGTATTATCTTGGCATTATACTATATGCCAAATTAAACTGTATTGATTAGGAAGGTTAATTGTCACAAGAATAGTAAAACCGTGACAAGTCGAGTAAGATTGCCTTCCAAAAGATAACCGAACCAATCTAACATAGAAACATTCATAACCTAAACCCTTGACTACTTTCCTTACCGTAGGGACAATAAATTCATAAAGATAAGAAATTAGGGTTTGTCCCTAAGGTTCTTAAATAAAGAAACCTCTTCGAGGACGGCAGATCCTTACGCAAGTTATCTTGCAAAAAGACGTAGTTTTTGGATATCCTTCAAAATAAGAAAAGTTGTAAAATAGAAACTAGCATATCTAAGGTACCTTAGGGTAAACCAAACTAGGTATACCCTACATCCGAATGTGAGGAATCTTGCCAAAGTTACAAGACATCTTAAGAACGACTGCTGATACGCTCAAAAAGGAAAGAACACTTCTTTAGCAGTTTGCCATACAACTGGGTTGGTTAATGGAAGTGTTTGTGCTTGCTAGAGATTTTAGAGCTCTGTTTGATTTATGAATTACAAATTAAATAAGTATCTATACTTCAGGTTGAAAACCTAAAGGGAGAGGCAGCTTCAGTTACCCCCGACTGCCTGCCTGACCCTAACCAAGGGGGTTGTTTGACCGTGCCGGGAACGTGGACCGAACCCGCCGCGAGAGGTCTCCCCGTTGAGTTCTACTTGAAGCAGGAGGACGCTTGGGTGCCAAGGGGGGCTCTGGCCGTAAATCCCTCGCCTTCTGGGTCCTGCACAAGGGGCTAACGCGACTCGGGATTGGATCCCGAAGCCCGTATACTAGTTGACGGGTGGAAGCTTGGAATAGTGATCCCTGGAGATTACTTGTTAGCCTCCGGGCAGATTATGGATAAGCCTACGGGCGGAACTTCTTGTAATTCAAATATAAAATGATGAGATGTTGAAAGAACTTGCTTGATATTGTTTTTATATGTCACGTGATAAGATTACGTGAAGGAACCAGTGCTTAAACAAGATTAATTAAAGAAGCTGATTGTTATATGTCAAATTAATGTGTTAGATAATTACATAACTAAAACAAACCGAGGGAAGTGCGGAGAATGGACCATGGGTCCGTCCTAGGGTTGGGTGGTCCCGGTTAGCCGGGAACTTTTCTCATAAATCTCGAAAGACAGCGGAATGATCATCATCATCAAAAAGAATAACAAGAACGATGACCTAGAGTTACGTCTTACCCGATTTACGTTGTTTTAGGGGAACGGAATGGGACTATGCCTTATGGCAGAGAGGTTGAGCTTTGCATCCCTCTCGTTTCCCATTCTCCTTGAACCAAGTGCAGCGTGAATCCGCTTCGGACCTGGCGTTTCTGCGTAAAGTAGTTCGCTCGGGTCTAACGCTAGTTGCTGTTAGCTAGTGACCCATTAGGAAAACCCTAATTCTGGTCGATCCTAAGTGGAAACAGCCAGGATACTTCCGCTACGTGGCAGACGCGGGAAGAACTAGATTGCAAAACCCGTAACATTCCATGGGAGTGTCGGGTGGAGCTTTCTAGACATCCTTTCTGATGGACTGCTAAGACGTGTCCTGGATGATACTAGGGGATACGTTACATGGATGTAAAGAATGCCTTCTTGCATGGTGATTTGCAGGAAGAAGTGTATATGGATCAGCCAGCAGGTTATGAAGATTTAGAGCATCCCACGTATGTGTGCAGGTTGAAGAAGGCACTTTATGGGCTCAAGCAAGCATCTAGAGCATGGTCTGACAAGATCAGAGAGTATCTTGTCAATATTGGCTTTTATGTTTCTGATGGTGATCACTCACTTTATGTGAGAAAGGGAGATGCAGGTTTGGTCATCATAGTCATCTATGTGGATGACTTGATTATTACAGGTGATAGTGATAGTGGAATTGCTGAAGTCAAGGGCTGTTCGAAGATGAAGTTTGAGATGAATGGTTGAGATATCGAGCTCCACTCGTGATACGCCAGGGTGACCGTTGTGTATTTATGTCACCGACTTGTCAGTTGCAGACGTGGTTGGTACACCGCCCATGAATAATAGCTACATGATAGCTATCCTTATCTACTCTAGTTCGTGGCTTAGTTAGTATGCCACCTTAGTTAGTTGAGTTTGGTTTGAGACCCATATATAGGGTTCTTCTATTTCTTTGTATGAGAGTTCTTTTGGCTTCCACAACTAAGAAGAGGAAAACGGTTTTCAGCCTCCACCCTTGTGTGTATTCCCCCATTGTGCAAGCAAGAAAGCTACAAGTGAGACTCCTTCCTTCTCTCCCACAATCTTGACATGGTATCAAAGCCTTGTTCGTGGAAAGGACCTCAAGAAAGCAAGCCAAGCTCGTGGTGTTCTGGTAAGAGGACCAGTGTTGCTTTCATTTTCTGTTTTGGGAGCAGATCTCTGCAGGTAGCACAGCCGAAAAGTGCAGGAGTGCATTGTCTCAGGTTGAGACGCCCTTCGCGGTGAAGCAAGAGGGCAGTATATGCTACGGGTAAGGGCTTTAGCCCTTGACGACCTTATTTTTTTGATTTGAGGCCATTTTGGGGCCTCTTTTGGAGGTGGAAGTTTTCTGCACGCACTCAGGAAAAGGCCCAGTTTTATGCTGTGCAGCCACTGTTCTACAGGTCGGTGAATAGTTACTGTAAAAATTGCATCGTATGCTTGTGCACAGAGACAATGGGAGTTACAGAATCATCCCTGTTGCCTGTTGATGCAAAATCGTCACTAGGAAGTGACTGTGTGGTCAAATACCACTTTCGCCAGTTTTGCAGATTTGCCCCTGTGAGGGTGAAGCTGAGTTTTTGCAGTGACAGAATTTTTTGCAGTGTTCTGTAATGGCGTCTGATTCTCTCTCACAGATTGTCACTGAAAAGCTTGACAAGAACAACTTCCAAGCATGGAAGTTTAGAATGACGAATTTCCTTATGGGAAAAGGATATTGGAAATTTGTTGCATGAAATGAAGAAGAACGAGTTCTTCCTGATGTTCCCAATCAACAGCAAATGCAAGCATTCAAAGCATGGCATGAGAGAGCCAGGAAAGTTATGTATTGGCTGTCTATCAGCATTTCAGACTCTATGATTATGCATATTCAGGATGCAAGTACGCTAAAGGAGGCATGGGATACTCTGTCAAAAATGTATAGCACAAATACGCAAGCCAGGAAAATGCAGCTCAAGCAAGAGTTGCACAATGTGCAAAGAGAAAATATGAGCATCAACGACTACCATATGAAGGTGAAGAAGATTGCAGATGCACTTGCTTCCATTGGGTCACCAGTGGAAGATGATGATTTAGTTTCTGTGACCTTGAATGGTCTAGGAAAGGATTATGCACAGTTTCGGACATCCATTTCCGTCCGTGAAAGATTTCCTGATTTTGAGGAGTTGATTGCTCTTCTAATTTCTGAGGAGCAGAGAAATGGTGGTGCATCTTCTTCAGGAGGAACTTCAAAAGAAACTGTCTTCTACTCAAATGCTGGAAGAGGTAGAGGCAGAGGTAGAGGAGGCCGATTTGGAGGCCGTGGTAGAAATCAGAATATGCAGCAAACTCAAGAAAACCAGTCCTATGGAGGAGGACGTGGTAACTCTAGAGGCATGGGGAGCCAAAGAGGTCGTGGTGGATGGCAAAGAGGCCAAAATGCAAATAGTAACGTTGAATGCTACTATTGTGGTAAAATGGGTCATATGGCTAAAGACTGCTATAAAAAGTAGAATGACATCATGAATGGAAAGCTGCAACAAGGAAATTATGCATCTTCTAGTAGACAGGGTGATGACAGAAATGAGCATTTGTTTATGGTGCAGCACATGAACAATTCTGTGACAAATGCGGAAGAAAGCAATGATGTATGGTATGTTGACTCAGGTGCATCAAACCACATGATAGGTCATGCAGAATGGATGGAGGATGCAAGGAAAATGGAAAAACCAGGATTTGTGGAGACTGGTGATGATACTGTACATCCGATTGTGCAGATTGGAAAAATTCCTTTGTCTATGCAGGATGGGAAAAAGAAATACCTATCCGATGTATTTCATGTCCCGAATATCACCAAGAATCTGGTTTCTGTTGGTCAAATGGTTGAGCAGGGCTTGCAGGTCAGATTTAATCCTCATGGATGCTTTGTTGAGGATATGAAAAATAAAGGTCGCTTGATAGCAAAAGGAAAGAAGAAGGGCAGAATGTTTACGTTGGATGCAGACATGTCTGAATTGAGTGCAGCAATGTTTGCACATGGGACCGGTGTAGTTGCAGATATTGATATCTGGCATAAATACATTGGTCATGTTAATGTACAACGACTTAAATCAATGCAGGCCCAAAATATTGTTGCAGGATTGCCAAAATTCAAGGTTGCAGAAATGCATAAGGTATGTGAAGCCTGTCAGTTTGGAAAACAGGCAAGGAAACCATTTCCTAGACATGTTCAAGAGAGTAAGAAGCCATTGGAATTAATCCACTCTGATGTGTGGACTACTAAATCTACATCTCTTGGAGGCTGTCATTATTTTGTCACTTTTATTGATGACTATAGCAGAAAAGTTAGGGTGTATTTTATGAAAAAGAAAAGTGAAGTTTTTGGGCATTTCAAAACCCTTAAAGCTATGGTTGAAAATGAAACAGGTCTGCAAATAAAATGCCTAAGGTCAGATGGAGGGGGAGAGTACCTCTCAAATGAGTTTGCAAGGTTCCTGCAGGAGCATGGCATAAAGCAGCAATATTCATGCAGTCATACCCCACAGCAAAATGGAATTGCAGAAAGAAAAAACAGACATATTGGACAGGTGTCTCGTGCCATGCTCAATGAAAAAGACCTGCCAAATTTTTATTGGGCTGAAGCAGTTGCTACAGCATTCTACATAATGAACAGGACTCCCACTGCAGCAATACATGAAATGACTCCAGAGGAGAGGTATACTGGTAGGAAACCAGATATTTCTCATTTGAAAATTTTTGGTTGCGTTGCCTATGTACATGTGCCAGATGAGTTGAGATCCAAGTTGGATCCAAAAGCTGAGAAGTGCATCTTTATTGGTTACTCTCTGCAGCAAAAAGGGTATAGATGCTATAACCCTTCTACTCGTAAGTTTACAGTGAGCAGAGATGTTGTTTTTGATGAGATGAGTAGCTGGTATAAACCAGTAAATGTGACTGATGATGTAGATGCACAAAATGGTAATGCTGCACAGATCTCACAAAAGCACTCACAAAATATTAGTGGACATGGGGTGTCCTCTAACAGTGGTTCACATTCTTCGCCATGGACAGGCAGATTGAGATCAGGAGAATCTTCTCAAAGTAATGCAGATAGTGGTATGCAGGTATCACGAAAAGGAAAAGAGAAGGTTGATCAGCCCATGTTTGATGTGAATGCAGGTCACTCTTATATGGATGGTGAATCCAGTGGCTCAGAACAGAGCATTGATGATGAGTTGGGTATTCCTTCTATTGTTACACATGGAGTAAGGAAGACCAGGGATGTTTTGAGGGCACCTGGGAGTGAACCCACTTTGCGCAGGTCTACCAGAGTTAGGTATCCTGTGGATAGGCTGAAATATGATGGATTTACAGCCATTCACTATGCATATATGGTCAAGGTGATACAGGAACCAGAACCCACTTCTTTTGAGCAAGCCATGGGAAAAGAAAAATGGGAGAAAGCCATGGATGAAGAAATGGATGCCTTGGAAGCAAATGCTACATGGGAATTGGTACCTTTGCCTAAAGGTAAGAATGCAATTGGCTGTAAGTGGGTTGATAAGGTGAAGCACAATGCTGATGGTTCTGTGAACAGATACAAGGCAAGATTAGTAGTCAAGGGGTATACACAAACATATGGCATTGACTATGAAGAAACATTCAGTCCGGTTGCAAGGATGGCAACCGTAAGAGCAGTCATTGCTATGGCTGCATCAAAGGGATGGTCTTTACATCAGATGGATGTAAAGAATGCCTTCTTGCATGGCGATTTGTAAGAAGAGATCTATATGGAGCAGCCACCAGGTTATGTGCATGCTGTTCATCCTGAGTTTGTTTGCAGGTTGAAGAAAGCTTTGTATGGCTTGAAGCAAGCACCTAGAGCATGGTCTGACAAGATAGGACAGTATCTTGTCACTATTGGCTTTCAGATTTCCAAGGCAGATTTCTCACTTTATGTGAGAAAAACAGAGAACGGTATTATGCTACTTGTCATTTATGTTGATGATTTGATTATGACAGGTGACAGTGATGAAGATATCCTTCATGTGAAAATGCTATTGAAGCAGAAGTTTGAGATGAAGGATTTGGGAGAGCTGCGTTATTTCTTGGGCATTGAGGTGATTAGATCACCAAGTGGGATACAGCTCTTGCAGAGGCAGTATGAATTGGACATGCTGTCCAAATATGGGATGACAGGCTGTAAGCCTATTTCAGTTCCTTTGGAGCAGAATGTGAAGCTGAGCGCAGATGCAGGTGAGCTTCTGGGAGACCCTACTATGTACAGACGCATAGTAGGAAGCTTGATTTATATGACTATTACCAGGCCAAATTTGAGCTATGCTGTTGGATTGGTAAGTCAGTTTATGCAGGCTCCAAGGAAACCACATTTGGATGCGGCTACACGCATACTCAGGTATGTGAAGTCCACATTGCAGTATGGACTATTTTATGAGACTGGGGTTCAGATACAATTGCATGGATACACTGATGCTGATTGGGCTGGTAGTATTTCTGATAGACGATCTACCAGTGGATATGTGTTCTCTTTTGGGAGTGCTGTAGTCACTTGGAGCAGCAAGAAACAGCCTACAGTTGCCTTGTCGAGCACAGAGGCTGAGTACAGGGGTGCAGCAATGGCTGCATGTGAGGTAGCTTGGTTGCATAAGCTACTTTATGATATGCATCCGTCTACAGATGGGCAGTTGTCATTTATTGTGACAACATGAGTAGTATACACTTGGCAAATAACCCAGTCTATCATGCTAGAACAAAGCACATTGAGGTGCATTATCACTATGTGCGAGAGAGGGTTTTACTAGGTCTTATTGATCTAGTTTATGTCAGCACAGAGGATCAAGTAGCTGACATATTTACGAAGGCATTGGGCACAGAGAAGCTGCGCAAGTTCAGAGACCTGCTTGGTGTGCAGGAATTGGGATTGAGCTCGAGGGGGAGTGTTGAGATATCGAGCTCCACTCGTGATACGCCAGGGTGACCGTTGTGTATTTATGTCACCGACTTGTCAGTTGCAGACGCGGTTGGTACACCGCCCATGAATAATACCTACATGATAGCTATCCTTATCTACTCTAGTTTGTGGCTTAGTTAGTATGCCACCTTAGTTAGTTGAGTTTGGTTTGAGACCCATATATAGGGTTCTTCTATTTCTTTGTATGAGAGTTCTTTTGGCTTCCACAACTAAGAAGAGGAAAACTGTTTCCAGCCTCCACCCTTGTGTGTATTCCCCCATTGTGCAAGCAAGAAAGCTACAAGTGAGACTCCTTCCTTCTCTCCCACAATCTTGACAGGATTTAGGTGAACTAAGGTACTTCCTTGGCATTGAAGTGATCAGATGTGATGATGGTATATGGTTGTCCCAAAGACAGTATGGCTTGGATATGTTGTCCAAGTATGGTATGACTGCATGCAAACCACTTTCAGTCCCGTTGGAGCAGAATGTAAAGCTGAGTGCTGATGTTGGGGATGAGATAGAAGACCCTACTATGTTCAGGAGGATAGTGGGGAGTTTGATCTACATGACCATTACAAGGCCAGACCTGAGCTACGTTGTTGGTCTTGTGAGTCAG
Organism: Lygodium microphyllum; assembly: GCF_053477565.2. Classification (NCBI taxonomy): domain Eukaryota; kingdom Viridiplantae; phylum Streptophyta; class Polypodiopsida; order Schizaeales; family Lygodiaceae; genus Lygodium; species Lygodium microphyllum. The sequence goes on from NC_141142.1 coordinate 134,564,293, forward strand.
TTTATGCAAGTACCTAGAAAGCCACATTTGGATGCAGTCAGACGCATATTGAGATATGTGATGTCCACATTACATTATGGACTTTTCTATGAGGCAGGTACAGATGTACAGGTATTTGGATACACAAATGCAGATTGGGCTGGTAGTATGTCTGATAGAAGATCTACCAGCGGATACATGCTCTCTCTTGGTAGTGCAGCAGTTGCATGGAGCAGCAAAAAGCAATCTACAGTTGCTTTGTCGAGTACAGAGGCTGAGTATAGAGGTGCTGCTGTTGCAGCATGTGAGGTAGTATGGCTGCAAAAGCTATTGGCTGATTTGGATGTGCAGGTGGAAGGTCCAGTTGTCATTTATTATGACAACATGAGTAGTATACAGTTGGCTAGGAACCCTGTGTTCCATGCCAGGACAAAACATATTGAGGTAGACTACCACTTTGTGAGAGAGAAGGTACTAGCAGGTGAGATTGACTTGGTGTATGTCAGCACACAGGATCAGATAGCTAACATCTTCACGAAGGCATTGGGTACAGAGAAGCTTCAAAAGTTTCAAAGCTTACTTGGAGTTGCAGAGATGCAGTTGAGCTTGAGGGGGAGTGTTGAGATGGCAAGCTCAACACATGTGGACATGGATGATGGACCGCCTGGTTAGATGGGTCCACACGTCTATACTTAGCACATCGGTGGTCATTATGCTCCTCACATGGCCACTGACTCATTACTTATTATATTCAGGTCGTTACACCTATTTACAGCTGGCATAGTTATAGCGCCAGTCGACTAGTGTAGCCGGTTATGCATTGTTTGACTTAGTAGGCCACTTTCCTTTTATGTTGTATCTTATCTATACTTTGTGTACATTGAAAAAGAGTGTGGAAGAAGAAGAAGAAATCAGCAAGAAAACGTTTTTGGCCTCCATCTCTCTTCTTGTCTCTTGAGTGAGCTTCTCCTTGTGCATTCTGTGTGTGTTCGGCGCAGCATCTTGCGCAACCCCCTCCACCACACGATTCTTGACAGCATCATGCATGCCTTCGCCCCCTTCATGGCATCCAGAAAGGATGCTTAATCATCCCACCTTCCCTCCCTCTCCCCCAGCACGACAGTCGGCTGGGGGAAGGAGGGAAGCATTTAAAAAAATTTCCCATAATTCTAATAATAATCTCTTCCCAAGAGGGGATTTTTATGAGGAATGCGGGAGGACTCGGAAATATTACATTCTCTCCCCCTTGGAGGAATCGAGATATCCTCATCTCGAGATAAACTAGGGATATCGATGGTTGAGAGTGCTTTCATCTATCCACGTGGCATCCTCCTCGGGATAATCTTTCCACTGGACACGGCATTCTCTCAAGGTTTTGGATCTCAGTTGTCTCTCCCTAACATCTAAGATCATGTCAAGCCTTAGTTCAAGGACTCCTTGAGTAGGCATTACAACTTATTGGTCCTCAAGTACATGGTTAGGATTAGGTACATACTTCTTCAATAGGCTGATATGGAATACATTATGAACCTTTAGGTTCTCAGGGAGTTGCAGTTTATAAGCATTAGGTCCTAGGCACTTAAGAATCTTGTATGGTCAAGAATACCTTGAACTTAGATTTTTGCAATTCCCTAAGGATAGAGAGCTCTTCTTTGGATGTACGAAAATGAAGACCATATCTTCTTCCTCGAAGATTCTATCTTGACGCTTCAAATCTGCATATGCCTTCTGTCTATCCTTGGCGGCTTGGATGTCCTATCTTATTGACTTTCCTTGGTCATCCATCTCTTCCAACATCTGCCTTGAAGCTTCAACCCTCAAGGTTGGATCTGAGAAGTTTAGGGGACTTCTACAGTCATGACCATATAATGCTTGAAAAGGGGTTATCTGAGCGCCTAAGCATATCCTCAATGACTTGATTGACTCGCTCTGTTTGGCCATCCGTTTGGGGATGGTAGGCGGTGCTAAAAGAGAGTTGAGTCCCAATGGCTTCAAAGATAGCTCTCCAGAAGTGTGATGTGAAAAGAGAGTCACGATCACTAACGATTCTTCTAGGTAGTCCATGTAGCTTGAATATATCCTTGATAAACAACCTTGCAATGTCTGAGGCTTTATAGTTTGTCTTTACTAGAATAAGGTGTGCAAACTTAGTAAGCATGTCAACCACAACCATGATGGAGTTGTGTCCCCCCTAAACTTGGGGTAGGCCAACAACAAAATCCATATTGATGAATTTCCATTTCATTTGGGGAAGGTCAAGTGGTTGCAACTTGCCTGGCATCTTGACATGTTCCGCTTTGATATGTTGATAAGACAAACACTTGGTGACATATTTGAGAATGTCACCTTTAAGCCTCTCCCAATGGTAGCTCTTCCTAATTGCATTGATAGTCTTGGCATATCCAGGATATCCTAAGAAAGGGGAATCATGAGCTTCCCACAATATCTTCTGCTTAAGTGATTGGCTTGCCAGTATACATACTCTCATTGTATAGTAGATGATTCCACTATTGATAGAGAATTCATGATGCTTAGCCTAGAGCTTTTGGTCCTGATCCCTGATAGAGATCTCCCTTAGCATCTTTTGATAGGTTGGATCATGGTATGCTTCCTCTTGAGCTAACTCAAGTATTGGGTTGTTTGGCATGGACACCTTTGTGGCTAGAGATCTACTGTTGTTGATGGATTTTGCAAGATTAGAGAATTAATGAATGCCTTGCGACTGAGTGCATCGGCAACTACATTCTCTTTTCCTGGTTGGTACTTGATTTCAAAGTCGTACTCCTCAACACTTCAATCCACCGATGTTGCCTCATGTTGAGCTCATTCTGAGTAAAGATCCACTTGAGACTCTCATGATCAGTCACTAGAGTAAACTTATTACCCAACAGGTATTGTCTCCAAAGCTTTAGAGCATGCATGAGAGCTAACAATTCCAGATCATGGGTAGCATAATTATTCTCATGACTCTTTAGTTTCCTTGAAGAGTATGCTATAGGATGACCTTCCTACATGAGCACACATACTAAGGCAAGCATGCTAGTATCTATTACTATCTCGAACTCCTTATTGAGGTCTCAAAGTTTTAGGATAGGTGCTTATACCAAGCTTTGCTTCAATCTATCAAAGCTGGTTTGTTTGGGAGTTGACCATGCAATGGATGTTTGCTTCTTCAGTAAGTCCGTCAGAGGTGCTGCAATCAAAGCATAGTTTTTTATGAAGACCCTATACCATCCTGTCAATCCAAGAAAACTGTGTATTTCTTTGACAGTTGTTGGTATTGGCCATTCTAGCACATCCCTAACCTTGGCTGGGTCCATTGAGATTCCTTCCACTGATACGATGAGTCCCAGATATTCAATCTGACATTTGAAGAATGCACACTTCTTCATCTTAGCATACAGCTTATGTGCCCTCATTGTCTCAAGGAAAATCCAAAGTTGGGACTCATGATCTTTCTCCTATTTGGAATAGACTAAAGTGTCATCGAAGAAGATGAGTACGAAGTCATCAAGATATGGCCTAAAGATATCCTACATTAACCTATTGAAGGTGGTAGAAGCATTCGTAAACCCGAATGACATAACTAGGAACTCAAAGTGCCTATATCTTGTGTTAAAGGCCGTCTTTAGGATATCTTCTTCCTTGATCCTTATCTGATCGTAACCAGATCTAAGGTCAATCTTGAAAAAGATCTTCGCACCTTGAAGACAATCAAGAAGCTCATCTATTCTAGGAATAGGGTACTTGTTCTTGACAGTTGATTGATTCAACCCTCGGTAATCAATACATAGTCGAAGCGTTCCATCTTTCTTTTTCTGGAACAGTACTGGAGCTCCCCATAGTGAACTGCTAGGATGGATGTAGCCCTGATCTAGCAGTTGCTTGAGTTGTTCCTTCAGCTCAATTGCTTCTGGGATGGACATTCTATAAGGTCTCTTTGCAATTGGCACAGCTCCTGGTACTAGCTTGATCTCATGATCCACTTCTCTTTGAGGCGGGAGTTCTATCAACTCTTCACCAAATACATCCACGTATTCGTTTAGCCATGAAGTTTCTTCATTAGACTCCTGCTTCTGATCTAACTTGTTGAGCTTAATCAAGTAGATAGGTAGTCTTTTTCTGACTCCCTTTATGATCTGAGATGCTTTGGCCAATTGAATTTTTGGCACTTCAGCCTCACCTTGAGTTGAGACTAAATCACCTTCAGAGTTCCGAAAGGAAATTTTGGCCCTTTCCACAATGAATGTGGGTGTCATTCGGTTTAAGCCAATCCATTCCGAGTAGACACTCGTGGATGCCTAAGTTCATGACACTAAATTTGACCAAAGTCGTCTTCCCCCCCAGAAAGAATTCCACCTTAGCAGTTTACCTGGTACAAGTAACCTCAGGACCATTTGCCAATTCCACAAGCAAGATAGGTGCTTCTATTGTGGCTATTCCTAATCTTTTTGCACAAATTGGTGAGATAAAGGAATGTGTACTACTACAATCAATCAAGGTCTTGAAACCTTTACCTTGATAGTCCGATGGTGTCTGAATCACCAAGAACTAGCGATTCGGCCCTTTCTTGTGAAGAGAGGCATGGATTGTCGCCCTTTCAAACTCTGCTTCCATGGTCCGATCTTCTTCTTCTTAGCACATTTGCCTATTGGCAACACAGGTGTCTCTTCCTCTGCCTCGGGTTGCGGCTCCCTGGCCACGGCTAGTTCCTTGGAAAGGTACTTGGCGATGTCCTCCTCCAAGCTTGGGACATTGCCTCTTGAAATGACCAGGCTCGTTGCGGTGGAAACAACAGAGGTTTCGCCCATTGCTTTGAGTAGGGACAAAGTTGTTGACATTATCAGTCCTTGCTTTCTTTCTGTGTCCCTGATTTTGACCTTGAACTCTCTTTATTTGAGTCCTAAATGTTCCTTTGTTCAGGTCATTATAAGACCAATTTTTGTTACCTCTTGGTCTAGCCTGCACCTCCTAAATTATAGGCGCAACTCGAATGAGAGAGTCCTCAAGATCTGATGGATGCATAGATTCGAGACGGGTATTTACTGGTGGATTTAAACCTGTACAAAATTTTGACACCTGTTGTGTCATGTCCATCGGTAGCGCATACTTAAGAAGTGAGACAAATTTAGAGTGGTATGCGTCAAGAGTGAGTTCCAGTTGTTTTAGTTCGTAGAACTCATTCACTTTCTACATGCGATACGCACGTGGTAAGTATCTTCCCTGCACGACTTTCTTCAACTTCTCCCAGGTAATGGATCTTTCCGCGATCCCTTAATCTCTGCACCATTGCTTCCACCAAAGCCTGGCTTCGCCGGTAAACTCTAGCTTGGCGAGCATAGCCTGATTGGCGGGTGCAGTACCGACTGCTTCAAAGTAATCCTCCATGGATTCAATCCAAATTTCAGTATCTGCTTGGACAGACCTGTCTCTCTCGTCAAATTCAGGTGGCTTAATCTGCTTGAGAAGAAACTTCTTCTCCTAGATTTCAACAGTACTTGATATAGGAGACAAACTGGGAATTTGTACCTAGGATTGTGCCTGGATAAAGGTTTCTTAACGTTATTACTCGTTAATCGTTACGATTTATATTTCATCTCCATTTCAGCTATCAACCAAGCAATCTAACCACTTAACTTCTTATCAATTCTCATGCACAAACAGACATTGATAAAAAGAAGTCTTATTGTATTTATATGGGCGTAGCCCTTTTGGAATACAACATTTCTTGCGATGATAAGGCAACTGTTTACATTTAGTTTGGGGAGAATAATGTTGTATAACATTTATCTACAAGAACTGGATAATAGTATTGTTTCGGGTCATGGATCTTCAAGAATCGGTAAGTCATTGGAAGATCAAGGTATCCTTTCCTTTGGAACCCATTCTTCTCATGGCGCCCCAATACCTTGATCCTGTCGGCGGGGATTACACGGGTCACTTCCTTATATACATATGAGTTCAGCTCAATCCTCTGACCTCGAATATGTAAAGTTGATTTTACGTGACCTTCCACAAAAATGAATAGCTTCACAAATTTCAGGTCTTCCAAACACTTGATCCTCTTTAGGTTGGTTTGAAGGTATGCAAACCGATGGGCAGCTATATAGTAGATTCCTAAGGCACCCGTCCATCTGTACAAAGGTGATGGATTATAAATACACTCTAGAATGTTCATCATCCCAACCCTCTGTTGATAATTCGGGGAATGCATCGCAGTCATAAACATGACACGGAACACAAAGAACCTGTTCCATGCTTCCTAATTCTGCAAGATAGCATCGAAAGTAAGGAAATGTTCGGATTGCAACATTTGCTTTACTTCTTTTTATTAAGATTTCTTAAAAACAAATCCTTCGTTGGTTGGCTCTGATACCAACTGTAACGTGTCCACCTGTTATCGGAAAGGATGTCTAGAAAGCTCTGCCCGGCACTCCCATGGAATGTTACGGGGTTTGTGATCTAGGACTTTCGACGTCTGCCACGTAGCGGAAGTATTTCGGCCGTTCCCACTTAGGACCGACCTGAATTAGGGTTTTCCCTATTGGTCATTTCCTAACGGAAACTAGCGTCAAACCCGAGCGAACTACTTTACGCAGAAATGCCAGGTCTGAAGCGGATTCATGGTGCACTTGGTTCAAGGAGAATGGGAAACGAGAGGGATACGAAGCTCAACCTCTCTGCCATTAGGCATAGTCCCATTTCGTTCCCCTAAAAACAGCGTAAATCGAGATCATTATAACTTAGACTCTAGATGAGCGCCCTTGCTGTTTGTGTCCTTGAAAATGATATTCTTGCTGTCCATCGTGATTGAGAAAAGTTTCTGGCCAACCGGGACCACCCATCCGTAGGACGGACCTATGGCCACATCCTCTGTACTTTCCTCAGGTTGTTTTAGTTACTTAATTACCTAACATATTTAGTTAGACATGTATCAATCAGCTTCCTTAATTAGCCCGTTTAGGCACTGGTTCCTTCACGTAATCGTAACACTTGATATAGAAAAACACTGTCAAACAAGTTCCTTTTCAACAGGTTATCATATTTATCTTTGAAATACATAAGTCTAGCCTGTAGGCTTATCCATAATCCACCCGAAGGCTATCCAGCAATCCACAGGGATTACTAATCCAAGATTCTACCCATAGACTCGTATGCGGGCCTCCAGATCCAATGGTAGCGCGGTGGCTAGGGCAGTAGCGCTCTGTTCAATAGACGTGTTGTCCAAGAGTCGCTTTGCTACCAGTTCGCTCAATGTCATGTCAGCCTCTGCTGCCCGTTCCCTCTCTACATTTGGTCCATATTTGGCCGCTCTAGCTAGGTCTAGCACTCGTCTAGCCTCGTACATATCTACGTCTTGTTGTAGCCTTCTAGCCCTTTGCTCATGGTTGTAGGCAATTATGCCTTCTAGCGCTCTCTTGATTGCTCTTCTCTCTTCTTCCAGGTTTGCTACCACTTTCTCTACAGGTTTGCCCTGGATCACGGTCCTAGTGAGTAGATCGTAGTTGTGGACCAGTTCCTGGACTGAGGTTGGAAATTCTCCTAAGTCTAATTGTTCCTCTCCTCGTTCGCCTCTTGATCCCGACATTATTCTGATTCCAGCTCCACGAGGTTGTCAATAAATCCAAGCAACTCCGAGAGCGTCCAATCCTCTATATTGTTGCTTTCTGTGTCTTCGTGTCTTCTCCAAGTCCTACTAGTAGGGCACTCAGGCTCCTGTCTAAGTCTTGGGGTCTTCTTCCACTAGTGGGTTCCTTAATGTTATTAGATATCGTGATGTGTTCCTTGTTGTTTGAAAGCAGCTGCAATCCTTATTCACACGTTATGCTTAGTGCTTTCATGGTGCTTGGTGCGAAAACATGCTTTTCTCTTTTCTTGCAGTGCAAACTTAGTGGAACACAAGAGTGAAGTGCTAATACAGAAAGCGTTTAATGAGAACTCCACTCTGTTTCTCTCCATATTCTTAGCCTGATTTAAGTTCTAAGCTTAGTTCCTGGCTATTCTATGGTCTTTCTGAAGGTCTGTGCTGTGTTTTCTATTCTGCTCTATGAAGTTCTAATGGTCAAATTGGGTCTTGGGGGTGTTCAGGGTTGTGTCCTAGGGGTCAGGTCTGTGGCAGGGTCAACTAAAGATCCTTATTTTTCCTTCTGGCATGATGGTCTGATTCCCAGAATCAGACTGTCCGATTCTGAGAATGGGACACCCGATTCTGAGAATTGGACAGGGCTTGTCCGACTCTAGTAGTCGGACGGTCTGATTCTTGCAGTCGGACAGAGTGGTCTGACTCCCTCAGTTGGACAGGGCTAGTCCGATTCTTGCAGTCGGACAGAGTGGTCCGAGTGCCATGTGGCACGTCCAATTGGACTGTCCGATCCGGTAGTGGGGTCCGATTCTAAAATTCTTTGGTCTGATCTGAATGTTGGATGGTCCGACTAGCACGCAATCTGACTCCCTTAATTGCACAGTCTGATTCTTGCAGTCGGACAGGGCTGGTCCGATTCTTGAAATCAGACGGTCCAACTCCAGGACTCGGGTGGTCCGATTCTAGCACTCGGACCACTGAGATCTCGTTCGACTGCATCTGGGGGCAGGCGCGATTTTGACGTGTTTCAATTCCACTTGACACCTGCTACACACAATCACAAGAGACTTTCCAAATATGATTATGTAACGTGTCCCTGGTATCATCTAGGACATGTCTTAGCAGTCCATCGGAAAGGATGTCTAGAAAACTCCGCCCAGCACTCTCAAGGAATGTTACGGGTTTTGCGATCTAGGTCGTCCCGTGTCTGCCACGTAGCGGAAGTATCCTGGCCGTTTCCCACTTAGGATCGACCGGAATTAGGGTTTTCCTGTTTGGTCATTAGCTAACAGCAACTAGCGTCAGACCCGAGCGAATTACTTTACGCAGAAACGCCAGGTCCGAAGCGGATTCATGCTCCACTTGGTTCAAGAAGAATGGGAAACGAGAGGGATGCAAAGCTCAACCTCTCTGCCATAAGGCATAGTCCCATTCCGTTCCCCTAAAACAGTCTAAATCGGGTAAGATGTAACTTTAGGTCATCGTTCTCGTTATTCGTTTTGATGATGATGATGATCATTCCACTGTTCTTCGAGATTTTTGAGAAAAGTTCCCGGCTAACCGGGACCACCCAACCGTTGGACGGACCCATGGCCCATCCTCCGCACTTTCCTCGGTTTGTTTTAGTTATGTAATTATCTAACACATTAATTTGACATATAACAATTAGCTTCTTTAATTAACCTTGTTAAGCACTGGTTTCTTCACGTTATCTTATCACGTGACATAGAAAAACAACATCAAGAAAGTTCTTTTAACATTTCATCATTTTATCTTTGAAATACAAGGAGTTCCGCCCGTAGGCTTGTCCATAATCTGCCCGAAGGCTAACCAGTAATCTCCAAGGATCACTATTCCAAGCTTCCGCCCGTCAACTAGTATGCGGGCCTCGAGATCCAATCCCGAGTCACGTTAGCCTCTTGTGTAGGACCCGAAGGGCGAGGGATTTATGGCCAGAGCCCCCCTGGCACCCAAGCATCCTCCTGCTCCAAGTAGAGCTCAACGAAAATACCTCTCGCGGCGGGTTCGGTCCACGTTCCCGGCGCGGTCAACAACCCCCTTGGTTAGAGTCAGGCAGGCAATCGGGGGTAACTCAAGCTGCCTCTCCCTTCAGGCATTCAACCTGAAGCATTAGATATCATTTCATCCTTTAGTTCTTTGAGCAAACAATGCAAACAGTGCTTTCTAAACTGTTACAAGCACAATCAATTCCAGAGGTCATTTATTTGGCCAACTGTTAAGGAGTGAATCCTTCTCTCCGAATGCATCCACCATTCGATCCAGGATCAATTGCGACTTGGCAAGATCTCCAAGGGTCTGTTTGTTCACCCTTTTATCCTTCGGTTAGGGCCATACCCTGTTAACCCAACTTAACCAATACCTTAGGTTTTATTAACAGTAAATCCTGGCGACCATGTCACTCCAATTTATTAATTGATCATTTTCTTCCAAGCAAATATCCAACTTCCCTTATCTTGGCAGATTTTCCCAAGAAAGGTGATATAATAGGATAACTACTCATCCTCTTGCAAGTTAAACTTGCGCAAGAACTTGCCAACCTCATTCCAAGAATTGGCAAAACTCTCTTATGAACAAACCACAAGTCTATGCGACGTTGCAACTTATTGCACAAGTATCGCATCTATTCCATGGGATCATTTCACCCATTGAACGGCATTTTCTGGTCACGGAATTATCTCCAGACCAGAAGTAGGGTTTAGGGTGTCTTCTTACCCAACCCATTCCTAAACACACTAGGCCAACAATGTTTGGCCCTAGGGATTCCAACTCAATCCGAGTTTCATCATTTGAACGAGTGATCCTTAGGGTAGAAACCTTAGATCGTTTTATGCATGAGCGTCCATTTATCCCTACATTTCGTGAATGTGGGTAGGACCTTTGGTTCAAGGTTTTGTCTTGGTAACAAGTGCGTGAAACTAGGTCAAGTCCTTCACATGCTAAACCCTAGTTAGCACTTGGGTTATTTATCGTATCGGTTGAGCCATCGTATGCGAATCCCTTGCGGGTTAGGCGATTTAGATAATTCGATCTCCTTGTCTTGCGACAAGGACGAACCATCCCTAGAGATGTTAACTTGATCTTAAAGGAGAAAGCTATTTGTAACATCTCACAATTCACGTAAACACGCAATTCATTGCTTCTACGTACCCCTAAATTTGCAATAACCCTAACTTTTCTTGTTAAGATCAAAATGCATGTTAAATTTTGGTATAACTTCCATTGATCCTACTAGGACTTGCATTCAAGAATCATGCCCACAATTCTTTTAAGATTTCATGCTTCAATAAACCACACAGCCTTTCCCTAAATACAACTCTTCATGAATGAAATTTTTCATATGAAAAATGTGCAACATGCACTCCTTTCCTGACTACAACGTAGTGAAATTCATGTAAAAAAAAAACTAGAGTTGACCTATTCCAATTTACAATCACATGCCACATGCAAATTCCTAGAGTCATTTCCGCACTCTTCTATTTCTTACGGGGTTAAGGCCTTTCCCTAATGAATCATTCAATGAATATTTGTCTAAAAATGCGACGTGCAATTAATCTTTCCATGCCTAGTCAAAGGAGCACTTTAATAATTTCAACCTTAATGATAGGCAATAGGTGTTCTAGGCCGTCACTTTGACATGCACGACAAGGCAACATACTGTTAAGGACGTTAAATGGATAGACAATTCTTTAAATGGAAAATACCAATGATCTAATTTCATGTCATGAACTAATTCTAATCATTGTTCGAATAGTAAATTTAATTCCAGTTGCATTTAACTTGACTAGGTGATTTTGAGCATGCATAGGTGCTTCCTAATCCATGAAGTTATCGTGATTAATGCAATGCTTTTGCATGGAATCAAAATTAGAAAAAACCTGGACTGGGGGCTTGGGGAGATATCCACGTGAATATTAGGAGAAGAACCTCCCGCAGGTGCACCTTGTGACATTTTAGGGCCCATCGTAGGCGTAATTACGGACTTCCGATTTGGCTTTATCCTTACCCGATCGGTGAATTTACTTGCCTTGGTACGTAGCCTCAAGATCTTGCCCTTTCTCCCTCGTACGCAGGAGATCCCTTTGGAAGTGTGGATCCTTGAGAATACGGGCTTGCAGAAATTTGGCCTTATGGGAGGCCTTGAGGGGTTGGAGCTTGGTTTGTGGAAATGGGGCTCTTACAAAGTTCTTGGAAATGGGGATTTTATGAATGGAGTTTCAAAAATTTGAGCCATTACGAGGATGTTCATGGAAAGGGCTCTTGCGAATGGGCCTTGCAAGAATGGAGGCTTTATTGTTCTTCTTCTTCTTCCCTAAAATCCTAGGGCCGGCCTTGTGGGTGATTGGTGGGAAGGGCTTGTAGACTTCCCCTTCTTCTCTTCAAAGTTCTGGCTGGGGGGGGGGGGGGGGGGGGTCCTTGTAGGAGTTACAATGGGAAGGATGGATTTAAATTCCAGAGGGTAGAGTGAACTTAAAGAAGATTCAATGGGGAAGGGGTTAAAACCCGGCTAATATGGCTTTATGTGAGTCCACGAAAAGGGCTTTAAAAGAAAGCCGAGGGATCAAGTGGAATTACGAAGATTCAAGGGAAAAATGGCTTAAAACCGTCTAGTGTGGAAATCCATGGAAGGGTAAAATAGTTTTGTGGAATGCAAGGGGAGCAAGGCTTAAATCCCCGCGTTTGAAATAAAAAAACCACTTGAGAAGGTAATAGAAAAGGGGGCTTAGAGAGCCCCCCTTAGAAGCTTCTTAGAAGAAGCTTCTAAGAAGCTTCTGACTTTTAGTCAGGATTGACGTGGAAAAGAAAATCTTATGATGGCCTCCTCAGGAAATGGTGGCGGCCTGACGCGGCAGAACTAGCGAACTGGATGGGGCGGCGATGACCAGCAGCTTGCAGCGAGTACGGTGGTGACCTCCCTCTCTCACGGCGTCGACAGCATCAGCACTATCTTCCCTTCCTCTCAACCACGACCTCAGCATGGTAGCTTTCTGCCTCTTCTCTCTCTCTCATGGTGCATCACGGCACATTCGCCCCATCTCCCTCCGCCTCCCCCCTAATTATATACGTGAGGGGAGGGGATCCTCCCTCCCCCATGCGCCATCCTGCATGGCCATACCCCCCCCCTCAGGCATCCAACAAGGATGCTTAGTCATCCTTGCTATTCCCCTTCCCTCCAGCATGACAGTCGCTGGGGGGAAAAAAGGGGGAAAAAATAAAAAATCCCTTATTTTCAATCTATTATTCTCATGACCTCCTATTAAGAGGAGGTTCATGTAAGGAACGCGTGCTTAGAAATCGGGAATGTCACATTCTCTCCCCCTTGGAGGAATTGAGATGTCCTCATCTCGAGATAAACTGGGATAGTGGTGGTTGAGGGTGCCCTCATCTATCCAAGTGGCGTCCTCCTCGAGATAATCTTTCCACTAGTCGAGGCATTCTCTCAAGGTTCTGGATCTCAGTTATCTCTCCCTAACATCTAGGGTCCTATCAGGCCTTAGTTCAAGGACTCCTTGACTAGGCATTACAACTTGTTGGTCATTGAGTACATGGTTAGGATTAGGTGCATACTTCTTCAATAGGCTGATATGGAATATGTTATTAACCTTTAGGTTCTCTGGGAGTTGTAGTCTATAAGCATTAGGTCCTAGGCCCTTGAGGATCTTGTATGGTCAACAGTATCTTGGACTTAGCTTCTTGCAATCTTCTAAGGATACAGAACTCTTCTGTGGTCGTACGCGAATGAAGACCATGTCTCCTTCCTCGAAGATTCTATCTTGTTGCTTCAAGTCCACGTATGCCTTTTGTCCATCCTTGGCGGCTTGGATGTCCTATCTTCTTGACTTTATTTGGTCATCCATTTCTTCCAACATCTGCCTTGAAGCTTCAACCGTCAAGGTTGGATCTAAGAAGTTTAGGGGACTTCGACAGTCATGACCATTCAATGCTTGAAAAGGGGTCATCTAAATGCTTTGTTGGTAAGAAGCATTGTAGGCAAATTCAACCAAAGGCAAGTATTGAATCCACCACTAGGGCTCTCGACAGCAGTATGCCCTAAGCATATCCTCGATGACTTGATTTACTCGCTTTGTTTGGCCATCCGTTTGGGGATGGTAGGCGGTGCTAAAGCAGAGTTGAGTCCCAATAGCTTCAAAGATAGCTCTCCAGATGTGTGATGTGAAGAGAGAATCTCGATCACTAATGATTCTTCTAGGTAACCCATGTAGCTTGAATATCTCCTTGATAAACAATCTCGCAATGTTGGAGGCTTTATAATTTGTTTTTACTGGAATAAGGTGTGCAACCTTAGCAGCATGTCAACCACAACCATGATGGAGTGGTATCCTCCCTGAACTTGGGGTAGGCCAACAACAAAGTCCATACTGATGAATTTCCATTTCATTTGGGGAATGTCAAGTGGTTGCAACTTCCCTGGCATTTTGACATGTTTGTCTTTGATACGTTGGCAAGACAAACACTTAGTGACATATTTGAGAACGTCACCTTTAAGCCTCTCCCAATGGTAGCTCTTCCTAACTGCATTAAGAGTCTTAGCATAGCCAGGATGTCCTGCAAAAAGGGCAATCATGAGCGTCGTACAATATCTTCTGCTTAAGTGACTGGCTTGTCGGTATACATGCTCTCATTCTATAGTAGACAAGTCCACTATTGACAGAGAATTCATGATACTCAGCCTATAGCTTTTATTCATGGTCCTTGATAGAGATTTCCCTTAGCATCTTTTGATAGGCTGGATCGTGGTATCCTTCCTCTCTAGCTAGTTCAAGTATGGGGTTGTTCGGCATGGACACCTTTGTGGCTAGAGATCTAGCTATTGATGGATTTTGCAAGATTAGAGAATTAAGAAATGCCTTGCGACTGAGTGCATTAGCAACTACATACTCCTTTCCAGTTCGGTACTTGATCTTAAGGTCACACTCCTCCAACACTTCGATCCAGTGACATTGCCTCATGTTGAGCTTGTTCTAGGTAAAGTTCCACTTGAGACTTTTTATGATCAGTCACTAGTGTAAACTTGTTACTCAGCACGTAGTATCTCCAAAGCTTGACAACTAAAAGTTCAAGATCATGGGTAGCATAATTCTTCTCATGGCTCTTCAGTTTCTTGAAGATTATGCTATAGGATGACTTTCCTACATAAGCACACATCCTAAGGCAAGCATGCTAGTATCAGTTACTACCTCGAACTCCTTATTGTGGTCTAGAAGTTTTAGGATCGGTGCTGATACCAAACTTTGCTTCAATCTTATCAAAGCTAGTTTGTTCGGTAGTTGACCAAGCAATGTTTGCTTCTTCAGTAAGTCTGTCAAAGGTGCTGCAATCAAAGCATAGTTTTTGATGAAGACCCTATATCATCTTGTCGATCCAAGAAAGCTGCATATTTCTTTGACAGTTGTTGCTATTTGGCCATCCTAGAACATTTCTGACTTAGGCCGGCTCCACTGAGATTCCTTCTGCTGATATGATGAATCCCAGATAACCAATCTGATGTTTGAGGAATGCACATTTCGTCATCTTAGCATACAGCTTGTGTGACCTCCTTATCTCAAGGAAAATCCAAAGTTGGGGTTCATGATCTCCTTCCTGTTTGGAATAGACTAGAGTGTCATCAAAGAAGACGAGCACTAAGTTATCAAGATATGGTCTAAAAATATCCTGCATTAATCTATTGAAGGTGGCCGGCGCATTCGTAAGTCCTAATGACATAACTAGGACTCAAAGTGTCCATATCTAGTGTTGAAAGTCGTCTTTGGGATATCTTCTTCCTTGATTCTTATCTGATAGTAACCAGACTTAAGATAATCTTGGAGAAGATCTTGGCACCCTGAAGACTATCAAGAAGCTCATCTATTCTAGGAATATGATATTTGTTCTTGACTGTTGATTGATTCAACCCTCGATAATCAATACATAGTCGAAGTGTCCCATCTTTCTTTTTCTGGAGCTTCCCATGGTGAACTGCTAGGACGGATGTAGCCTAGATCTAGCAGTTGCTTGAGTTGTTCCTTCAGCTCAATTGCTTCCAATATAGACATTCTATAGGGTCTCTTCGCAATTGGCGCAGCTCCTATTACTAGCTTGATCTCATGATCTACTTCTCTTTGAAGCGGGAGTTTTTTTAACTCATCAGAAACTACGTCCGCGTATTCCTTTAGCCAAGTGACCAAATCACTTTACTTCTTTATCAATATTCACAGTCAAGACAATCGTTGATTTTTTTAAAAAAATTATTCCATTCATATCAACATAGCCCTTTCGAGGTACAATTATTTCTTGGGGTGATGGAACAAGTTGATACATTAATTTGAGGAGAATAAGATGTTGTTGCATTCAGTTACAGAAAATGAGTAGTAGTACAGATTGGGGTCATCGATTTTCAGGAATCGATAGTTCATTGGAAGATTAGGGTATCTTTTCCTCTGATATCCATTCTTCTCATGACGCCCCAAAACCTTGATTCGGTCGGCAGGGATTCTTTGAATCACTTCCCCGTACACATACTTATTCTGGTTAACCCTTCGACCCCGACCTGTAGGGTCGCGTTTCCGTGAACCTGAATAAAGACGAACAGCTTCACGATCATCAAATCCTCCATCCACTTGATTCCCTTCAAGTTAATTTGAAGGTATGAATGTTGATAGGCAGTTATGTAATAGATCCCTGAAACACCCATCCATCTCCGTTCCACGTACACAGGCGATGGATTGTAAATGCGGTCTAGGATGTTCATCATCTCAACCCTTTGTCGATAGTCCGTGGAATGCATCGCGGTCATAAACATGACTCGGAATACTAAGAACCTGTTCCATGCTTCATAATTCTGCAAGAGAGCATTGAAAGTAAGGAAATGTTTGGACAGCAACATTGCTTTACTTCATCTTATTATCATTTCATAAAAACAATTCCGTTGTTGGTCGGCTCTGATACCAACTCTAACGTGTCCCTGGTATCATCCAGGACACGTCTTAGCAGTCCATCGGAAAGGATGTCTAGAAAACTCCGCCCGCCGGCACTCCCAAGGAATGTTACGGGTTTTGCGATCTAGGTCGTCCCGCGTCTGCCACGTAGCGGAAGTATCCTGGTCGTTTCCCACTTAGGATCGACCGGAATTAGGGTTTTCCTGTTTGGTCATTAGCTAACAGCAACTAGCGTCAAACCCGAGAGAATTACTTTACGCAGAAACGCCAGGTCCGAAGCGGATTCACGCTGCACTTGGTTCAAGGAGAATGGGAAACGAGAGGGATGCAAAGCTCAACCTCTCTACCATAAGGCATAGTCCCATTCCGTTCCCCCTAAAACAACGTATCGGGTAAGACGTAACTTTAGGTCATCGTTCTCGTTATTCGTTTTGATGATGATGATGATCATTCTGTTGTTCTTCGAGATTTTTGAGAAAAGTTCCTGGCTAACCGGGACCACCCAACCGTAGGACGGACCCATGGCCCATCCTCCGCACTTTCCTCGGTTTGTTTTAGTTATGTAATTATCTAACACATTAATTTGACATATAACAATCAACTTCTTTAATTAACCTTGTTAAGCACTGGTTCCTTCACGTAATTTTATCACGTGACATAGAAAAACAACATCAAGCAAGTTCTTTTAACATTTCATCATTTTATCTTTGAAATACAAGGAGTTCCGCCCGTAGGCTTGTCCATAATCTGCCCGAAGGCTAACCAGTAATCTCCAAGGATCACTATTCCAAGCCGTCAACTAGTATGCGGGCCTCGAGATCCAATCCTGAGTCACGTTAGCCTCTTGTGCAGGACTCAGAATGCGAGGGATTTACGGCCAGAGCCCCCCCTGGCACCCAAGCATCCTCCTGCTCCAAGTAGAGCTCAAGGGAAATACCTCTCGCGGCGGGTTCGGTCCACGTTCCCGGCGCGGTCAACAACCCCCTTGGTTAGGGTCAGGCAGGCAGTCGGGGGTAACTGAAGCTGCCTCTCCCTTCAGGCCTTCAACCTGAAGCATTAGATATCATTTCATCCTTTAGTTCTTTGAGCAAACAATGCAAACAGTGCTTTCTAAACTGTTACAAGCACAATCAATTCCAGAGGTCGTTTATTTGGCCAATTGTTAAGGAGTGAATCCTTCTCTCCGAATGCATCCAGCATTCGATCCGGGATCAATTGCGACTTGGAAAGATCCCCAAGGGTATGTTTGTTCACCCTTTTATCCTTCGGTTAGGGCCATACCCTGTTAACCCAACTTAACCAATACCTTAGGTTTTATTAATAGTAAATCCTGGCGACCATGTCACTCCAATTTATTAATTGATCATTTGCTTCCAAGCAAATATCCAACTTCCCTTATCTTGGCAGATTTTTCCAAGAAAGGTGATATAACAGGATAACTAATCCTCTTGCAAGTTAAACTTGCGCAAGAACTTGCCAACCTCATTCCAAGAATTGGCAAAACTCTGTTGTGAACAAACCACAAGTCTATGCGACATTGCAACTTATTGCACAAGTATCGCATCTATTCCATGGGATCATTTCACCCATTGAACGGCGTTTTCTGGTCACGGATTATCTCCAGACGAGAAGAAGGGTTTAGGGTGTCTTCTTACCCAACCCATTCCTAAATACACTAGGCCGACAATGTTTGGCCCTAGGGATTCCAACTCAATCCGAGTTTCATCATTTGAACGAGTGATCCTTAGGGTAGAAACCTTAGATCGTTTTATGCATGAGCGTCCAATTATCCCTACATTTCGTGAATGTGGGTAGGACCTTTGGTTCAAGGTTTCGTCTTGGTAACAAGTGCGTGAAACTAGGTCAAGTCCTTCACGTGCTAAACCCTAGTTAGCACTTGGGTTATTTATCGTATCGGTTGAGCCATCTTATGCGAATCCCTTGCGGGTTAGGTGATTTAGATAATTCGATCTACTTGTCTTGTGACAAGGACGAATCATCCCTAGAGATGTTAACTTGATCTTAAAGGAGAAAGCTATTTGTAACATCTCACAATTCACGTAAACACGCAATTCATTGCTTCTACGTACCCCTAAATTCGCAATAACCCTAACTTTTCTTGTTAAGATCAAAATGCATGTTAAATTTTGGTATAACTTCCATTGATCCTACTAGGACTTGCATTCAAGAATCATGCCCACAATTCTTTTAAGATTTCATGCTTCAATAAACCACGCAGCCTTTCCCTAAATACAACTCTTGATGAATGAAATTTTTCATATGACAAATGTGCAACATGCACTCCTTTCCTGACTACAACGTAGTGAAATTCATGCCAAAAAAAAAACTAGAGTTGACCTATTCCAATTTACAATCACATGCCACACGCAAATTCCTAGAGTCATTTCCGCGCTCTTCTATTTCCTACGGGATTAAGGCCTTTCCCTAATGAATCATTCAATGAAGATTTGTCTAAAAATGCGACGTGCAATTAATCTTTCCATACCTAGTCAAAGGAGCACTCTAATAATTTCAACCTTAATGATAGGCAATAGGTGTTCTAGGCCATCACTTTGACATGCACGACAAGGCAACACACTATTAAGGACGTTAAATGGATAGACAATTCTTTAAATGGAAAATACCAATGAACTAATTTCATGTCATGAACTAATTCTAATCATTGTTCGAATAGTCGATTTAATTCCAGTTGCATTTAACTTGACTAGGTGATTTTGAGCATGCATAGGTGCTTCCTAATCCATGAAGTTATCGTGATTAATGCAATGCTTTTGCATGGAATCAAAATTAGAAAAAACCTGGACTGGGGGCTTGGGGAGATATCCACGTGAATATTAGGAGAAGAACCTCCCGCAGGTGCACCTTGTGACTTTTTAGGGCCCATCGTAGGCGTAATTACGGACTTTCGATTTGCCTTTATCCTTACCCGATCGGTGAATTTACTTGCCTTAGTACGTAGCCTCAAGATCTTGCCCTTTCTCCCTCGTACGCAGGAGATCCCTTCTGAAGTGTGGATCCTTGAGAATACCGGCTTGCAGAAATTCGGCCTTATGGGAGGCCTTGCGGGGTTGGAGCTTGGTTTGTGGAAATGGGGCTCTTACAAAGTTCTTGGAAATGGGGATTTTATGAATGGAGTTTCAGAAAATTGAGGCCTTATGAGGATGTTCGTGGAAAGGGCTCTTGCGAATGGGCCTTGCAAGAATGGAGGCTTTAGAGTTCTTCTTCTTCTTCCCTAAAATCCTAGGGCCGGCCTTGTGGGTGATTGGTGGGAAGGGCTTGTAGACTTCCCCTTCTTCTCTTCAAAGTTCGGGCTAGGGGGGCGGGCTTGTAGGAGTTACAATGGGAAGGATGGATTTAAATTCTAGAGGGTAGAGTGGACTTAAAGAAGATTCAATGGGGAAGGGGTTAAAACCCGGCTAATATGGCTTTATGTGAGTCCACGAGAAGGGCTTTAAAAGAAAGCCGAGGGATAAAGTGGAATTACGAAGATTCAAGGAAAAATGGCTTAAAACCGTGTAGTGTGGAAATCCATGGAAGGGTAAAATAGTTTTGTGGAATGCAAGGGGAGCAAGGCTTAAATCCCCGCGTTTGAAATAAAAAAACCACTTGAGAAGGTAATAGAAAGGGGGCCTTAGAGAGCCCCCCTTAGAAGCTTCTTAGAAGAAGCTTCTGACTTTTAGTCAGGATTGACGTGGAAAAGAAAATCTTATGATGGCCTCCTCAGGAAATGGCGGCGGCCTGACGCGGCAGAACTAGCGAACTGGATGGGGCGGCGGTGACCAGCGGCTTGCAGCGAGTACGGTGGCGGCCTCCCTCTCTCACGGCGTCGGCAGCATCAGCACTATCTTCCCTTCCTCTCAACCATGACCTCAGCATGGTAGCTTTTTGCCTCTTCTCTCTCTCTCATGGTGCATGACGGCACATTCGCCCCATCTCCCTCCGCCTCTCCCCTAATTATATAGGTGAGGGGAGGGGATCCTCCCTCCCCCACGCACCATCCTGCATGGCCATACCCCCCTCTCAGGCATCCAGCAAGGATGCTCAGTCATCCTTGCTATTCCCCTTCCCTCCAGCACGACAGTTTCGTTGGGCGAAAAGAAGGGGAAAATTTTAAAAAAAAATTCCCTTATTTTCAATCTATTATTCTCATGACCTCCTATTAAGAGGAGGTTCATGTAAGGAACGGATGCTTAGAAATCGGGAATGTCACAGATTAGGGCACTACTAAGAAGCACCTGACTCACCCTGAGTAGCACAAATCGCTGGCACCCAGAATCGTGATAGCGCTCCCTCTTCCTGGTAACAGAAGCTCTCTCTCTCTCTCTCTCACACAAAGCTAACCAGTGAAATGAGGTTTGTCCTGGCCTCCCAAGCCTCTTAAGGTCCTTTCCTAGCACTGCAAAACCTTAAAGCCAGTTCCCTTTTCCCTGTTTTACCCAAAAATTTGAATCTGGTCCCCTGTTTCCCTGTTTCCAGTAGCAGCCGAAACCTCTGTTTTCTCTTTTCTTAACCTAATCTAACCTTAATCTAGTGCAGCCAAAATGCAAAACAGAGATGCAGAATGGTAGTCCTACACTAATGCTTCCAACAAACCAAAACACTTACTTGTTTCACGGATTAAAACCTCCTAAATCTCCTAGCTATCTCGAGCACCAGTTCAGGCTGCAAACCCTACTTCTATGCTCAATTTGATGCGTGCAACACTCAAGGCTCGATTCTGTCGGTCCCGGCAATGGAACCAAAATGAAGGGGAGCCACAAGCTCTACCCTGAGACCTACGGACCACTTATTGCTCAAGTGTTTCGAACCGAGCGGCCATGGCTACCTCTCACATAGTTGACACGCAATGCCTACCTTACGGGTGTAGTGAGCTTACCTTGATGCTCGATCGAGTACCCTCCTCTTTCTTGCACACCGGTAGCTCAACGATCCTTGAGGCAAGCTCAAGCAACCTCAATCCCTCTCCCATGAGCTTCATCTTCCATAGCCACGTGCGAGACAAGAGAAGAGAAGAGAGGAGGGGAAGATGAAGAGAGAAGATGGAGAGCTTCTTCTCCAAGATCCCTTACTCTCACACAATCACTCCCTCACACTCTCTCAATCCCTCTCTCAAGCACAAGTAAGAAGGCAAGAAACAAGAGAAGAAGAAGAAGAAGCTTTGGCCACACACAAGAATGAGCTTCTCATTCACTTTTCAACTTTATATACAAAACCTTAAATCCCTTTTGGGCGGTCATCCCCTTTTCCTCTTTTTTACATGGCCGACCGTAGCCTAGGCCCTTTTTCCCATTGTCCTTCTATCTTCCTAGATTCCTTTTCACTGCCCGTCTACATTTACAAATTGCACGGGTGAGAGCTCGGCGCTCTTTTACAAGATTTCAGGGTGCGCCTTTTTATTTTAAAATGCGCCTTTCCCCTTTTGCATTTGCCTTGGACTTATAAGGTTGCCCTTGCGCTTTTGGCCTTTTCTCCTATTCTTTCTTTAGTCGGGCTACTTTTTTTCCACCTTTGCCCTGCGTCTTTTTTATTTTCTTTTGCTTTCTTCGTGTTGGGGTTAGCACCTAACTAGGCCCCCCTTCCCCCACCTCCTCTTAAGCCCCCCTTCGTGTGCAACAATGTTATTTTTTTGTGGTTGCGGGTCTTCATAGCAGCTGTTCATAACCAGCTATGCGTGATCGTTGAGTCCATGGTCTTTGCGGGTGTTCACGTGTGAGGACATGCGTCGGACTTGTTCGTGGGCATGCGTAGTTGCTGCTGTTCATACACGACTATTCACGCGCACGTCCGAGTATTCATTTCTGAAATCGCGAAAATAATTTCAAAAAAATAATTTAAAAAATATAAAAAATTAAAAATTACAAAAAATTATTGAAACTTTTTTCCACGGTTTTCAAAATTTTTCTTCATGAAAAATATTATTAATTAATTACTAAAAATTCCAAATTGCTTATAATTACTCATAAAATGATGAAAATTGATTTTTAAAATCCATAAAAATAACTTAAAATCAGAAAAATTTTCCAAAACATTCAAGAAAATCACATTCATTTTCTTTTCCATTTTGGATATTTTTTGAAATGAAAAATTATTAAAATATTTTTAAAAAAATACTTCTTTTTTGAAAAAATCTTATGATAATGTAATTATCATAAACACATCCTTTGAAACTCCCAAACATGATAAAAACATTTCCGTCACATTAAAACATAATGGTTTTCAACCCTCGTAGTGGGACAAATTGGTTTCTTGGTTATTCTTTAAAAAAAAACAACACAAACCAAACCAATGAAACAAAATAGAAACAAATCCCCTTTTTATTTACTATTTAAAAAAACAAAACAAAACAAAATAATATATATATATTTATTTATTAAAAACAATACAAAATAAAAACAAGAAAACCACACAAATCAACATATCCCACTAAAATTGCAATCCACATCTTCTCCTTTATTTTGGTCATGTGTATCATTGTTTTTGTTTAGTTAAGGTGTTAGTTAGTTTTTCTTTTAAAACCCAACAAGACGACTATTGTCAGTCGACCTTTTGTCCATTTTTGTGGATTTTCATGGATTGCGCATTCCATTTTGGAGGATATGGTTTCAGAACTTGCCAAGTTTCTTTCTTTTTTCCCTATCTCACTTGCACCATGACACACCATCAATTGTAAATAAAATCCATTGACCGTTGCACACATCCAATTAATAGAATGCACATCATAAAATTATAATTAAAACAAACGGGATGTTAATTATAAAAGGAATCCCGCCATTGCATGCGTACCTTTGCAACCTAACTCATGTAATTTGTAAATTAAACTTGATTCACAAATGCACACACACACATGCATTACAAGCACATTAAATTGTAATTAAAATAAACCCCCCGAAGTCATACATGCATGCATTCAAGTGCCACACATCATTTAATTGTAACAATAAACTGTATCAATAGAGACCAAGTTAAGTCAAGTCGTGTCAAGTCTTGGGCTACATTTATGACTCACCATATGAATTGTGTTTAATGGATTATCTAATAAAAAATGAGTTGTTAGTTTCACTCACCCACTTCACCGCACTGTAGGATGCTGAATGTTACGTGGGATTTGGGATTATTAATCTAAACTTGGCCCATATGGTGTTTATTCTATTTTTAGTCAGAATATTTGGTTCAATCATGATTTTTTGAGTCCGTATTTGGGCTACGGTATGTGTGCCATTTTGGCGTGCAGGCCTCCATCCATTTGTTGCCCTCACATTGCCGTCTATGGATGAGGAACTTTGTTACTCCTTCTTGGATTCTTACAAAAACCAGTCTGGTCTGGTTTATAACCGCACCTTTTGTTTATCTATAGCTAATATCAATGAAGCACTGTGCTTGCCCATTTTTGCTTCATTTGTGCTCAGTGGTAACCGGTTACTCACTGCTGAAGAGATTGTTACGCTAATGAAGAAGGAAACTTCTACCCCCTTGCTCCTTTACCTACTCATTAATAGTTGAAGGGTATCTATTGCCCATATCTCTTCTCCCATATGGAAGCAGTTATGTCAGTTCCTCCAGGACGAGCAAGTGTATATCCAAGTATCTGGCCAAAGAACTGTTCACAGCTTCTGTGAAGATTCTAGAGGGTGCTAAGTTCAATTGGGCATCCAAGATGGATCAACATTTCCAACGAGTACGGAAGGGTCAAAATAGTAATGTCTCTTATGGTGCCTTGTTATAGAGAATCCTCACTTTTGCACCTTCTCCTAGCGGTGTTTCAGTGCCCAATCCTGCTCCTTTACCAGTGCAGCCTACATCTTCAATTCCTTCTCCTCGGCCTATGCAACCTAATTCAGAAGATGAAGAGTCCCCTGTTGTGTTTTCTCGCAAGAAATGCTTTCGTACGAAGGGTCCTTCGAATCCTCATGTACTAGCTTTCCTGGTACATACATCCACTCCTGTTGTTTTTGGCAGTGCCCTTCCTTCATTCCTCTCCTGTACCAATCTATTTGCAACCCAAAAGGAAGGACAATTAGATTTCCAGATTGCTTCATCTTTACAAACCATATTATCTGGACCTATGATTCCAAAGATGGTTTCAAATGTCCAGTCTACTTTGGAAACCTCCCTCACTTCTTATCTTCAGACACTGTATACAAGTGTTTACACTTCCATGCAAGATAAGGTGGATTCCTTAACCAGTCAGTTGAGTAAGGCACTAGAAGATCTATCTTTCGAAAGGGCTACACTCAGTGATATCCATAACCAAATGACTACTGCCACAACCTTAATGGATTCACAGAAGGTAACTATTCAAGAGCTCGAATCTAAGATTGCTAAATTGGAGGAGGAGAATGCATTTCTGATGATTGAGAAAAATTCTTCCCTTGAGGAAATGGTCACTTTGGCTAGTAAACTTGCTACTAGTGAGGAACAGTTGCAACACTCTCAGAAAACTATAGAGTCCCAAAAGAAAGTTATTGAAGAGCTTAACCAAATAGTGTATGCTCTTTTTGTTTCTTCTCCTACTCATGTATCTTCTACTTTATCTTCTAAAGAGGAGCTTGATCAGTTGCAACAAAAAGCTAAACTATGGATGGGTTCTTAGCTAAGATTGAACACCTTCAATAGCGTATGGATTGCATGTAGAATGATTTTGTCCGTTATACTGAATTGGTATCACCTCCTCCTTCCTTTTGGGTGAAGTATAACCAATAGAGATTTTATTTATATATATCCTTAAGCAATGTGGATTTAGAGTCTCCAGAGGATAGATGGACAAATCTCTAGCTTACAGATCTCTTGAGAGTTGTTTTTGATCACTTTGTGGATGAGTTGATTTTCCATGAGGTCCAGTTACTATCTTTCATGTATCTTACAGGCCATTTGTAAATCTCTGATGAAGAATATTTAAATGTTTATGTGGGAGATGTCATCTTACAGTGATGTATGTGCACTCAGTTGAGCTTCTTCTAGTAGAGAGTTTTCGAACCTATCATGAGCATGCATTTTGGTGTAAGGGACATGCTTGGCATCCACCTTTGGAGGATTTTTCTTTGGAGCCTCGTCGACTCAGAAATTTTTTTCATAAATCTGATATCCAGCCTCTATAATCTCAGTTATTGAGCTTTATTCACTACAAGGATTTAAGCCTATAGCGACGGCGGGTAGCGACGTGGGTACCGGCTTCGCTATTTGTGTCGCTAATAGCGACGCAAATAGTGACGCCCCACAGGGGGAAAAAAATAGGCCGAAACCGAGCGTGGTTTATTTCACATTTTTGTGTTTTGTGTTTTGAGAGCAAGAGCGAGAGAGAGAGAGCGACCGTCGTGAGAGAGGGAGAGGAAGAAGGCTTGCCGCGGCCACCGCCGCCATTGTTCGCGAAGGAGAGGAGATGCCTTCATCGCGAAGAGGAGCCACCCCACAGTCGCCATATCTCATCAGTGAGTCTCCCTCTCTCCTTCTTTTACTTGTTTAGGGTTTAAATCACTTTTTCTTTTGCTTGTTTAGGAGAGGAAATGAGAGAGAAAGAGAGGGAGAGGGAGAGGGAGGGAGAGAAAGAGAAAGAGAGAGGGAGAGAAAGAGAAAGAGAAAGAGAAAGAGAAAGAGAAAGAGAGGGAGAGGAAGAGGGAGGGAGAGTGCATTCTCTCTCTCCCTCTCCCTTTTGCTTTTGGAGAGTGTTAGAATATATTGTGAGAGGGAGAGGGACAGGGGCAGGGAGAGGGAGAGGGAGAGGGAGGGAGAGTGCATTCTCTCTCTCCCTCTCCCTTTTGCTTTTGGAGAGTGTTAGAATATATTGTGAGAGGGAGAGGAAATGAGAGAGAAAGAGAGGGAGGGGGAGGGGGAGGAAATGAGAGAGGGAGAGAAAGAGAAAGAGAGGGAGAGGGAGAGGGAGAGGGAGAGGGAGAGGGAGGGAGAGTGCATTCTCTGAGGGGGAGGAAATGAGAGAGGAAGAGAAAGAGAAAGAGATGTATACTCAAATGGATAGCTTTATGGAGATGTATGTCTACTCAAATGGATAGCTTTTGTCTACTCAAGATATAGTCCACCTGTGTGTGTATATATTGAAACGATAACATATCCATAATTATGGTAATGGTATGCACTTTGCTTTTTTTATGGGTACCATTACATCAACGACTCCTTAAGAGGGCTAAAATTTGGTCATACACTTTATAAAGTCTAATTAGGAGATTTAAGATGCACAATAATGGACTTATCGATAATGGTATACAATGTGTTTTACCATGGGCCACGTACACTGGTGACTCTTTAAGATGGCTTAAAATTGGTCATATCCTTCATAATATCCAAGTAGGGGATCTAATTGTGATATGCATAATTCCTTGTTTTTGTATTAACTTTATAGGCATAACAAATTAGTAATCATGCCAACTAGTCAATGGAAGTACTAAAAGAAAATGATCCCCTAGCTAATGGTCATTATGGTACTTCATCAAAATGAACCCAAAAGTGTTGCCATAGAAGAAGAATCCCTTAAATTGAGCATAGGATATTTTCTTCAAAGGTTATGACTATGAGTATAATTGATTGGAACAAATTTTATAACTATGGTACACACACACACACCCCCACACAGGCACAAACATTTTGGAGCCCCGAGAGGACCAAAAACATGGAGCCCCGAGAGGAACACCAAGGAAAAGGGAATTCTCTTGCAAGAAAATCTATCTTGTAACATCAACAAGCTTGTTTATCATGTTTCATATTATCACAATGAAGAAAAGAACACCAGGCACAACAAATCTTCATGCAGCATCATGTAAATCTCCCACGGTTTTTAATAGAATCAACCATATTCTTCAACATCCTCACAAACTCCATCAATAGAACAAAGAAAGCAAAGGAATACACCATCTTGGAATGGAAATTCATCACATAGTATTCATCTTCAATATCTTCATAGTCTTCTCTCTCAATCTCTCATATACAATCACTCTGTTTTAGTAGAATTGGTCTTCTATATGAAGCTTTCCACGATGGATTTACCTTTTCCAGAGGATGGCTAGAGTGGGGCTTGGTCTACGGAGTTGTTGACAGAGGTAGTCAGAATGCTCTTTGAAGATTCTGTCACGCCAGACACCATGCTAATGGCATACATGTATCTCCGTGGAGATTTGTTAATTCCAGATGAGGTAGATTTGGCATGGTATGTGGGGGATGTGGTCTTACAGGCTGTTCTATATGTCAATCATTTGGAGTTGCGCATCGCTGATATGTTTCAGAATTATTCCTCCAAAGTGGCTGATTGTCAGGATAGTTCGTGGCATCCCATGATTGATTCGGTGGTCCTCAATCAAAGACAAAACACAGCTCCTACCTTTGTACAGAGTACTAACCAACTGAGGATGGATCTCTTAACCTATCTTTCCAAACATAATCCATTTGATGCTACCGTCTTTGATGCCTATCATAGATGATCTCTTTTAGGACCTTCTGTTCCTACCCTCCTTTATTACCAACAATTGGCTCACCGCTATGATATATATTTTTCCCTTTGTCAATCTAATTCCACAGTAATTTTACCACTTCTTTTCCAACCTTCCAATTTCCCTCAACTTCCCATTTTCACTTACTGTTCCTTTATTGAGGATAGGGTATTTTCCCCTTCTCCACCTTGTCCTTCACCCCTCATCAACGTACCCTCCACATTTCCTATTTATCAATTAACACCTTTCCTTAGTGATTCCTTACAAATTTCTGCCACTCCTTCTTTAACCTTTTCTTCCTTTTATGATTTTTCCTATCCTTCCCTACATCCACTTTCTCTTATTCCATTACCCTCTCCTAACACTTCCATATCTCAACCACCTCAGTTGGTTAGTGACTGTGCTGGTTTTGATACTCAGATTTCCTGAAGAAGGGGATGGAGTTCGGATGATTGCCTTACAGGACCGCAGATTAATTGGCCAGTAATTCCAGGGGAATGGACAGTTTCCAGTCAAGCTTATCAAAACTATGTTCATTTTGCCCAACAATATTCACAGTCTGCGGATCCCTCAGTGAGATTAACTGCTCACTTTGCTTGGTACCTGGCGTATATGCATAGGCATTCCCATACTGATTCAAAGCCTAGTCCAAAGTTGTGCATGAATGTCAATGTTAGCATTGATTCCCAACAGTTGGAGATACTGTATTTTCATGCCCTCTGTTTGCCTAGCAGATACTTGGTCCTATTGGAAAGGATGTGTTGTCTCCAATTTTTCCAAAATCCTCCTAAAAACTTTGTAGATGAATCCTTATCTATGGATCGATTCAGACAACATCAATCTTTTAAGAGGGATCATCTTCATTGATACCTTTCCAATGTATGGTGCAAGCTTTTAATATCAAACTCTTCTTTTTGAAGAAGTCATTCAGATGGTTGTGTATTAGTGTTTGTGTTGTGAGTTTATTTATGTCAAACGAACGTGGTGGTTATCAAATAGGAAACCACCACGTTCGTTTGACATAAATAAACTCACAACACAAACACTAATACACAACCATCTGAATGACTTCTTCAAAAAGAAGAGTTTGATATTAAAAAGCTTGCACCATACATTGGAAAGGCATCAATGAAGATGATCCCTCTTAAAAGATTGATGTTGTCTGAATCGATCCATAGATAAGGATTCATCTACAAAGTTTTTAGGAGGATTTTGGAAAAATTGGAGACAACACATCCTTTCCAATAGGACCAAGTATCTGCTAGGCAAACAGAGGGCATGAAAATACAGTATCTCCAACTGTTGGGAATCAATGCTAACATTGACATTCATGCACAACTTTGGAATAGGCTTTGAATCAGTATGAGAGTGCCTATGCATATACGCCAGGTACCAAGCAAAGTGAGCAGTTAATCTCACTGAGGGATCTGCAGACTGTGAATATTGTTGGGCAAAATGAACATAGTTTTGATAAGCTTGACTGGAAACTGTCCATTCCCCTGGAATTACTGGCCAATTAATCTGCGGTCCTGTAAGGCAATCATCCGAACTCCATCCCCTTCTTCTGGAAATCTGATTATCAAAACCGGCATAGTCACTAACCAACTGAGGTGGTTGAGATATGGAAGTGTTAGGAGAGGGTAATGGAATAAGGGAAAGTGGATGTAGGGAAGGATAGGAAAAATCATAAAAGGAAGAAAAGGTTAAAGAAGGAGTGGCAGAAATTTGTAAGGAATCACTAAGGAAAGGTGTTAATTGATAAATAGGAAATGTGGAGGGTACGTTGATGAGGGGTGAAGGACAGGGTGGAGAAGGGGAAAATACCCTATCCTCAATAAAGGAACAGTAAGTGAAAATAGGAATTTGAGGGAAATTGGAAGGTTGGAAAAGAAGTGGTAAAATTACTGTGGAATTAGATTGACAAAGGGAAAAATATATATCATAGCGGTGAGCCAATTGTTGGTAATAAAGGAGGGTAGGAACAGAAGGTCCTAAGAGAGATCGTCTATGATAGGCATCAAAGAAGGTAGCATCAAATGGATTATGTTTGGAAAGATAGGTTAAGAGATCCATCCTCAGTTGGTTAGTACTCTGTACAAAGGTAGGAGCTGTGTTTTGTCTTTGATTGAGGACCACCGAATCAATCATGGGATGCCACGAACTATCCTGACAATCAGCCACTTTGGAGGAATAATTCTGAAACATATCAGCTATGCGCAACTCCAAATGATTGACATAGAGAACAGCCTGTAAGACCACATCCCCCACATACCATGCCAAATCTACCTCATCTGGAATTAACAAATCTCCACGGAGATACATGTATGCCATCAGCATGGTGTCTGGCGTGACAGAATCTTCAAAGAGCATTCTAACTACCTCTGTCAACAACTCAGCAGACCAAGCCCCACTCCAGCCATCCTCTGGAAAAGGTAAATCCATCGTGGAAAGCTTCATATAGAAGACCAGCTTCTGCAAGTGGTAGTGGACAAAGAAAGAATGGTCTGGTAAGACATAGTCCTGAAACTGTTCAAAGGTAGACCATAACAAGTCCATTCTGGACTGCAATCTTTCCACTTTGTCTTGGAATAGAGGGCACAAAGTAGCCTGTCTCTGTAGTGCAGCCAAGTGCTGCTGTGAAAGAGAAGGAATTAATGGAACAGGAGGGCTTGGAGGAACAGAGCGGGACTTTGCAAGCTGATCTTGCAATTGCTGGATTTGGGAGGCTTGGTTGGCCACTGTGTCATTAGCCATTTGTAAAGCTGAAAGCTTGTCATCTAAAAGAACTTGGAATTCTTTCGCTTCACTGGACATCCTCTCCTTCTCGGCTGAAAGGGTAGTAACCTGTGACTGAGCCTCGAATAACTGGGTCTTCAATGAAGAAATCTCATCGCTTTGAGTGGCAACCAGTTGGGTTTGCTGTTCCATTTGCTTAAATAGATCTGCTAGGGAATCCTTAGCAGAAGCTAACTCAGATGTTGCCTTATGCAATTGGTCTTTGGACTGCATGAGCTCCTCATAGAAAGATGCGTACAGCTGTTGAACACAGGCTGTCATTGACAACTCAATGGAACTTTGAATATCCTTGCAGAGGAAAGGAATGGCATCTCCTGAGACGAGACTGTTCAGGGAAGGAACTGAGATCTCCAAGGATCCTTCTCTATGTGCTCTGAATAGGTTATTGCAAGTGAGATACCCAGGGAGTTCACTGCTAGAAGTAGCAGGGATAGACACTGAGGGAAGTACAGCAGGGGCTTTGTCCGCTACCCTCTTCAAGCGTTTACGCTGTATGACCAGGGGAGGCGGAGAATCATCATCCTCAATGTCAATAGGTGCTGACTCTTCTGAAGGTGGAGGAGGAGGTACTGGATCTGATGGAGGAGGTGGAGGCACAGTCTTCTGTAAACCTGAATAGGTCAAGAAGGCAGACAAATAGGATCCATAGGTAACATTGGTAACATTACCCCTCGTGACTTTAACAAAATGCTGATCCATCTTAGTAAGGAGGTATGTGCTCCAATCAATGGCAACTCCTTTTAGCACCATCCTGGAAGCTGTGAAAAGCTCTTTGGACAAATAGTGGGACGGTGTTTTGGCAGGCATGAACCTGTCCTGAAGGAACTGGCACATCGTCTTCCAGACGGGATCAGTGATCATAGAAAATGAAACTCCTGAAGAGTTTATTACTTTCTTAACATCAAGGACTTCCCTTGTCTGCTTCTGCAACAGTTTGAGAATCTCTTCATTAGAGAAGAGCTGTCGAGTGGTCACAAAAGGTTCTCCTTTGGAGGGAAGAGACAGAGCCTTCCCTAAGCCTCGAGACGTCAATGCCATAGACATGCCTTGGACTACTCCTGTCTTCTTGCTGTAAGAGGCCAGGAACTCATCACATACGGACGGATCCTCAGGAAGTAATGAAAAAGGAGTGGCCACAAAAGCAGCAAGTCCCGCCTTCGTGAGGGGCTCAAAAGTAAGTAGGGACGAGTAATCCCTACTAACTAATGGGACGTACTGGATAGGGGGAGGAGCATGAGAAGGCGCCATTCAGATGGTTACACACACACCACAAACACAGACAATCAAAGTGAATGCCTGCAAACCAACAGACAAAAACCAAGGATAAGAGAATTACCAATCAAAACGTAACACGACCTACTAACCCCAGGCAAACCACATCCTAGAAAAAATTTGACATGACCTTGAGACAAATGCGACTGAAAGCTTCATGCGATGCATCAAACAAACACCCTGAACCCCGTATCAGGCAATAAAAGAAAAAAACTACATTCCGTACCCGTAACCGTAACCGTAACTAAAACAGGAAACCAAAACCAGACCATATCCAACACATATCAATACGACATCTATGATAAACCAAGACTGGACCATGGAAAATAACATGAAGAACTGCGTATACCCATCCCACGAAACGCTTCATTAAAAAGGGGATTAAGTGCAGTGAGGGGGGATTTAAGTTAATGAAGGGTTGATTTTAATCAATTATTAAAAATGGGTGAATTTTTATTAGGTGATAAACCTTAATAAGAAAACGGCGGTTCCTTATTATAAATTTATTTACCAATTATTAGGTTAAACCGGTGCAGTTATACGATTCCCGGACTTCGATTTCCGACTGGGTCTCTAAATGCAATTCATTGATTATAATTAAGGTGATGTGGAGCGCTTTTTTGCCAGCGCGTGCTCATGTGACGGCTGGTTTATTTTAATTACAATTTAAAGTGCCTCTGTAGCGCACGTAGCGCGTGCTAAGTAAACGGCTGGTTTATTTTAATTAAAAAAAAATGTGTGTTTAGCGCGAATGTGCGTGGAAACTGTGGGTGAAGGAAAGGGTTTATTTTAACAATTAATTTGTGATTAAGGGGGAAAAATAAATAAATAACAGAAAATAAATACCTGGAAGGGTGTGTATGGAATGCAGGAATGCGCACGGAAGAGTCCCAGTAAAGGAAAAGCAAAAAGCACTGATGAAACAACAAACAACACCTTAGCAGATGTGTTAATTTGATTTATGTTGGTTTTTTATTTTTATTTATTTTATTGTATTTTTAGTTGTGATTTTTTATGTTTGAATAAATGGAAAATGAGAAACGGAGGTGAGGGAAATTTTTTAGAAGGTTTTTAGAAATTTTTAGAATTTTTTACAAATTTTTAAATGATTTTTCCATATTTTTTTGGCAATTTATGGGTAATTTGAGGAAAGATGGATTTTTCTAAAATTATAGGAAAGGCAATTCCTAGCAGACAAAGTTCCAAAAATGGACAACAGACAGAAGGAATTTTTAGAATTTTTTTTGAAATTTTTTAATGGAAAAATTAATGTTGTGATTAATTAAGTCACATTAATCACATTAGTCACAAGTCACTTAAGTCATAGTAGTCCCATTAGTCATAAGTCAGGTTAGTCAGGTAAGTTAAAACAACTAAGTTAGGTTAGGTAACCTAAGTTAGTTGAGTAAGTCGACCTAAGTTAATGAAGTAAGGTTAAGTAGGTTAGGTCTGGTAAGTTAAATTAGGTTAGGTTAGTTAACCTAAGTTAAAGTAACTAAGTTAGGGTTAGTTAATTAAATTAGGTTAATGGTTAATGAGACTAAGGTTAGTGCCTAACCTTAGGTGGTGGAGGAGAAGGAGAAGAGGGAGTGGTGGCGGCAAGGGGAGGCGGCGAACGCGGCGGGCGAGGTGGCGCTGCGGCGACGACGGCGGGGAGGCGCGGCGGCCAGTCGAGCCGGGCGGCGACAGGGCGATCGTGGGAGGGAGGTCTCGGGCGGCCACGGCACGGCTACAGGTGGCGACCTGCACGGGAGGGAGAGGAAGGAGGGGAAGGAGAGGGGAGGAAGGAGAGGAGGGGAGAGGGAGGAGAGAAGGAGGTGGCGATGGAGAATGAGGGAGAGGGAGGAGAGAAGGAGGTGGCGATGGAGAATAAAGGAGAAAGAAGGAGGGGGGTGGTCGCAGAGAGAAAGGAGAAGTGGTGAGGAGGAGGAATGGGAGGAGAGAAGGGAGAGGAGGTGGAAATGGAGGGAGATGATGGAGGAGGGAGAGGAACGCACAGAGAGGGAGAGAGAGAGAGAGAGAAAGAAAGAGAAAGAGAGAGAAGAGAGAGAAAGAGAAGGTGGTTGAGAGTCGGGGGGGGAAGGGTGTCCGTTGGGTAGGTTTTTTTGGTTTTTTGTTTTTAATTAATTAATTATGATTTATTTTTTTTAAATAAAAGGTGGGCAGGGGTAAGGGAGGATGGGCGGGGTCAAGAGGGGGCGGATCCCCGTCCCGCGCACGTGCGCGGGGCGGGGTAAAAAAAATTTGCCGTGACGGGATTGAAACGACGCTGGGATGACGGTACGGGGTATGCGGACACGACCGGGGCGCGTGGAGACGCGTTAAATCGAAAACGGGCGCGTTCACGCGCAAAACGGGCGCGCGAATACACGTAAAAATAAAGAAAAATTAATAACTCCCAATCCGGATGTCAAAACGAAATATCGTAAAAAGGAAAAGTGGGCAGGACGACAGGGAGGAAACAAGAAAAATATGGGACGGGGGTTCCGGGAGGGGTAAAGGGCGTTCACGTGCAAAAAACACAAAAAACGAACCAAAAACGCAATTTAAAAATTAATATCGAAAGATCCGTGCATCGGAATGAGGTGCGGAAAAAAAGAAAAACTGTGCAGAAAGTTGTGCCCGACAATCCTATCACGTCAAAACATAATTCCGACTAAGGTAAGACGCGTTCACATGGAAAAAAACCCAAAAAAACAAACCCGAAAATGGGATCGAAAATTAATATCGGACGAACCGTTCACCGGAATGACATGCAGTAAGAAGAAAAATTGTCCGCAGGAAGGAGTGGCACAGGGTTATCACGTCAAACCGCAGTTCCGACGGAAGTAGGAGGGGTTCACATGTGAAAAACTCCAAAAATACTCCTAAAAACTCAGTTAAAAATTAATAAGTAAAAATCCAGAAGTCGAAAAAGGGTGGAGGAAAAAGGAAAAAGGGAGGGGAAGGCACAGGGGACACAGCTATCAAATCAAATTGGAATTCCGATACAAATAGGGCAGGTTCACATGGAAAGATGTCAAAAATACACACGAAAAAGTCGTGAAAACCCGGAAAATTAATAACGGACAAACCATGTATCGAAATGATACGGAATAAGAAGAAAAAATGTCAGGGAAGAAGCGTGGGTCAGGGCTATGATGTCATATCATGGTTCCGAAGCAAGAAAAGCGCGTTCACATGGAAAACCGTCTAAATTGCGTAAAATGTTTCAAAAATTAATAACTTGAAAACCGTGCACCGGAACAGGGGTAGGTAAAAAGGAAAAATGGACCGGTCAATGGGAGGAACAAGGCTATGAGGTTGGATTTGGACGTTAGTGAACGTAGGATGCATTCACATGGCAAAGCCTCAAAATCAGGGAATGAAGGAAAACTGCAAGGGAACAGCCCCAAGGGTGGGTGGAACATAACCGGGCGGGTGGGAAGGGACCCCAGGAAGGTAAAAGCAAGGCAAGGCATTCATGCATGAGCAAGATAAGGCATATGCAGATGGGTATGCAATGTAGACGCGCACGGACGCGTCCCCACACTTAAGACCTTAACGGATAGGGTTAACCGATCAACAGGGACCTAGGACCACGCCACAGACCATCCACTAACTTCCCCACACTTAAAACATGACCATCACTAAGAAACAGAAGTTGTAGGGTTAGAAAAACTTGGCCCGTTTCGTCAAGAATCAAGGTTGAGTGTCGATGGCACGTCCAGTGTTGTTGTTGGCGCTGGAGGGACCAAGGCATCTTCTTGGCACACGTCCGTCATGGCAGGGACCACGCGGCAGCACCCAGGGAGGTAGCTGATGGAAGGAATCGCAGGAGATTTGTCGATGATGAGGGATATTGCACTCAACTCACAGTCACTCAATTGGAATGAAGGAACAGTCACTCGCCCCATGACTAATATCACTCGAGGAAGAATGATTAAAACCCCATATCTCATACCCGGTTGAGACATCAACAAGGAGGAATGGTGCAGAAGGAGTATGCCAGGGTGCACAATTGATGGTGCATTAGTGCGTCTAACCCGTCTGGCATAGGTGCAAGGAGGAAGGCAAGGGAGCCTTATGGTGCATTGCACAGAACAGGGTGATGTGTCTTGTGTTGACGGTAAAGACCCATCCCGTGGGTGCATAGGGAAACGGGAACATACCTGACTCCAAGTGTCGTAACGTCCCTCAATCGCACCTCTCGGTATTTGATTGAAGAAACTCCAGTCACACTCAACCCACCCTCTGTCTCACGCTCGGTGGATAGATACAGGAGGGCAGCCTTTTCCTGAAACCCATTGATGTAATCCTCACAATCACTTGTGCAAAGGGTGTATGCCGTGTGCGCATTTGATGGTGCAACTGTGCATCCCGCCCTATGCCGGCATACGGTGCAAGAAGGAAGGCAAGGGAGCCTTATGGTGCAGTGCACAGGGACAAATTGTGCTTTGTGCATTGAGAGGCCCATCCCGTGCGTGCAACACTTCATTCACACTTCTCACCTCTCATTCGATTTGAAGGGAAAAGACTGGTCTCTCGCCCCACCCTCTGTCTCACTCTCGGTTGATAGATACAGAGGGCAACCATACTCACTTCCCCATCCGGTCAGGATGAAAGCTCACATCACTCAAGGGGTTGTCGATGAAGATCGCGTCATCAGTTGTTGAGGAGGCGTACCCAGGGAGGTAGCCATCAAATTCGAACGTTGTATTGGACAGGAACATGTCGTCTGCTAGAGGACAGGTAGTCACTTTGCAAAGAGACCCAGGACACAGCGTACCAAGGGAGGCAGCTTCGGAATTGGATCCGAGGGATATCAATCAATGAATCCACTTTCTGGACTGCTGGGTGTTACCACCTTTTCCACAGCCAGCTTCCTGCCCAAGGGTGTTTATTACCTTTTCTTGGAACGAGGCCTGCTATGACAGGGAATTGCTTCCTTTTCTCTCATAACAGATTTATTTTGTTTTTTTTTTTCTTCTTCTTTGTTTTTTTTTTCTTTTTCTTATTTTCCCCTATTCCCGAGGGTGTTTCCACCTTTTCTCGAAGAAGAGATCGGCATGACAGAGACCTTAGTCCTTTTCTCCCATGACCGATATATTTTGTTTTTTTTGTTTTTTTTTTCATTTAAAAAAAAAATTGAACAAGGGAATGGTGGAAAGACCATGTGTCAGAACCCACCTCGCCACTGTCGCTGGTGGAAAATAGAGGATAAGAGATCAAGGCTGGAAGGGGGGTTTGAGGGGACAGAGGGTTGTGTCCACTTCATCAGGAGTGACTGAAGAATGGCTAACAGAAGTAGCATCATAAGAAGTACAATACCGCGCCAACGAGGGAAAAGATCAAGTGACCGTAATTGTCAAGATCCCCAAGGAGGGAAGTACTTCTTCAGGCGATATCCATTGATCAGAAAGGGATCATCAGAAGCATCAACGGTCTGTACTTGGACAGAGCCATTAGGGTTGACTGCAAGTACCTTATAGGGGCCCATCCACCGCTGTTGGAGCTTGCCAGGAAACTTGCCAAAGCGTGAATCATAGGCTAGGACCAAATCACCTTCTTTGAACTCCTTGTGCTTGATGAAACTGTCATGGTAAGCCTTGCGTCGGGCTTGCGTGGCTTCCATGCACTGTAGAGCCATCCGACGAATTTCGTCCAAACATTCCAAGTGCAGGAGACGGCGTTGTAGTGAATCGTCATCCCCCAAACGCTCTTTGATCGCCACTCTCAAAGAGGGTAGTTCCAGTTCAACAGGAAAAACTGCTTCTGTACCATACACCAACTGGAAAGGTGTCTGTCCCGTTGCTGCTTTATGGGAGGTTCTGTACGCCCAGAGGGCCTCTGTAAGTCGATCGTCCCAATCACGATGATGTGCGGCAATCGTTCTTGTCAGAATTGAGCAGAGGATGCGATTGGTGACTTCAACTTGGCCGTTGGCTCTGGGGTAATAGGGAGTGGACTTACGATGGCGGATCTTATACAACTCTGTCAACTCTTCCATGACTTTGTTAAGGAAATGAATGCCTCTGTCACTTACCAGCTCTAAGGGACTACCAAAACGGGTGATGATATTATCGTACATGAACAGGGCCACGCTGTTACCATCATCCTGCTTTAGGGCTTTAGCTTCACACCACTTTGTGACATAATCCGTACATACGAGGATGTATCGGTTCTGTTTCCTTCTGGTAGGAGGGTCGATCGGACCTACGAAGTCGATGCCCCACTTCTCAAATGGCTTTAAAGGAAGGATAGGGTGCAGTGGCATGGCACTTGTCTTCGTGGGCTTCCCCATTCTTTGACAAGCATAACATCTTTTACAGTAATCATAGGCATCCTTATGAATGGTAGGCCACCAATAACCTGCTAGTAGAGCCTTCCTAGCTGTAGCTTCTCCTGCAAAGTGACCTCCACATGGCTCGTCGTGGCAAGCCTTCAAAACAATCCCAATCTCATCTCCTGCAACACATCTTCGGAGCACTTCATCTTTGCCTTTCTTGTACAGTGCACCGCCTAGTAGGGTATAGGGGGCTGATTCTAGCATGAGCTTCTTTCTTTCCCGACTAGAAATACCAGGAGGGTACTGTTGGGTTGCCAGCAGATTGGCAATGTCCGCATACCAGGGAGTTACAGTTTCCACCAAGAATAGGGAAGCATCAGGGAGGTCTGGATCATCCTGCTCCTCGTCTGCAGTTTGTGGGATACGCGACAGATGATCAGCCAGAACATGGGAGCGACCAGGCTTAGTAATCACCTCAAAGTCAAACTCCTGGAATAAAAGGAGCCATCTCATCATTCGTCCTTTCACATCTGCTTTGTTCATCAAGAAGGACAGGGCCTCATGATCCACATAAAATTTAAAGTGGGTAGATAGGAGGTAATGGCGAAACTTTTCCAGGGCAAACACCATTGCCAAGCACTCCAGCTCTGTCACTGTATAGTTCCGTTCCCTATCAGTGACTTTTTGGCTTGCATAATAGATCGGTTGATCCAACTTCGAGGAGCCCTTTTGGCAGAGGACAACACCTAAACCTTCAATGGAGGCATCAGTGTGTACGTGGAACTCTTTCGTCCAATTAGGAGGTTGCAGAATGGGCACCTCTATCAGACACTGCTTCAGAGTGTGGAAGGCTTTGTCACATTCTTCCGTCCAAGTAAACTCTGCATCTTTCCTCAGGAGCTTGTGCAAGGAGGTTGCCTTTGTCGCAAAATGGGCTATGAACCTTCTGTAGTAACCCACATGGCCTAGGAATCCCCTCAACTGTTTGAGGTTGGTGGGTGCTTTCAGAGCTGCAATCTTTTCGATCTTTGCAGGGTCTGTTGATATCCCTTGTGCAGAGACAATGTGGCCCAACAGAACTCCAGAAGAGACCCCAAAGATGCATTTGTCGGGGTTGAGGGAAATCCCATACTCCCGGCATCGGTCAAAGCATTGTTCCAAATGTCCCCAATGTTCACTGATCAAACTATAGACACAGAAGTCATCTAAATATACCTCAATAAAGTCATGCAGATGATTTTGAAATGCAGCCATCATGACTCGTTGGAAAGTAGCAGGGGCATTGCAGAGCCCAAATGGCATCACTCGGTAAGCGTAGGTCCCCCATTCTGTGGTGAAGGTTGTTTTGGATTGGTCTTCTTCTGCGATCTGGACTTGGTTGTATCCGCTGAATCCATCCAGAAGGGAATAAAGCTCATGTCCTGCCACTGTGTCCAACAGTTGGTCTATGAAAGGGATAGGAAAATGATCCTTCTTTGTCTTGGAATTAAGCTTTCGAAAATCCACACATATTCGCAATTTGCCATTCTTCTTAGGTACAACCACGATGGGTGAAACCCATTCACTGTTTGCCACTGGATAGATGAACTCGGCCTCCAGAAGCTTCAGCAGCTCTGCTTTCACCAATGTGGAATAATTCGGGTTCATTCGCCTCTGTCGTTGCCGTACTGGCTTGGCATCAGGCTCCAAGTCAATATGATGTTGGCATATTGTGGGATCAATCCCCTTTAGGTCTTTGTAAGACCACGCAAACACGTCCAAATTTTCTTTCAACAAGTTGTACAAGCCTAACAACTCCTCTTCTGGGAGACTGTTACCCACCTTCAAGTGGCGTTCAGTGCCTTCTGCATCCACAAAGGTTAACTGCCTTTCACCTTCTACTTCACGGATGAAGGTCCCGCGGACTGCTTCTGGATACAGATCCGACTCCTTCAAGGGAGTGGTGTCCTCTTCTGATGTCCCACTAGAACCGATTTCTTCTTTTGGTGGAGACTTAGGTTGCTCCTTGAGACGTTGAAATGGGATAAGAGCCATTTCGGGTTTGGTTTCAAAATTAATTACCTCGTGGCTTGAAGACTCATCTTCTGATGATACATCCAGGAACGTCACATAACAAGGACCCTCTGATGCTTGTTGGGTTGGTGGGACTGGTGCTTGTTGGCACGGTGCATCATCATCATCTTTCTTTGGCAAAAATAGGTTAGGACGGCAGGAGCCACACTTGAAAGACGGCTTGCTCTTCTTAATCCATTTCTTATAAAGGTTTTGCATATGAGAAGATCCATTTACCAAACCAAATGGTACCATTGCCATTCTGTCCCATAGCATGAGCTCGTCTGCTTCTGATACTTCTGGAACTTCTACCTCAAATGTATCCTCTTCAGGTGGGATAGACTCTTCCGTTTCACTTTCATCATTCTCTTCGTCCATATCATATCCATCCTCTTCTGTCTCTGTCTCTGTTTCTGCTTCTACTTCTGCTTCTGTCTCTGTAGGAGCTCTGTAACAGAAGAACAGATTCCCTGGTTCCTCTCCTGCCTCTGTCTCTGGCTCTGCTGTGGCCATATAACAGGGAGAGCAGTACATCCATGCTTCTATCTCACTGTCAGAAGTGATTTCAGAAGTCATTCCTGGTTCAGGCAGGAAGTATTCACCCATTGATAATGGCTTTGCATCCTTTGGAAGTCGGCTTACTGTATCCACTGTTAAGGAATGTGCCACTATTTTCTTAGGAAGGATCTGTTTGACAGCATCTTCGTCTGCTGATGTTCTATCTGTAGCCTCGTTAGGGGAATTAGAAGATAATTCCAAGGAGGTGGATCCATGTCCTTTTTGAGAACCATACAATTTCAGCACCACTTTGTTGGGTCCTCTGCCCAAGGTCAAGGTTCCTTTGAACCAATCCGTCCTTGCTCGGGCTTCAAAAAGCCATGGTCTGCCCAGTAACAGAGGATAGGATGTACCATAAGAGTTTGGCTTCACCACCAAATAGGTCAGCCAATAATCTTTTCCAGCCACTGTAGTCTTCACATATGGGAGAATGCCCAAAGGCTTGATTCTACTCTGATCCGCCAGTCTGATGAGCCATTGGGTGGGTTGCACACCTTGTAGGCCTAGATCCTTCATCGTCACATCCGTCATAATGTTCACTGATGAACCACCATCAATCAGTGCATTTGCAATGAAGCAGCCTTCTATCCACGCGCCCGTCTCTGGAGTACCCGGATCTAGGAAAGCATTAGCCACATCCACTTCTTTTACAGGCTCTGGA
The DNA here is from genome assembly GCF_053477565.2 of Lygodium microphyllum. Classification (NCBI taxonomy): domain Eukaryota; kingdom Viridiplantae; phylum Streptophyta; class Polypodiopsida; order Schizaeales; family Lygodiaceae; genus Lygodium; species Lygodium microphyllum. The sequence goes on from NC_141142.1 coordinate 134,605,868, forward strand.
GCCTTGTTGGACTTTGTTACTGTTGAGGGAGCAATCCTTAAGCCACGTCTTCTTGTCAGTATACTTTTGAACCTTTTCCGGCAACTCGGAGACAACATCAATAATTGTCGGAATGTAAGGTTTGGTTTAAAGGTATCTAGATCTTTGACCAGATCGTATTCCTTAATAGGATCCACTGGCTTCTCTAACCGATTAGGGAATGGGGCAACAACCATTTTCATTTTTCCTCTTTCGTCCAACAGAGGAATTACAGGAACTTCTTCTGCCACTTGTGGCACTTCCTCCTCTTCTGTATCCTAGACCTCTGGTCCTGTCTCTGTAACTGTCTCTGTAACTCTCTGCGGCACTGTAGGGCTCTGTACGGCACTGTTAGGCTCTGTTCTGTTCTGTTCTTTTGGTGGAAGATTGAACTTCACTGTTCTGGCAGGAGGGTTATTTTCTTTCTGGGTAGGCGGTTCCTTCTGCTTTGCACGCGTGATGGCAGCAACTTCCAATTCCACCAAATTGGAGGTAGGCTCTTGGGCCTTGGCTGAACTATCAGTAGCACTGTTTTTCACTGGGGCTGGGCTTGGACAGTCTTTTGCAGTGTGGCCTTCTCCTTTGCATCGACTGCATAAGGGCTTGTAATCCACTGACCTTCGAGGATTTGGACAATTTGGTGAGATGTGTCCCTTTTCCCCGCATCTGTAACACTCCACTTCTGATCTTTGACCACCGCCAGACTGTCTTCCTCTGTAACTTTGGGAAGGAAATCTTCTGGGTCCAAAATTAGGACCAAACTCTCTAGGCTTGGGTCCAATATCTTGTGTTGTCATTTTGGATTCCAGCAAGTTAAATCTTGCGTCTTCTTCCTTTCTTCTCCTATCATGCATCTCCTTCAGAGAGCAAATGTCCTCTGTATGATTCTTCCGCAAACAGTAGGAACAGAAGGCTCCAGGGATGGTTGGTTTCCGTGTACATTCAGTGGCTAAATGGCCCGCTTGATGACACTTACCACACCAAGTATTTGACCGCATCACATCCCTTCCTGCTCCTGCAATGTTGGATATGCTAGCGGTATTCACTTTCAACGTCTGTAGTTGCTCTGTAATCACATCCATCAACTCCTTTCTGATGTTTGCAACTGAGTTGGATAAATAATCCTTCAAGATTTCTCCTCCGGATGTACTGGCAGGAGGGTTTTGAGGAGTCTCTGTAATCACTGCATAAACGGGTTGAGCTGGTACAGAGGGGTCTCTGTTCTGGTTCTGATTCAGAGCTCCTGTTTGAACTGTTGGCTGTTGACCCCAGTTGGTAGGGTTCCACTGTTGCTGCTGATTTTGCATTGAGGAGATTGGTTGGGACCATTGTTGTTGTGGTGGAACCACCATTTGAGGCATGGATTGTGGCCACTATGGATTTGGTGCACTGTACTGTGATACCGGGGGCATCTGTTGGTAGGAGTAGGGAACAGTCCCTAGGATTGCATTTGGTGGGTACATCATTCCTGGCATCAGAGGAGGTAGGACTCCTCTTCCTGTATTCATCGCTAATCTAGCTTCCACTTCATCGTACAGTCTTGCACCTTCTGTTGCAGCTTGCAGGGTGGCTGGTCTTTGTAGCTCCACAAACTTACGGACTTCTGGTTGTAATCCTCTGAGAAACACTCCCTTCTGAATGCCATCATCTAGATTATGGTTAGTCCATCTCTTCAGGATGGATTCCATTCGTGAGACATAGGCTTCCACTCTTTCTCCAGAGGACTGACTTAGGTTCATAAATTCCTCTCTCATCCGCTCTTCAAAACCTTCACGCCTGAATTTAGTGAGGAAGGCCAACTTCAGATCGTCCCATGTGCCAAAAGTTCCTGCTGCTTGTCTCTCATACCACTGAAACGCCGCGCCCTTGAAAGTGGCGGGGAATATTGCTAACCAATGCTCAGGGGTTCTGGCATTGTTAGCCACACACGCTACCATAAACTCTGCTACATGAAGATCGGGGTCTTCATTGTACTCTCCCTTAAAAACTGGCAATGGGACTACGTTTGCTAGTCTGTCATCAATATTTCCAGGACGGATCTGGCTTGGAAGTGGGCCTCCAGCAGGAGGAGGAAGGGCTTGATGTGCCATTGGGACTTCTGTAAAGAGTTCCGCAAGGGCGTCAAAGGCGGCTTCTGCTGCGAGCTCGCTCTCGGCTCTGATTCTTGCTTTCTCTCTTCTCACGTACCTCTGGACTCATTCTAACGCTTGCCTTTTTATTGCGTCATTCATCAGGGGGTTGACTCCACTATGTTGTTAGTGCTCCACAGAGGGTTAACAGAATGCTTCAGTCTCTTGAGGACTCTCTTGCCAAAATTTCTTCTACTTCTTTCTTCTCAACGTCCCTGAATTCTGCTTTCATGCCACTGCACAGAGGAAGGTATTCGGTTCTGAAAGTGTCAAAATGCATACGTCTGAGCATGGTGGTGGTGCCATCATCATAGTAGTGCCAGCTTCTGATGGTTTCAACAGTGTATGTTGTGAAAAACACTCTGTCTACCAACTTCCAGTGGGTTGCTAATTGAACAAACAGAATATTATCAGTACACCAAGCATCCCATGTATCTTGCTGTTGAGCATCCACGAACAAATTCCAACTCTTTTCCTTCTTGTCTTTGTGAACCTCTACAGACCAAGACTCTTGAAGCTTCTTCACAATCTCCCATTTGATGTTGTCTGGAAACTTCTCAATGAATGCCAAATCTTCCATGGATGGTCATTCTCTCTGTTTCTGTTCTTCAGTTTGTTCCCAAACAGTTTGCCACCAAGATGCAAGTTTCTGCTGCTTCAATAGGAAGAGGAAACTGTCCACTACATAGAGCATGCATCATGATGGTGATGTGTTTCCGCCATTGTGGGATGAACTTCTTATGGAAAGTGGCTTTGATTATGAGGAATTACAATTCTTCAGTAGAAGAAGGAACTTTACAAACATCCATTGAATTCTTCTCTTCTTGGCAATGCCATTTCCTTCATTTTTAGCCTCTTTTGGTGCTTGTTGATGGCAAGATTCCCCGGCTGCGCACCAAAAACATGGAGCCCCGAGAGGAACACCAAGGAAAAGGGAATTCTCTTGCAAGAAAATCTATCTTGTAACATCAACAAGCTTGTTTATCATGTTTCATATTATCACAATGAAGAAAAGAACACCAGGCACAACAAATCTTCATGCAGCATCATGTAAATCTCCCACGGTTTTTAATAGAATCAACCATATTCTTCAACATCCTCACAAACTCCATCAATAGAACAAAGAAAGAAAAGAAGTACACCATCTTGGAATGGAAATACATCACATAGTATTCTTCTTCAATATCTTCATAGTCTTCTCTCTCAATCTCTCATATACAATCACTCTGTTTTAGTAGAATTGGCTATCTCTGACTCTCTCTCACTCACTCTATCAATAATACATCATATCCTCACTACAATCTCTCAAAAATTACTCTCAATCATCCTTATTAGGTCGTGGATACCCCTCCCAAGAGGTATGTCTGATATGAAAGGTCACCAGAGCCACTACAGTGTCTCTTCACAGCTCACTACTGTCACTTCACTCTAGTCTTCTCTTGAGTCTTCAACAGCTACTTCTTCCACTTCCTCCAGCTCTTTTGCACTTGTATTCACCTCTTTCCAAGGCTAGAAAACTTTCCCAAAGTCACACATACATTCCACAGAACACTTACAGAACAGTCTACAGAACAGTATCAGAACAGTTACAATACAGAACCAGAACAGAAACAGAACAGAAACAGAAGCTCTACAGAAGACCTACAGAAGGTTACAGAAGGTCATCAAAACTACATAACTCACTCTCAAATCATTCCAAACTCTCACAAACCATTCACTAAGCTTTCACAATATCTCATTCTTCATCAATCAATACTCCATCCCTCCTTACAGAAGACAATCAGAACAAAACAGACCAAAACAGAACAAAACAGAAGGTATACAGAACCATTCAGAACCTATCAGAACATCACAAAACCATCAACAAACATCATGATCTTTCAAAACACAATCAATATCATCCAAAAAACTCTCAATCCATTTACAAATCAATCAATCATCCCATAAAATCAACCATTCAGCTCTCAAAATCAACAAAAATCAGCCAAAAAACAAGTCATTTCAACACTCAACACATTTTTACTATTTGATATTGTCTTTGACGTGGTAACCTTGTATTACATTGTTGCATTTGATGTCTTCCAATCATTACAATAAAAGTTGATAAATTTCATAGATGTCATTAATTTTTATACATGGACCTAGGACAAAAAAACCACATTACTAAGATGCTTTTTGTTGAGATTGGTTTATTATTAGACTAAGAGATCCTCAATGATACTCATAAATTTTCTATACCATCAATGTTGATGTTGTGTTAGAAATAATATATGAATATATGGGTAAGTGTACATAAGCATATAGAATTTACTTGACATCTTGATATCCCATAACTAGGGTGTACGCTGACACATATCACTACTTCAAAATGTTACTTCACACACACACACGCACACGCACACACACACACACACATGCATGATTAATGCATATTATGATATATATGTAACATTTGAGGGATGAGTATGAATGTTTCCTATTGTATTTCTCTTTAATTGATGATTATTTTCTTTAGTTTATTTCATGGCCTCAATAGACTAAGAAAGAGAATATGATGAATAAGTAATCCTAGGTGTCAACAAAATGAGACTAAGAAAGAACTATGATGAAACAAAGTGGAAAGTGATATTCATCAATGGCACCTAGGATTACTTATACAACTAGGATTTGTTGACAAAGTTGTATTTTGTTGACTAGGATTACTTATACTCAAAGCCCTCTAGTGCAGTTGTATAAATAATCCTAGTAGCATGTGGATAAGATACTCAAAGTACATAACCTAGAGACCATAGCTAGGTATATAAGGTATAATGGCCATACAAGAAGACACCTCAATAATTGGATAATCACCACTAAATCCCAAAGAAGAATCGTGTTCCATCGCCTTCAACTCTATATTCACCTCATGAAGAACTTCATTAATCATAGCATCCTTGTCACCAATCTTTTTGTTGCAATGATGCAGTAACATATTCATCACTTTTCCTTTTAGCATCTAGGGCATTATCCAATCTTTTAGTCAAGTCCAAACATTTAGTCTCCAACTCATGAACCTTATCAACCAATGCATTTTTTTTCTACAATAATGAATAATTATCTATCGGGACAAACAAATCCTTGAGCATGGTATATGGCCAAGATATAACATCAATAAATCTCTCAACTACTATGTCCCATGCATTTTTTACATCAATCAGTAAAGCAATTCTTATATCTTGAAGTTTAGATTTCAACACCATGGATGCATCAATATTAACCTCAATGTTTTTCAAAATTTGCTTCTCAACCTCTTGCAGAGGCTAAAACCTCTCAAGCAAGAGCTTATGGTCAACTTGCAACTTGACATACATCTCCATAAAGCTATCCATTTGAGCCTCATTTTTCCAAATTGTATTACAAGTCATTAAATTGTTTGTTGTAACATAGACAAGATGGAAAATGAAGAAGGTTCTGTTGTTCAAGATCGTGAGGCGTATCTTAATCAGTGAGTCCCATGTCCTTGCTCTCAATGCAAATTGGCAATTAGAAGAAAACATCGATTGTCTATAGAACACGTACGAAGATTTGGCGAGTTTTAATCTGAGATCATTGATCAGGCGATTGTGAATTTTCAGCAAACGGTAATTTGAAGTTAATATCAATCATGCATTGTACTCGCAAGCTAATTGAATACCATATACAATAAGATTGGGTCTTGCTGGCAAATTTTCTATCCAGGGAGGTGATGTCTCGTCCCAAGGAGGAGTGCACCCTTTGCAGCCAATTAGAAGAGTTCGTGGGCATCCGATGGATGGAGTGCAGGAGCCAATCCACCACTCACAAGGCCAATCTATACCATCAATGCCAGAGGATACAGGAAACCTTCCAGAACTACCTACAATCTTGGAGCCTGAGATGGAGGCAATGATCGATGCATTGATTCCCATGGATGTTGAGACTTCTGATCCGCTTAGAGAGGAAGCATCCATACCATTATATGATGGGTGCCGAGTATCTCAGCTGAAGACACTGCTTTCACTCTTAAGTGTGCAAGCAAAATACGGGTGGAGCGATATGAGTGTGACCGAGTTGTTCAGGTACCTTGTACATACGCTTCATTGATTTTTTTTTTGACACTATTATTACAAACATTTGTGCTTTTTCAAGGTTTTTTATGATTTTTTTCAAGTTATTGAAATATCATTACCACCTGCAAATACCATGCCTGAGTCTTGTGATGATGCACGACATGTTTTACGGAAGCTTGGCATGGACTACAATAACATCCATGCATGTATCAACGATTGCTGTCTGTTTCGAGGAGAATATGAGACTATGGAGACATGTCCAAAGTGTGGTGCTCACATGTATCGAGAGGACTTGCAAGGGCAAACCATTCCTCAAAAAGTTCTCAGACACTTTCCGCTCATCCCCCGCATAAACCACATGTTTCGTACTTCCGGTGTGGCGAGCTTGACAACATGGCATGCGCAGAATAGGTCCACGAATGGAGTTCAACAAATATCAGTGGATTCGCGCGCATGGAGCCATATTGACTCTACCTTTCCAGGCTTTGCACGAGAGCTCGGTCTCGCAATGGATGGCGTGAACCCATTTGGTCTGCACTCAACTTCTTACAATGTGTGGCCTATAGCGGTCAGCCAATATTCGAGCCATTCTCATGTGGATGATGCATGACTTTTTGGGATTGAGAGAGCGGTCAGCCAATATTCGAGCCATTCTCTCGCTGGTAATATCTATATTTTATCTCATTCAATCAAGTATTCATTAGGTCGTGGTGTTGGAACAGGTCTGGTTACCTCAGGTTATCATGCATGTCCATTATGTGGGCCATAGTTAGACTCCCGAAGGTCACGAACCATGAAGAAGATGGTATATTAAGGACACGCTGCTCTCTTGCCGGAGGATCATGAACTCAGGGAAGGTTTCCTTCGACGAGCTCCAACACTTATGAATGCCGCAAGCTGGTACGAGCTGAAAATGGTCCACGCGGAATCACATCCAAATGGAATGCGGCGGTTCTCAATTTTCTACGAGTTGCCATATTGGACCCACTTACAGGTCAACCACTTGTTGGATCCCATGCATATTTTCAAGAATGTGGGCAGCTTGTTATGGGACCACATCATAGGAAAGAGAGACACTATAGGGGCACGAATGGATTTGAAGGAGGTAGATAAGATGGAGGTGCTTTGGCCACAGTCGAGTGCTGATGGTTGTGTGCAGCTTCCTCGTGCTCCTTGGGTTTTGTCCACTAAAGAAGAGTGTATTGTAAAGCGAGTAATCACGTCTATCCGCACTCCGACGGGTATAATGCGTTCTCTCAGGTCCGCATTTTCTAAAGAGGACAAATTATCAGGGCTAAAATCCCATGATTGGCATAAGATATGTCAGGTTTGTACTACAAATGGATTGTAATTAGCGTGGGTATTTTGCTATTTGGAATGTGGCCATTATTCATAATGCTTTCTCATTTATGGCAGTTTGTACTACCGATCACAATCGTAGGATGTCTTACTCCAGAAATTCGCAGGGCCATTTACAAGTTGTCGACTTTGGTGCAATGGATCTCAGAGAAGGAGATTCAGACGTCCTCTATTGAATCCGCGAGGCGGGGAGGAGTGGAGATGGTCTATCTCTTTGAGAAATACCTGCCCACCAGCATGCTCACGATACAAATCCACCTTCTTGTGCATCTTATGGATGAAGTGGAGATTGCTGGACCTATCTATACGCGATGGATGTTCTTCTTGGAGCGCTTCATGAAAACCTTGAAAGGCTTTGTGCGACAACGAGCTCGGCCAAAAGGTAGCATGGCCAAAGGTTGGTTGGTGTCTAAGGCGCCAGTGCATATTTCACAATGACTATCAACGGGGTGGAACCAGACAATGAAATGCTATGGTTGCTAAAGGACGATGATAGACTGACTGGAGATGTGGTGGTTCAAAATGGGATAGAAATAAGAATGGATGCCTCAATGGAAGAGAAGGTGAATCGCTTTGTATGTTGCACCATGCCTCTATGGAGACGTGGCTCGCCAAGTACCAGATCGCTAGGCAAGATCGAGAGGAAGCACGAGCTGAATTCCAACGTAGTACGCGTCATCGACCGATTCGATATCCCAAAGGCATGGAGGAGATGCCCGGTTTATGTCAATGTGATGGTTGCATGGAGCCTTGACCGCAGCATCTCACGAAGGGACAGAGGTCTCAATGGAGGAGTTGGAATTCTCGAGGGGATGTAGTTCAAAGGTGATGAGGGGTTTAGAATATGTCATATCTAAATTTTATATACGACATCTAATTTGAGTGTTTCAATGTACAATAAAAAATATATAGTGCAGCGTGGTCGCACGGATGGCTTTTTCGCATGGAGTGTATTGACAAGGTTCGAGCAAGAGAGCCGGTGACGAGCAACGAGTCCAAACATGGTTGTGGATGAGATGGAGTATTTTTGATACTTGCAAAGTATTATTACGGTGGATTACCATAGCTTCTCCATGATACTATTCGATGTGCAGTGGTTCAAAGTGGTACTTGGAGGAGCTGGAGCAACAATTCGACGAGCTCCATCTGGATTTCTCAAAATAGATTCTGAAAAAAAATGGACAGATTTGCGCGACACCTTTGTGTTGCTGGCCCATTGTGAACAGGTGCATGAAGTCATTTGCTTGCTAATTGTATTATGGCATTGTTTATGTCACAATGGTTTGAACTCTCTTGTACGTGTTTGTGAACAGGTACTCTTCTATCCAAACCCCCAACAACCTCGATGGTGGTATGTTATACCTACAACTCCCCGAAGTGCGAGAGTATATGATCAAAGGGATGTTCCGAGCATAGATGAAGATAATATGCAAATAGAGGGTCGATATTGCAAGGGGTGGAGGCCGTCAAAAGCTTGGAGCCAGTATCGGCAAACAATGATGGAAATATAGGAGTCCAAGAATTCTTTGAGAACGAGGCGGACTCATTCTTTTGTGGTGACATGTCTATCAACCTTTCAGTGTATGCGGAGTTGTGTCAGAAGATTAACATGGGACCATAGGATACTTCATACTTGGAGCATCCACTTACTCAATTGTTGACCAATCGCTTATAAGGGTATATAAGATATGCATTTTAAGTGAGATTTTTTTTAATGATTTATCTTACTGTGCTTTGTATGATTTAAATTGATTATTCTAACATAATTTTTATCCGTGCAGGTGACATTTACAGGATGAGTCGAGGGATGAGCGATGAGGAGTTACAGGACATCTTTGCATGCATGTCTCCAGACTAGATTGCGAGATTTAGAGAGATGGCAGACCAGGAGCTCTCTCGTTCTTCGTCAGGGCACTCTGCGAGATCTGCTTCAGCGCGATCGGATGCTTCGGCTTCGAGCAGACGATCTCGACGCTCACAACTTGGGCCAGAGGGAGGGAGTGCATCGGGATCAGGGTCAGGGGGATGCTGTAGAGATAAAGAGGCAGTGAGCCCATGGTCAACACAGGACACAGGTGCGAATCCTCACTCTCGTGGCTTAGGTGGATGTTGTGGAGATGCGAATGCGGTGTCTCCGTCTCGTCATTTAGCTGGAGTTGTGTCACCTTCAGGATTTGTCACACCTGTGGAGACGTCTACTCCAATTACTCCGGCTTTTGCGCAGCTGTAGCAGGTGGCACCCCTTTGGATGCCACTTCGAGAGAGATTACCCCCATCGGTACACCGGATGCAGAGGGGTCTCCTAGATATGCCTAGGAGTGTGGACACAGATAGGAGAGGACCCATCTTAGGCATACTCCTAGGGGTTATGGATATCTGGTTGATAGTACGTCAGGAGCCATCATCATGAATGATGAGGGGAGGAGGGTGATGGCTCGCATGAGAGAGTTGTGCCAACAAGTTTTTCAGCACGTCTTGGATCATTGGAAGAACATACCGGAGGGGAGCAAGGACTACATAGTAGCATCCTTGCATGAGGAGTTTCCTGTGCCAGGCGTAGTAGATAGATTCTCTATGAGCTCGATGATGGATTGCATGCGTGCATACATGTCACATAGACGATCCGATGCACGCAAGGCAATCAAGAGTGGATCTGCAAAGCCCGAGTGATTAGATGCAGACGATTGGCGCCTGACTGAGGGAGGAGGCTATAGATTCTCCAAGACATTGGAGTCAGCAGCTCGAGGTGCGAGGGCACGAATCGAGGCCGGAGTGGTCCATCATCTTGGGAGTAGCGGCCACAGGACATATTTGGAGGACTTTGTAAGTTTTTCTTTTGTTTTGCTTGTTTATTTTTTTGAAATATTCTTTGTACTGACAATCATGTTTCTAACAGTTAGCATTTTGTTTTCTTTGCAGCACTCCATTACAAATCGTGATCCATCTGGCCTTGAGACTCGATATGCAAAGAAGTATGGTCTCAATGCATTGATCGACCAATTGTATAGACGTGGCGGCCCTGTAAGTCACTCATCTTTCTTGTCCGTAGTTACCATGAGATATTTGAATGCATTATTGTATGGTGGACTGATGTTTTGTTTCTTTTTCTACAGAGTCTGTTCAATGCTCCTTTGCGGTGGGATGAGCTTGAGGGGGACGAGGATGCGTAGCTCACCCTTGGATCCCTGGAGCTCACACAACTTTATTTTTGAGTCACCTGATCTATGTAGACATATTCTATGTATTAGTGATATCCTGTCATGATTGTACCAATCACTTTTTATGCGATCATGTATTTATTTCATGTATCAATTTTATGATTTCAGTATATATTCTTTTTGTTTGCAAGCGCATTGTACACACTAGTGCAAAAACTATTTTGTATGGCTCTCATAAAGCACACAGTGCTATATGTGCCCTGCCACAAAATTTTTTTATCCTTGTTACCGTCGCTATTAGCGTTGCAAATTTTACTGCTCGTGTCGCTATTGGCATCGCTATGCGCATCGCAAACCTTCACTATTAGCGTCGGTATTGGCGTCGCTATCAGCTACGCAAATGCGATGCTGATAGCGACGCCAATACCAACGTTTCTATGGCATCGTTAATAACGACGCTTTTTGCGACCACGGGGGAAAATTTTGTTGTTTGTATTTTCGTTGCTTTAAATATCGGTATAAGGCCTATATCTTGTAGTGATTACTGATGACCTGTTATTTACTAAGTCATTTTTTCAAGATCTTAATTTTCGTGTTCTATTTGTCCCTTAGATCCTATAGATCTTCTTTCTTATTCCCTCATGTCTTATTGTTTCCCTTTTTATGTTTCTCTTCTTTCATCTAGTCCTAACACCATTCCTCTCTTATCCTTTACCCCTTTAGGATTTCCTCATATTCTTGTTTTTACTACATGTCTTTTCATTGATGATCCTACATTATCTCCTACTCCTTCTGAACCTCCACCTACCGTTCCTCTTATTCCTTCTGTTTTTCTAGCAAAATCCCTTCATATCTTTTTTAATGTATTCTCCATCTTTTCCACCTTCTTTATCCCTTCATTTACCTTCCTTTTATGATCTATTTTATCCTCCATTACAATGTTCCCCTTTTATTCCATTTCCCTCTCCATCTGATTACATTAACCTTCCTCCTCAGATGGTGCTGGATACACTAGGGTATGATAGTGACATACTTCATCAATGACAATGGACACTACATGATTTTATGATAGGATTGGTGTTTTAATTTGCCTTTCATTCCAGGGTCTTGGGATACCTCTGCAGCATGTTTGAACTCTTATCTCCATTTTGCTAGAGTATATGTTACTTCTGGGGACTCGCATTGTAGCTCATTTTTACTGGTATCTTGCTTTCGTGCATCAGTATTCCACCCTGAGTACTCGAAAGAGTATACCACAGTTGCTAATTAATCCAAATGAGAATGTAGCTGTTGCTCACATGGATGTTCTATATTACTTTGCATAGGCCTTCCCTACTAGGTTCATAATTTTAATAGAAAGGATGTGTTGTCTACAGTTCCTCCAAAATGTACCTCAATACTTTGTAGATGAGAACAAAGCCTTAGACTGTCTTAAATTTAGTATGTAATTTAAGAAGAAATACCTTCATCCTACTTAGTAGGAGGGTTTTCATGATTGTATCCTCTCTTTCTTAATGGAAACTTCTTCTTTCTCTCCAATTTTTTGGGGATTTGTGCCATTCATACTATATTTGTATATGTGTATTTTTTTGTGTGCTGGGTTTTGTTTGTTTTTTATATTGTGAGGAGCTCATGAAGATGAAGCTATGAAGATTGCTGATGATGGTTATAACATGGTTTCAGTGAGAATTTGGATGCTGGACTCTTATATCCTTTAATAGTTTGAGTTATTTTGGTTTTATGGTATTCGAATGGTTTTTGGTGTTATTGGTTTTCCTTTCATATGTGTTTTAGATATAGGTTCTATGAAGCTGATATGTCCGGGTCATGATAGGAGTTGGTGATTTGAGTTGCATTGAAGATTCTTTTTAGCGGATATTAGAGATTTTATTCATTTTTTTTCTGAGGTTGCGAGGACGCCTCCTTTCTAAGTGTGGGGATATGTTAAATGCTGAAATGTTATGTTCTTTTGGCTGATTTTTTATTGTTTTTGTTGTTGAATGGTTGTTTTTTGTGATGGATTGTTTGAATTTGAAGATGTTTTGAAGTGTTTGGAATGGTTTGAGTATGTTTGAAGGGTTTATGATGGTTTTTGATGAGGATATGTTGTTCTATAGGGTTCTGCAATTTTTTCTGTTTGGTTTTATAAGGTCTCATTTTCTTTTGTTTTATTCTATTTTGCTTCTGTTTTGGTAGATGGTTGAATGAATGTTTTAAGAGATGGTTGAGGTTGTGTTAAAAGGTTTATGGAAGATTGAATTGGTTTTGGTTTGGTTTTTATGGTTTTTATGGTCTTTGTTGAGCTTTTGTAAAGTTATGTGATTTTGTTGTTATGTATTTATGTTGCTCTATGTTCTGTTCTGTTCGTTTTTGTTGAGTGTTATGTTGGATGTATGGATGTTTTGAGAAGCGTTTTTGTTTTAGGAAAGGATGAATGGAAGCTCTATTCAAGCTAATTGAAGTGAAGAAGTAGCTGCTGAAGATTCACAGAAGGTTACAGATGAACAGTGACAGAAGCCAGATCTCACAAGACACTATGATGTCTCTTGTGCCTCTTCGCATCTGACATACCTTATGGGATATGTATCCACGACCAAAAGAGAAGAATTTAGTGTCATTCTTGAGTATTTTAGTGAGGCTATGATGTATTATTGAGAGAGCAAGAGTATGTGACAGAGAGAAGTGAGAGAAACTCAATTCTATGCCTAAAAATAATGTAATTACTATGAGAGATAGAGAGAGAACTATGAAGACATTGAAGATTAATACTATGCGATTGATTTCCATTCAAAAGTGGTGTATTCCTTTGTGTTCTTGTTTTTTATGATGGATTTTATGAAGAAATTGAAGATTATAGTTGATTTGATCAAATCCATGGGAGATATCTACTATGTTGATGCGTGAAGATTTGTTGTTTTCTTTATTTTAATCAAATAAAGAAGATAAAACAAGCTTGTTGATGATACAAGATAGATATTCTTGCAGTAGAATCCCCTTTTCCTTGGTGTCTCTCTTGAGGCTCCAATTTCAAATCTTTTGTGATATTTTTTCTCAATCGTAAGTTAACATGTTTCTTTCCTTTCTATGTTTAAGTGTAGACTGAGGTTTTCACAGTGGTGTGATTTTTCTTATGTGTTTATGCATTTGCTTGATTTTGATTGGTTCTGATTTGACTCACCTTACCCCCTCTCCTTCTAGATTTGAGAAGAAACCTTCCTAGGATTGAAGGCTAGTAGGCCAAGAGCATTCAATGTACGAGTCGAGTGTTTACTTTCGCATGAGCCAAGCATAGAAGTCTAGATTGTACTCCAACTAAGCTTCCTGGTCTATATCAAAGGATCACCTGCCTTCATGTGTAATGCAAGTAAGGAAATCTATTAGGAAGTCACCAGAATTGATACGGCTAGCAATATGTAACTCTTCCTCAGTCAGGAGAGGCGATCAAGGTAAGGATGTCCTTTGATGTGCTCTTCCATGGGTCGGCCACAAATAATTGTTAACACCCTATATGAAGTTGGAGCGATATAAGTTGGGTCATACTCCAATGTCTTGATTGCGCATCGCTGCTTAGTGTTGGTCATTATTTGGCATCCTTTGAGTTCCCATTGCAATCAAAGAGTGTACCGGTTCTGTAAGAACGGGGATTGCTTTCACCAAGCTATTTCAACTTCTCGATTTCTTGGTTAGTGATAGCAGAAGTAGATCGCTTATCATATGACATAATGAGATGTTTGATGGCTTTCTCTCTAGATATCTCATTGGTGAGAAACTCTGCAACAAATTTGAGTGAGGTACTTTGACGAATGCAAAATTGAATGTATCCCATGATCAAGGCATCGTACGAACTTCGGTCGTTAAGGGCTCTTTCAAAAGGTCCAAGTCCAAGCGGGGAGAGCCAATGACATGAATGTGGCATCTAAGCATCTAAGGAAAACAATCACGTCATCCCCTGTGTCTTTGGCTTTAGGTCTATGGCGAGTGTCAAGAATGATTTTTGCTCATAGGTGGGTGGTTGGGGTTTGACAAAACTAGAGAGTTTGGCAGCAGATGGTTGCAGGTTTGGTTGTTCTTGAGATTGCGGTTGGGTCCCTTGCACAATGGCCTAGGACTAGATTGCTAATGGGGCACTGCTACTTGCGGATGTGGATTCCTGAGTCTTGGTAGAGTTACATGATACTGGTTTGGGAGTAGTAGGCTAAGATTTGGGCCGATAAACTTGGTCGATCTTCATGGGCATAATCAGTTGTGAGTCAATGGGCTTGGTGTCTCAAGGCTTATGCGGCTTCAGGCCTTGACACATTGTATGGCTCGACGGTTAAGTGTGAGGGAGGTGTTTGATCGATGCCTTTAGCTGTTTTAGCCTTAGGGATCCATATCTAGGCATTACCCTCATAATAGCCTTGTGCTTGCAATAGGGTCTTAGGAACCCTTCGCGGCTTAAACATACATTGTTGTCTGTAGCTTTGTCTTGGCCCCCTAGATTTTGAGGTTTCTTTTTTAGCCTTGTGAAGGCATGGCCGATTACTCCTCGGTGGCACGCTCAGATGTCTAGGTATCCATCTAAACTAGGGTTCATGGGCATTGTCTTTGGCCTTAGCGGGTTGTTGGCATACAAGCTTGGCGGGTTGTAACAAGTCACAACCCCCCTCCTTAGACTTGACTACATGTGTTTCTATTGGTGGCTTTGTGGATCTCGTAGGAGTTGTGCAGCCCTTGATGAAAGCTGCTACTATGCGAACATTGCCAATGGCTAGATACATACGCTGCAACTCATAATCGGCATTGTAGTGAGCTTGCTTTTTAAAGGTTCGACCTAGCAATGACTCCGTGTCTGCATCCTTAGTGTTTGGAAACACATAAAATATCACTAGTATGCTCTCAGAATCGATAGAAATTGTAGCCCCACACTTCCCTAGGAGTGCATATGATCAGCCCCCATATGGGGTTCGTTTGGCGGTATTGGGTTGTAATTGTGGTTTGCCAATGTGGGTCTAATGATCGTGGGTTAAGACATTGAAGTCTACTCCCTCATCGATCAAGGCATTGAAAGTGCATGTCTGCTTGGCAATGACCGTGATGCAGAGGTAAGCAAGTTCTATGACTTCCTCATCTTCATCGTCAATCTCTGTGATTGTGGCTACTTGTACCTTGACAGGGGGTTCTAACATTGATGGTTCATGCAGAGGATGCGTGGGAGGGTAGTACTTCTTGATGTGATTGCCATTGAAGAAGCCTATGCCCTTACCTTCGAGAGTACCGAGTTCAACATTACCAGTTCAACTGATGGCACGAACCTTGAAAGGCCCTAGACCTTTAAGCTTCATTTTCTGTTTATGCCTCTTAATGGAGTACAAGAGCATTAATTCTCCTTGTTCAAAGTTGTGCCGCTTGACATGCTTGTCAAACCAACTATTTCATCGTACTTTCTCGCATATGAGCACATGGATAGCTAGAACTTGAGTTTTCGAGAGGTGTTCGAGTTCAACTAGACGTTCCATCCATTCCTTTTTCCCTTCCCATTGTTCATGAACTATAATCCTCAAGCTAGAAACGAAGAACTCTACAAGTAGAATTTCTTCAATTCCATAAGTAAACCTAAAAGGCGTATGGCCTATAGTCGTTTTATAGGCTGTGTGGTAAGCCCACAAGGCTACAATCAACTTGTTATCCTGGTCATTGCGCAAAGAAGAGACTATCTTGGTTAGGAGGTTTACTAGAGTTTTTTTTGTCGATTTTGCCTGATCGTTTACCTGAGGGTAGTATGGTGAGGATTTTCGATGGATAAATAGAAAGGTGGATATAAGATGCGCAATAACTTCATTAATAAACTGTGTGCCCTGGTCACTAACCAGTTCGATGGGACAACCAAATTGTGAGATTACCTACTCCCATAGGAACTTGGCATTCATTCTAGCGTCATTCTTTCTTGTAGCTCTTGCTTCTGCCCATTTTGTTAGATACTCAGTTGGCTACAATGATGTTCTTGGCTTGCAAGTATTGCGCCATGGGACTAATGGGTCCTATGAAGTCAATTCCCCATTTTTCAAAGGGTTGTCGTGCAATCATTGGGGTTAGCTCCATCTGATCCTTGCGAATTGGAACCTTTGTCCACTGACACTCGTCACAGTGCTTAACGAATTGTGTTGCATTGCAAAAAAGCGTGGGCCACCACAGTTGAGATTGTAGTACCTTGTGGGCTATCATATCTCTACTAAAGTACCTCTAACAATTCTGTTGTGTGCATTTGAGAGTGCATCGTGCATCTCGTGCTCACATATGCATCTATGCAACAAACCATATTGTCCTAGCCTATATAGTTGGCATGCTATCAACTGATACGGTTGGATCTTGAGGATAAGTCACCTAAGCTAGGATTTTTCTATCGGTTGTTCAAGTAGTCCATTCTCAAGGACTTAGACTATGCCCAATATGGCATCAAGATGGCTTAAAATAAACTTCTCTCATTGGATAGGCTAAGTAGGTGAGTGTCTAGAAACTCATCGGTGATGCCTTGCCCAGTGGCCTCTCCCATGGGGATATGCAACATGTGGTCAACCACGTAGTGCTGCTTTCCTTTTCGTACAACCACGGACAAGTTGAATTCTAAAAGCAAAAGGAGCCATCGAACTATGCGTCGTGTAGCACAAGGTTTGTTTAGTAAATATAGCAAGGCTTGATGGTCCAGAAGGAAAGTGAAAGGCGTGGCTAATAAATAATACCAAAATTTCTTCATGACAAATACCATGGCGAGACCTTTGACTAGTTCATCTCAGTCTCAGTCAGTTGTCGGCTAGCAAAGCTCATGGGATAGTCAGGATTGTGTTCGCTAGGTTGGCACAACACTGCCCCCACAACAAATTTTGAAGCATCAATATGCATGTGGAAGGTAATGGTCCAATCTAAGGCTCGTAGAATCGGTGCTATGGTTAGAGCCTTTTTCAATTCCTCATATGCACATTGGCATTCTTCACTCCATTCAAATATAATCAATAGTTTGTACAGAGGTATAGCAATCAATGCATCATTCAGTATGAACCGTCGATAATACCTTGTATGACTTAAGAAGCATTGAGCTCCCTTATAGTTCATTGGGTGCGAAAGATCAATAATGACCCTGACTTTTGAAAAGTCCATGGAAATGCTATTCTTCGACACCACATACCCTAGGATGCATACGTGCTTTACCCAAAACTATCACTTTAAGGGCTTCAAAGAGAGAGACGATACATGCGACACTGTTCAAAGACTGCTCGGAGTTTGTCAAGTGTTCTCTCAAGGTCGAGTGAACACACAAGTCATCTAAAAAGACTTCTAACTCTTTCCTGAGCATGTCTTTAAATATAGTGCATATAAGGTCTTGAAAGGTGGCTCGAGCATTAGTCAACCCAAAGGGCATGACTATGTAGGCAAAGACCTCCCACTCAATGGCGAATGCCATTTTATGTCTATCGTCAGGATGCACCTGCACCTGATTATATCCAAAGAAGCCGTTTAGAAAACTCTAGGTCTCTTTGCCCGCCACTCTCTCGAGTAGGTGCTCGGTGTAGAGCAATGGGTAGTTGTCCCTCTTAATGGTGGTGTTCACCTTCTTGTAATTGATACACACTCTAATCTTTCCATTTTTCTTCATTACAATGACTATATGTGACACCCAATATGTGTGCTCAATTTCGTAGATGAATCTCGCTCTCGTCAGCTTGTCAATCTCTTCCTTGACCACATGAGCGTGTTTTGGATTCATAGGATACGATTGCTGCTTGACCGGCGTTGTGTCTGGCATCATGGGTATGTTATGAGTCACTACAATCAGATCTACTCCCGTAAGCTCTTCTAAGGACCAAATGAATACGTCTATATACTCTTGCAAGACAGCAATGAGTCTTTTATCCTCTTCCTCTGTCAAGTCATCGGAAAGAAAGACACGTCAGGGTGTCTCCCCTTCCTGGGCTAGGTTCATCTCCTTGACATTGGCTGGTCCCTCAATGGGTTCACTTGCTTTCCCTTGACGTTTGGCAGCTAGCATGATCACTACCCTATCACCCTTCTTGAACTTTGCAAATCTCTTAGGGAGTTCATGCAGTTTTCGTTGTTCATCTACGCGTGCATCCTTAGGCTATTTTACCCTTTTTTCTTTTAATCGTCTTTGTGCCTCGAGTGGACGGGTATGTCCCCCTTGGTATGGCTAGTCTTGGGAGGCGTAGGTATTTCTGGGTCTCTCTCAAACTCAAAAAAGTGAGTTTGAGAGAGACCCAGAAATACCTAGGCCTCTCTTGGTGGTCCAACTCAGAGAGTGACATTGTTCTAAGCACTGGTGTGGTACCTAGTTGGGTTAGACCTGCTTGTTCAAAGTCTATGGATCCTATATATTCCAACCAAGCACGGTCACGCATGACCCCTTGCTCTATCCTCAAGGCGTTCTTTCTCTATGGCTTCGAGTCTACTTGTATTTGTTCTATCTCTCATCCTTCAGTGTCGTATTCTATGGCATCTATCTCACCCTCACTCTCGTCACATTGAAGGAGTAGAAGTCTTTGTATTTGTCATCAAAAGCATTTTCATCTAACCGCTCGTCGTCTCCTAGGTCTTGATATGTCTTGTGTCTTTGATTGGGAACTACGGCCCAATTGTACATGAGGTTTCGATCATGCAACCTAGTCCATTGCCACCTTGGTTCATCTAAGAGATCTTGGAGTGGCTTGAAATTTGCTACTAGATTGCTAGCTAGCCTGTCAGTCAAATACTCTAAAATCTCCTAGAGTTTCCTCTTCTTGATTGGCACTTTGAAAGTGACAGGGTTAGGTCTTTTGCGAGGATTTCCTCCCATCATGCAGACCGGCACCGAGGGTGTATGCTTGGGCTTGCCGATCATTTTAATGGCCTATTTATACTCTTCATTTTTCAAGAACGGCAGGTTGATGGTAGCAAGGACATCATCCAGTCTCTCTTAGCTTCAGGACATGGGATATACTTAGGGAGGGGCCCATATGACTTCTTGAGCATCACCCTTAAGCATTGTGGAATTGGTGTCGAGGTTGACTGGTGTAGTCTTCTTGAAGTCCATTTCTACCCTTATGGCTTCTGTTCTATTTCCTAGGAAGATGAGACCATTCCCCCAATCTTCAATCGCTCTGGCATTGCACATCCAGGGTTGGCCCAATAGGATATTGTAGTCCACTCCCTTCATGACTATAAAGTCAACTGAGAATTGGACTCCTGTGATTTTCACTTACCCATTTTTAAGCACCCCGAATGGCTACACTTTCATTTCGTTAGCTAATGTGACATTGAACCTAGCAGTCTCGATTGGTGGACTGTCCCAAGTCTGGAGCACTGCATGGCTCAGTACACTAACTCTCTTCCTTGTGTCTACAATCCATTTCCTTGTTATGTCGCCTAGGGCTAAGACCAGTAAGACTGCATGCATCTTGGTGCATCCCCAAAAAGTATTAACGTGCAAGAACTTAGGCACAGATTGCAACGTCAAACTAGGTATCTGTGTCTCTGCATCATGTACTTGTAGGTCTGTAGTAGCTTGCTCTCGTGATCCTTCAACCCACTACTTCAAGTCTTACCATAGGGTTGGATGCTGCCTAAGAAGATCTCCCAAGCTTGGCATCACAAGGGTGGTCACTAGAGTGGTGAGGTCGTTGGCTACTCATCTTTCTCCTATTCCGGATTGTCCTAGCTAATGAATGTGATTGATTTGTTGGCTTGTAGCGTTAAGGCTTTGCCTAAGCAGTACTACTTGTGGCGCACTCACATCTCTCGATTTTGGTTGAGGGGGTGAGATTGGCATGCTTATGCTTGAGAGATCCTTGATCTTGTCTCTAAGATGGGCTCATAATCTTTCAGGTGTTCTTGGGCCTCCTTTACCCACTCCACCTTCTCGATGGCCTCTAAATGGCACTTCGGGTTGTCCCTGACCTTAGCACTTCCCTTTTAGCCGTCTTTGGGGGCTGATGTCTATCCCTCAGTGTCAATGACTTTCTTTCCAATAGATAGCATTGTGGCACTCTAAGTTTTGAGTGTGACTTTAGCTTCGGGTCTCTTATGGCTCTTCTTTCGTATCAAGGCTGTGTCAAGATTGCTAAGATCGGGTAGTGATATGCTGGCCTGCTTTGTTTGTGCATGGGTCATGACATGCACTGGGATAGGTGTAGCCTCCCCATCGTGATTCTTGACACCAAAGGGATGGATGGCATGTTAGCCAAACTCAAGGATGGTTTTCTCTTTGGACAATCAACAAAGAGATGAGTGATTCCGCATTTAGGGCACCTTAGGTCAGTCTTGTCTCTATTTGGTTGCTCCCTTTCAGGATAGCATGATGAGACGTGTCCTAGGTGATCTCAAGTCCAACACATGATTGGTTCTTGGGTGTGCCCTCCTAGGCCTCTACCTCGTCCCCTACCTAATGCCATCACCAGTACTGGTCAATAGTCCTTAAGGACTGCGTTGCTCTCATTGTCATGCAAGACATAAGGGTATATATAAGTCTCTTCCTCAGTTGGCTCCTCCAGGTAGTGGATTGTCAGTGGATGGGTCACATAAGGATTATGTCCATTCTAGAAACAGTCGGCTTAACGTCGAGCTATGATGGCTTCTATCATTCTACCGCGGTGCTCATATCGATTGTGAGAATCATAGCTATTTAGCTGATGGATCTCTTCTAGAAAAACTCCTAAGTTGAGTTCCTCGTTTTACCTGTGTTTTGAGCTCTCTTTTGACGTAGTTGCATTCTCGTGCTCCACCAAGCTGTGGATAAGGTTAAGTAGGTCAGGTAGATCCACGTCTCTGTCGTTGTTCACTTTCCTATGTTGGTCTCCGATTGCATGTCTATGTCTTGGGATCTTTTCCTATTGGTGGGTTCCTTCAAGTTCTTTTATCTGAGTGAGTTCCTTAATTATTGCATACAATCCTCAAATTACCTCCACTCAGCGTGTGTGTATGTGTGTGTTTTTTTCTGTGCACTTGTGCTCAATCAGGCTTTCGACTATTCTTGGGTATACTTCAAGTGCTGGAAATCAAGGTGAGTACAAAGAACAAGCGTCTAAGCGGCTTACACACTCTTGTTTGGTCTTAGACTTGATAGGCTTGTTCGATCAATGTCTAACCGTCTTGATAGGTTTTAGGGTTCCTTCCTGCGTCGTCTTACTCGTTTTAGGTTCGTTTTGGGGTCTATGACTCCACTGAATGCCGTTACGATGCTGACTCTCTCAATAGCCTAATCAAGCTACTAAGCGGCTTTGTCTCATGAATTTGCCTATTCCTTGCACTAGAATGGAGTTGTAGGCATGAAGATGGCTCATCAAGTGCGGAGTTGAGATCAAGCTGGGTACGGTGCAAATTTTCAAAAAAAATTCAAAAATCTGACTCGACCCAACTCGTTCGAATTGTAGGGGCTGAGTGGTGGACTGGGACGCGGGCCGAGGGTCGAATGGCAATAGTGGCCAAATTTGTAGCTCGGACGGGCGAATGGATGTGACTGACGGTCGAGTCAAGTTAGTGGGCCAAGTCAAAATGATCGAGTGGAAATGGAAATGTGGTTTGGGCCGAATCAAGTTAATGAATCGAAACGAGGGCAAATGGTATGTTTCGGCGGGTCGAGGTGTGAGGATTGAGGGCCGAATTTAAAGGTATTGGCCGAGTTGTCTATACGGATGGGCCGAATTGGCCAAATGCAAAAGAGTCAAGGGTCGTATTTGGGACTTGGCCTAGAATGAAGTAACTCAACGGACCGAGTTGCACATGATGACAGCAATGGCGAGGATGGTTTTGTTAAACGCCACAATCCAAGCAATCCCAAGGCACACAAACTTCCAGATCACAACAAAAATGTAGGAGGAAGGGTTTTATATACCTGGCATGTGAGAAGAACTTCCCGATGGCGAGATCAATTCGAATCACCAATGGAAGCTCTCTCTCTCTCTCTCTCTCTCTCTCTCTCTCTCAATGCTAGGGTGAAAAATGAGCTATTCTATGGTCTCTTGGCCCTTAAACCCCTTCCCGGGCAAGGTCTTGCTATCCCCAATCTCTCACTTGCCGACATTAATAATTTTAAACACTTTTTTTTTCCTATTTACAACGATTTGTGCCCTGTTTTGTAGCAGTAAACCCTACGCTTTTCCAATTCTATTTCTTAATCCTAACCTATGCTAAATGCAACAAGAATCAAAAGAAAATAATTGAAATGATTTCTCATTCTTTTCCAATCATCAAACAATCAAAATAACCAAAATACTTACTTGTATCGAAGATGAAAAAACCCCAAACTTCCTACCTATCTAAAGCTCCATTTTGAGGATGAATCCCTTACTTCAATGCTCGATATGAGGGGTGCAAGTGTTCAAGATTGAATCCGAATCCCGGTAACAAAACCAAAATGTAGAGGGAGCTCACGTTCAACTGCCAAGACCCACGGACCGCTTATTGTTTGAAGCATTTCAAGCGAGCTCTAATGGCTATCTCTCACCTAGCCGACGCGCCTTTGAACCTACGAGTATAGTGAGCTTAGCTCAATGCCAAAATGATTTGCCTCCTACCTCGCACACACCGTTAGCTCCACGATCCTAGATGCTAGCTTAAGCATCCTCAAGCCTCCTCCATCGAGCTCCATCCACCATAGTTTCACATATGAGTAAAGAGAAGAGAAGAGAAGAGAAGAGGATATGGTGAAGAGCTTCACCCTCTTGATCCCTCACTCCCACACACTCATGCCCTCACACTCTCACTCACTCTCTCTCAAGAGCACACACACAAGCAAGGTTAAGAGAAGAAGAGAGGACTCTAGTTAGCCACACACCAAAGAATGAGATTCCATTCACTTTTTGATCTTTATATACAAAACCCAAAAATCCCATGGGCACCCATTCCTTTTTACATGTCCGACCATTGTGGCAATGTCCTTTTTCCCATTTCCCTCTTCTTGCCTTATTCCTTAAGCCTACACTCGTCTATTCTTTTATAAATGGAACAAGAGGGAACCTAGTGCTCTTTTTCAAGAGTTTTTAGAGTTTTTTGAGGCATCTTCCATTTAAAAATGTGCTTTATGTCTCAGCTTAAACTTTAGAGACCGTCTCTATGACTTTGCTATTTTTATGTCATTTTTTCGCTCTTTTCCTCTTATTTCTGCCATCTTGAATCGAGGTTAATATCCTCTGATTCCTGATTGGAACTGGTAGCTGCTAGTTCAATGGACTGGCTATTGTTCGTAGATTGAAGTTGCTAAGTCCTTAGGTAGATTAAAAGTGGTTGTATCTTTTGTTGCCCTTTGAGCATTCACTTGTGCAAATCGAGCATCCATTGAGCTAGTCACAGTGGATTGCACAAACATATCCTTAGGTTAAGAGCTAAGGGTAGTGTCATGTCCCCCTTTTAAAGGGTCTCCCTAGGAGGGTTTCTTTTTCACAATTAGCACTATTTGGAGGAACGTGGAAGAGGATAGGCAAGCTTTCCATTTCAATAGCTACAAGGATTTTGCACTTCCCTATAAGTGGTTGTGAGTGTCCCTCGTAAGGACTAAGAGCTACATCAGTCGGTGTGAACTCTGGTTGGCCTAGTAGGGTCTATGCTTCATAGGTCAAGATATTAAAATCAAGTCCTTCATCAACGAGAGCATCGACAATGTGCTCTCTTTTCACGGTGAGTGTGACCCTAAGATAAGCAGACTATACTATTTCTTTATCTTCTAGGTCTTGGCTTGAAATTTTAAGCCTTCTAATGCATGCCCTTGAGTCCCTGACTGCATAACCTAATGTGGATTCTCCAATGATGTCTTGGGTCATTTTTGGAGTGCCATTCAAGGTGCATCTATCGTTAGGACTGTCATATCTAGCCATCCTTGCAATAACTTGATGTTGTTGAATTTTGTTTTGACTAGATGCAATCACGATGTAGCCTATACATGTTTTTGTGGTATGGCCTTTTTGCCCTTGTTGGCTAGATTGGCCCATTGAGGTTCTAGGGTCTCTCTTTGTCTTTGTTCGGGTATGGGATTGTAATTGCTCTTTTGAAAGTGAGAGTCTATGCTTGTGCAGAGCCATTACTACACTAGGATCTAATCCAAAGGACTTGTCACAGCGCATGTTTTCTCTCCAGCCTACTTGGGGGAGGTGCAGAGGGGGCAGAGCCTCCTCTGCAGGGGTCTGGGGGGGCATTCCCCCCCAGCCCCCGTAGGGCCATTACACTAAACACCATGCATGATTTGAAGGACCGTTAGTAGCCAAGTTTTGAACTAATTGCTCTAGATTTCAATCTAGTGATAGATCTATGATGTTCCTTTTGGCTCTGTATGGTCTGTGGGTCAGCTTCAGGGTTTGTAGGTTAAAATTTGAAAAAATCCAAATTCAGCCCATCAAGTTCAAATTGTAGGGGCCCAATGTCCTATTTGGCATGTCCGAATGGCTAAGGGTTGAATGAGAAAGGGCTGAATGAAATTGGTCCAAGTGTTGAACTCGGACAGTCTGAGTGCAATTGTCCAAGGGTCAAATTAGGTGGGCTGAGTCATCAGGGCTGAGGGTTGAGTGGTTCATTCGAATGAGTCTGGGTCAAAGGGGCCGAGTCGGGTGAACCAAGTACAAAATTGGTCCGAATGGTGAACTCGGATGGGCCAAGTGATGAGTGTCTGAGTCAAGTGGGCCGAGTGGCCAAATAGTCGAGGGCCAAGTCAACTGGCCAAGTGGTTAGGTGGTTCGAGTTAGGTGGATCGAGGGCGGATTCTAGGACTCGGCCTAGAGTTGTCATCACTCGGACCATGGGTCGAACACGACATGTTTTTCATCGGTCATGCACAGAATTTGTCACGTGAGACGATCGAGGCCCTCCTACTGGTCAATCACGTCTAGATCTTCTCTACTCATGCAGGAGAAGGTGTGGGAGTACTTGTAGTGGGCAAAAGACTCCTTGACGGCAAGATCAAAGGAGGTCCCCCCAATGAATCTCTCCCTCTCTCTCTAGCTCCCTGAATCCCTGAAATGCAAACTGAGGTCTCTCCTGTCATTCCTGGCCTCTTATTACCCTGCCTAGGCTTGCATCCACCTTACTCTTGCTCCCCTTACTAATATTTAACCCAAAATTTCCTTTGTTTTCATTATTTTTCCTATTTCAGCCTATTATACAACAACATAAAACCCTACTACGTGCTCCAAAGTTTTGCTCCTATCCTACCTAAATGCAAGAAAAAATCATGAAGCAAATACCTATACTACTCCAACCTACTTTTCCAAATTAGAAAAAACAAAAACCTACTCGGTAAGGAGATCCATTACCTCTTCAAACTCCCTTGCTTCCTACCTATCTATCTCAAGCACCGGTTCGGGAAACACCCTACTTCAATACTCGATTCGAAGTGCACAATCGCTCAAGGCTTAGATCCGTTGGTCCCAGCAAGGGAACCAAAATGTAGTGGCGATCAACCGTCAAGACCCATGGACCGCTTATTGTTTCAAGCATTTCAAGCCAAGCACTAATGGCTACCTCTCACATAGCTGATGTGCTATCCATCTCTACGGGTGTAGTGAGCTTACCTCCATGCCTGATCGAGTTACCTCCTCTCCTGAGCAGTCGGGTAGCTCCACAATCCAAGTGCAAGCTCTATCCTCAAGCTTCGTTTCACTTTGCCTTGGCCCTATCTTCCACTTTATATTTTCTAGATTTTTCACCTTGTTTGTTTGAGGGTTAACATTAACCACAAGAAGTACAGCACGCAATGTGCAAGCAAGCATGAGAAGGAGAGAAATTTTTGAAAATAGTCCTTGCATTATTAGCTAGAATATAGTATGCATGAAGCACATGCATATTTGATTTGCCAAAAGGTTACAAGAATTGTATTGATTAATAGTGTAAATCCACAAGCCACGAATAATTGCATGCAATTTATAATGATAACATAGATTCACGTGGAAAAACCGTAAAGGTTCTAGTTTCTTCTCACCATAGGAAAAGAATGCAATGAGGGATGACTGGTCCTTGAGGCCCTAAAGTGGACTTGATGTGCAAGAGAGATGGGAAAACCCTAACCCTAGAAGTCATGTATAAAAAGGACAAGAAAATAAAACATGCTATTCATGTGTGTGCAAACTTTGTGCACTTGCCTTCCTACTTTCATTGTGAGAGAGTGAGTAAGGGTGAGAGTGATAGAGTGAGGGTGAGTGGCCAATAGGTTGAAGCTCTACTCATCTTCTCTTGAAGCACTCTCTCTTGCCATGCCCATGCTTCTCTTTTGCATGTGGAGGTTGTAGAGGATTGAGAGTTGAACGAGCACTCACTTGGATCCTAGAGTGTGCAAAGCCCGTCCTTTATGGGATTGAAGGAAGGCTTGCATTTCTGTGCAAGAGACTATGTGAGACAGAGTCATTTGATTCTTGTGCGTCAAAGCTCTTGAAGCAATAATAGTGTGTCAAATGTCCCACTATATTGAGCTCGTATATAACAATATTTTGGTTTCATTGTTGAAACATAAACCCTAAAAAAACACTCTAGGGTTTCCCTTGTCCTATGCAAGGCTAGGGTATAGCTCACCAATCACGTTGTCTCCTCCTTTTCTCAACACAACCATTGCTTTCCCATGTGCCCTTGTGACTCTCTCTCACACCACCATGGCTCTACGCGATCACCTAGGCCTCCTACCCATTGTTGCTTCTTCTCACGACTCTATCATGTAGGCCATGTACCCATAATCTATCTTCCTACAATCATCTTGCA
The DNA here is from genome assembly GCF_053477565.2 of Lygodium microphyllum. Lineage (NCBI taxonomy): Eukaryota > Viridiplantae > Streptophyta > Polypodiopsida > Schizaeales > Lygodiaceae > Lygodium > Lygodium microphyllum. The sequence continues at coordinate 134,633,297 of NC_141142.1, forward strand.
AGGCACCTGCCCTCTACCATCGTCCCCATCTTCGTCCACTTCTTGTGCTTCGTGTGCCCACCGTCCCCTACTTCTCTCTCTATAACCTCCTCCCTTCTCACTCTCTTTCCTATTCACTATGCCCTATCACGATTTTTGCCACCCCAATCGTCCATATACCACCTCATGCTCTCCTCCAAAGGCCTTGCCAATCCGGCCTACCACCATCTTTTCCCATCTTCACCTCCATCGCTACTTGTGCCACCTTCTCCCATCCACCCTATTTCATACCACACATTAGAGGCCACCTGCCCACCACTAGCTCAAGTGCATACCATGGCCCTCCAACCTCTCCATATCACCCCTCACACCACTGCCTCCTCTCCATCTCTTTTTCTCCTCAACAAAGGCGCTTCACTTCCATGCCACCCTGCCTTGTGGCACACTGTCATGCCACATCTCCACCTCCCTTCCAAGCTACCTACCAGCTTTTACTATTGCTATTTTAGCCACCGCATCAAGGGAGGAGCATACACACATCCCCCCCTTTAAAAGCATTGTAACATGCACACATACTCTTCACCACCCATATTAACACACACATACATGCACTGGACATATGAAACCTCACACATGTCTATCTCTTTTGGTGCTCAAAAAATTCCCTTCACTCTTGCACTACCTTGACTTATGGCACACTGCCCTAGGCCAGCTCTGCCTCCCTTCCAGGCTAACAGTAAGCTTTTTCCATTGCCATTTTAGCCAGTGCATCAAGGGATGATCACACACACCTCCCCCTCCCACCCCCCTTCAAAAGCATTGTAACACACACATACCTCTCACCACCCACATTAATACACACACACACACACATGTACTGCACACATGAAACCTCACACCCCCACCCCACATGCACCACACCCCACACACACACACAAATCCCACACGCACTACACATGTACTCCACGTGCACACCACATTAAATATACACATACACTTAATGCCCACACACACGCACCTACATTACCAATTAATACCATGCATATACACATGCTTAACATACACACATGCACACACGCATCTTAATATGCACACATATATCTATGCACACACTTTGACACACACTCAATGTACACACACACATTACACATTCATTGCACACACATGCACATGCATGCTAAACACACATGCCCGCACGTTATTAGCACCTACTAGGGCATGCTTTCACACACATCCACGCATCACATGTGGAGTGCATACAACTGCTGACCTTAGCATTATGCTATTCACACAAGGGGAGTCAAGGGGAGGGAGGAGGGAGTAAAAGCATCATGCCAATTGCATGTATGCCACCCATAGATACAAGTATCTATGCATGCTCATACACATGTACCACCTCATAGACACAAAGCACACGTACACACCACCTAGTCCTTGTGGCATGCATACTTGCTGCATGTGACTTGTGTATGCGCACTATCCCCTCAAGACCCTAATACCACTCCATCAGAGGGGATGGTCAAGGGAGGGAGGAGAGAGGAAAGATGCATACACATGCATTGTGCATCAGAATGCCCCTAAAATCTACACTACATCTAGCACCATAAGGTATGCCCACATGCATCAATCACCTCACATAGAGCATCCATGTGAAACCGTGCTGCATATGTGTGGAACGATGTGTTTAACACACACACACATATATATATGTGCATCCCTGTGTGTCTAACTGCACGTGTGCATCTATCGCCATTGCAACATGACTAGTCATAATTTGATAAAAATAAACACAATTCTAATAGAAATATGCTAGTAAAAGGATAGAAAGAGAAATCTATATTAGAGTTTGAAGGAAATAGATGAGCAACAAATAGCACAATCACAAATTTCACTCCAATATGAAGAGTGTGTTTCCTCAGAAAAGCATGTCAAAATTGACACAATCCTCCAAATCATCACTTACACCATCATATGACCTCTCAAAAACAAAATGAAAGCACAAAAAGCAAGATATGGCATTTCTTTAAAGACTTATATATCTGAAATGGTAAAGAATTGGACCAAGTGTGTGAGATGGCAAAATATTCTCCTTGATCTCCTCTTTAAACTTCGTGAGTAGAGCTTTGACCAAATTCTACTCCATTTGATCAGAAGTAAGTTTCCAAAATAGGTCTTATGCCTAAGTTAAAAAAAAATTGACAAAAAATTTACCATCACCAAAATTTGTCAAAACACTTAAAATGACCTAAAAATCATTTCCAAACACTATCTATACACATGTCAAAAAAAATTTCAATATGACGACATCACATCCACCTACATTGTAGTATACTCATCGACATTTACACATTCACTTGCACATCTATCACCTTACATAGTGCATTTATGCGTTCATTTTCATCTATAGTTTGCATCACATTTTAGTGCATTCGTGTGTAGCTGACCACACACATTTGCATCCAATCACACAAGTGTGCATTCGTGTGCTTTCGACTACATACACATATACATCCATCTATCATATGCATCCATAGATGCACATATAAATTTACACCCCGTATGTCCCCATTCACATATATGTATGTACTCATAGCACCCTAGGATCCATCCACACAAGCTCATTGCACTCCTTAGTGCATTGTGTGAGCATGTACGTCTAATACACCTTATGCACACTTGTGCACCCTAGTTACACACACTACACCTAGTATACCCACAGTATGTTTAGGTGCATTCATATGCACATGAGGACATTTTGTGTGTTTAACACACTAGCACATCTTCTTGTACTAAGGACCCATTCACACCTAGTGCATTCTCACACCAAAACCCCACCTAAGAATACTTCACGCTTAAGAACCTCCTTCCCCTACCATGCAACTTGCATTACTGCAAATAAAGTAGACCCCAACTCATGTGAATCACAAACTAGGTACATTTGCACATAGTCACACATAGTTCACATACATCTAGGGTACGCACTTATAAGTGCACTTTTGCATATAGACCTACTAATCCACATATCCATCCTAGGACCCACATGCCCGCATATTCACATTACACTAGGTGACCACATGCACCTAGGACCAAGGCACCTAGGTTAGATCGCACCTTTGCACGTGTGAAACTTGGCTGGTGTATTCAACTTTCAGTCATGAATACGAAACGAAAAGTGAAACCAAAAGGATTCGAGCAACATAGATCAAGAAAGAAGGAGCCACATGTTACAAATTTCATGGTGGAGAAACTTGCTTCAGCTAGTGTGCTAAACACATACCATACACACAAGAGGAAGCTCACTTAAGAACACAAGAAGAGAGATGGAGGCCAAAAAATTTCTTGTTGGTTTCTTCTTCTTTTTTCAAACACAACACAATGTAGATAGAGTATAGACAAGCATACAACATAAAGGAAAGTGGCCTACTAAGTCAAACAATGCATAACTAACTATACTAATTGACTAACGCTATAATTATTTCAGTTGTAGGTAGGTGCAACAAACCAAATATAATAAGTGATAAGTCAGTGGCTATTTGAGGATCATAAAGACCACCAATGAGCTAAGTGTAGACGTGCGGACCCATCTAAGTAGGTGATCTATCATCAATGTTCACACGTGATGAGCTTGCCATCTCAATACTCCCCCTCAAGCTCAACTGTATCAGTGCAACTCCAAGTCAAATTTAAAATTTTTGAAGCTTCTTTGCACCCAATGCCTTTGCAAAAATGTCAACTATTTGATCGTGTGATGTCATATATCAAGTCAATCTCTCCTGCACATATATTCTCTCTCACAAAGTGGTAATGCACCTCGATGTGTTTTGTCCTAACATGAAACATTGGGTGTGCATAACTTGGATATACATAACCCTCTAGTTGCTCCATATACACTTACTCAACCAGATCCCCATTCAAGAAGGCATTTTTCACATCCATTTGCCAAAGTTTCTAACCTTAAGATGCTACCAAAGCAATAACAGTTCTCACATTTGCCATTTTAGCAACGTGGCTAAAAGTCTTTTCATAATCAAGTCTATATTGCTACGCATAACCTTTCACAAAACCAACCTTGCTTTATATCTCTCCAAAGATCGATTTGCTTTCCTAAGGTTCTACCTTATAAAACATGTAAGATATCACATTAGTTTAAAAGAAATGATATTATATTTAGAAAAATTTACAGGATTATGTTTATAAAAGGGATTTTCTAATTACAATTTGAGAAAAATACATAAGTTTAGTCAAGTTAAAGGTATCATTTTAACTATAGCATGTTCTTAATATCCTTTGAATGCATGGTACATAGATGATTACTTATAGGTGGACCCCCTGGGTTTTCTTTGTTTTTCACCTTGTATACCCATTTGTATCCAATAGATATTTTATATTCAGGTAATTTGGCCGAATCCCAAGTATCATTCTCAACCAACATAACATACTCTTCACCCATATCTATTCACCAATTTTCATCAAGAATTGCTTCACTCAATTTTGTAGACTCTTTATGAAGCATTAATTTTGTCATATAAGAAAAATGTATGGTTGAATATCCACTATAGGTTAGCCTATCAAAATGCTTTCTCTCTCTTTCTGATCTCCACAACTATGGTGCACTATGAGACTCCCTCTCATGAGGTGATAAATACTTGTTTTTCCTAGTTCCACACGTAGTGACTAATGGTATACCAAGCTCACTATCTAAATTATCACTCTCTTTGCCTTTCCATTTCTCCAATCTCCCCCTCAGTGACATATTTGTGTTGGTGCACATAGAACCATGACTCTACAAGTGGCCTGCCCATGGACTCATAGTAGAAGAGGTTTCACTTGTAGGCCCACTAATAGTGATACTATCCAAAGTACAAATTTTAGCTTGATTATCATTTACTAGTCAATTAGAAATAACCACATTTTGATTGCCATACCAAGAAACCAATTCATCAAATACATCATCTTTGCTATCCAATGTTTCACGTCTATAAGGGTTATACCATTTGTATGCTTTCGTGTTGTGTACATAGCCATCATATACAGACCTAAATGCCTATGGGTCTAGTTTCTTTCTTTTCTCATATGGCACATACACATAGGCAATACATCCAAATACTTTTAAATGGTTGATATCAGATTTGTGTCCATAAAGTTTGTCATGAGTACCGATTGTACGAGTCCTATTCAGAACATATAGTGCAGTCACAACTACTTTAGCCAAATAATAGTTTGGTAAATTCTTCTCATTCAAAGTAGCTCTTGCATCTTCCATAAGCACTATATTTTTCCTCTATGCTACTACACCATTCTATTGCGGTGTATAGTTACATGCAAGTTACTGTTTGATTCCATGCCTAACAAGATACTTGTTGAACTCGTGAGAGACATATTGACCTCCTCCATCTGATCTCAAACAAGAGATATAAGATCCAAACTCATTTTTAGCATGACATTTAAAATCTTTGAAGCCATCAAGCACTTTATCCTTGTGCTTCATAATATATAGCCAAGTGCACCTATGATAGTCATCAATGACGGAGACATAGTACTTCGTACCACTAAAAGATGCATTCTTTGCTCAACCCCAAACATCAGAGTGCACTAAGTGCAATGGTCTAGTGCTATTCCAGACATGTCTAACAAATGGAAATCTAGCTTTCGTTTTCCAAACTGCTAAGCTGACCAAACATGTACTAAGTCCATATACTTAAAACTTGGGAGACCAAGTATAATCTCTTTCCATTGCATATTTTTCAGCCACTGTATATTGACATGCCCAATGTGTTTATACCATATTTCAACATCTTGAATTGCTCCAGTATCATGACCAAGCATGGCTACCTTTAGATCACCAATATTGGCATCTAAAATATACATCTTGCTGTTATGTTTACCCTTTGGAATCACTTTATAGTCATTCCCATTTTCTTCTATGAGACATCCATCCTTGTTGAGTCCAACCTGCAAATTCTATTAAACCATTTATCCAATAAACAATAATTTTTTGGTAATAGATGGTACATGAAAAACATCATGTAGAATCTTTTTCTTCCCATAATGCATGACCAAAGGTAGAAGACCTGTATCCTTAATGTCATGCCATGTATCATCACCTATACATACATAACCATGATATCCTACTGTCATCTCATCAAAGCATTCTCCATGTGGGGTCATATGATTGAAGGCACGTGAGTCAATATTGTACCATTTCCCATCATCCTTTCCTTTTTTATGCATGTCTTTTGATACATGTGTCATGGAAAACAATTTATCTATATGATCGTCATTACCATTACTAGACGATGCATAATGACCATTTTGTCTACCCTTAGCTTTCATATCAACCTACTTGTTGCGACAATATTTTGCAATATGACTATACGCATCACAATAATGATAATCATTGTCTTTATTTGACTAATCATTAGGCTACCAAGTACCTCTACATAGCCATGTCCTAAGTCCATATACTTAAATCTCATGAGAACAAGTAGAATCTCTTTCTGCTGGATATTTTTCACTCGTTGTATTTTGACATGCCCAATGCATTTATACCATATTTCAACATCTTGAATTGCTCCACTATCATGAGAAAATATGGTTTCCTTCAGTTCACAAATATTGGCATCTAAAGTAAACATCTCACCATTCTGTTTACCCTTTGGAGTCTCTTTACAATCATTCCCATATTCTTCTATGAGGCACCCATCCTTGTTGAGTCTAACTGCAAATTATGTTCAACCATTTATCCAATAGACAATAATTTTTTGGAAATATATGGTACATGCAAAACATAATGTTGACTCTTTTTCTTCCCATAATGCATGACCAAATATACAATACTTGTATCCTTCATGATGCCAGGAGGCATATTTCACGGTGGATTCCGTGCCACGGTGGATTCCGTGAGGTTTTACGGTGGATTCTGTAAACTTTGATGACTGGGGCTCATACACAAAGTGGATTCTTTTTGCAAGAAGTTGATGGGGATGCCTATCCTTTTCAGGCATTTCATTAAATTTAGTGTGTACATGGGTGATTCCGTAAAATGCATATTAAATTAATAAACATTTATGAGTTTAGAGTGCGCACTCGTAATAAATTAAGGTTAGGATTGATTTCTAATGAGTTGATTTATTTATGTAGCTGAAGACTGCTAGGTATTCACTTTTGTCGGTTTAATTGTATTATTTTACTAACGATTGTGAATGCTTCAGTTGATGTGTAGAGATAGCAGCTGTGGCATAGAAAAGCATTGGAGGATAGCGAGTATTCGATTTATCACTTATATTTTGGTGGGCGCATATCTTAGGCATGGCGCCTATATTTTGTCGCGCCTATTTATTGAGGCATTGGATATTTATTTATTATTTTGTATGCGCATGGACGCACGATTATGTTATTTGTACTTGGACATTGTATTGGGTATGCTTGACTCTTTGGGCCCCGCCCATTAGCTTTATCTCTATTTTGTGCTAAAGAAAACTCAAAAGCTAAAAGCTTGCTATTTTGTAATTTGGGCTATTATTTGAGCTTGAAGATGATTAATATATAAAATATATGCTTTGTGGAGCGCTCACACAATGCATGGGGGGAGATTGCACCCAATTAGTCTCTTGTTCATGTTGTGCATACTTTTTACCTTGAGTTTTGTGCAAAAAGTAGAGTTCTTTTGTTCTTGGGGACCTTCCGGCATTCACTACATGAGCGTACAGTATCCAATCTGTGCACCAGTGGTATCAGAGCGAAGCTGAGATCAAGAGCTTCCAATCGCTACCTATCTTGTGCGAAGGCGGAGCTCTTGGAACGATCGAGCTCTACGGTCAATCTCATCGTGAACGGTCGATACGGGCGGATTCCTGGCAATCAAGAACCTGTGTTTCCATCTTCAGATCGCGAAGGACCGGCCTGCAACAGCGAAGGACCACTCCTACATCCTCTCATACAAGTCGTGGTTACACAGAGATAAGCCATATCTTTTGCCAAGCTTAAAAGCTTAAGTTGTAAAGTCTTAAAAGCTTAGTTCAGTTTGAAGCTTTAATAAAGCTTCAAAATGTTGATTTGTGGGAATGTGAGGACGTTCAGGGCGCGAAATTTGCACCGAGGGCATATTCATGTCCTCAAAATCGACGACTGATTAAGAAGCATAAAGCTTCTTAATCCTCTAAGTCATCCAAGGCTTTTCAACTATTCAAGTCTTCAAAGTTCTCCAAGTTCAAGTTTTGCAAGTCTACTAAATCAACCAAGTTCTACAAGTTTTGGTACTCTGCAAGTCACATAAGTCTGCAACTCTGCAAGTCAGACAAGTCACCTAAAGTCAAAGTTGACTTCTATTCAAAACTCATAGAAGGGTTGTTCCTGCTCAGAAACTCCAAACTGCAAAGTTGTTCATTGGAAGGTACTGTTCGCATACGCAGGTCTGCTGAACCCATTTTAGCATGCGCAGAAGATTAAAACTCAGATTTTTCAAAGATTACAAATCTCGCAATAGCCAAAGACGAAGATTGTGAAAGCCACACACAAAAATATATAAGCCTTGTACACCCGATCTTGAGCTACGCTCATCTCGCTAATTGGATTTTGAGAGTGTGAGATCTTTTGAAGTTTTGCAGGATGACAGAATCACATATGGATGATTTAATGGCTAAAGACGATCTTCCTGAACCTACGATGGAGCAAAAGCTGGACTTAATTATGATGCAGTTGGATGAAGAACGACGAGCTAGGCAAGCATTGCAAGTTCAATTGGCTAATTTACAAAGATCGACTACCGACAAAGAGGAACCTCAATTTGAAGACCTTATTCGACGTACCATCGACGCAACTCTCAAAGCTCAATCCATCCGCAAGGAAACAAAGATAAGTAAAATAAATTTCAAATTCCATACTTTCAATGGCACTCGAGAGGGAAAAACTGTTCATGCATTCATCAGTCAGTTTGATGATTACTTTCATGAGGAAACATATGCACAAAAAGATAAAATCAAGTGTGTCACTAATCATTTAGTGGATAGAGTATCTCTTTGGTGGACCGTGGTTCGTAAGAGTATAGATTGTCCCACTACCTGGGAGAATTTCAAGAAGAAATTTATGCAGAATTTCCTTCCTCCACAATTCGATGAAAAATCCATATAGCAATGGGACCTTCTTCAGCAACGAGATTGTGAGCCTATTTCTCAGTACACCAAATGCTTTTGGAATGCATTACTCCAGTTACACATGCTTGAAGACGTACCTGAAGCGACACACAAGCACAAGTATATATCTGGATTACTTGGGCATTAGTATGCTGAAGTTAATATGTTCAAGCCTGCAACTCTTGAAGACGCAATTTATTTAGCTCATGACACTGAAGACAAGCTTCGAGGAAGAGACAAGCGTCCATAGCAATTCCAAGCCAATGGTAACTATGGATCTAAGCAATTCAACTCAAATTTTAGAAGATTTAATCAAGGTCGTTTTCCTTCATCATCTTTCCGTAAAACTTGGGTAAAATCACCTGCTTTACCATCCAATACCAATCAAAACCCCAAGCCAATTCCACAGCCAAATCCTAATATTCCTAGACTTCCTGCCATTGCAAACAATGTAACCAAAGCCAAACCTATAGTATGTTACAAATGTCACCAACCTGGACATCTAGCAGCCAACTGCCATTCGAAGAAGCCACCTGTCCATATCAACTACCTTGGAGCAATGGAAAATGACGAACATGAAGAAATGCCTGATTTCACGGAAGATGAAGACGACATTACAACTTCTTCGGATACTTTACCAGGTATGCCAACTCCACATTCTTTATTGACAATGAAATGTTTAGTGCATGGAAAGGAAAAGATTATTTTGCATGATGATGGTAGTACTCATGATTTTATTTCTGCAAAGCTAGTAAAAGAATTGAAATTACAAACTGTTCCTACGCATTATCGCATTAAAGTAGCATTCTTAGGCCCTAGGTATTATGGAACACAGGAAGTGCATGATTTAGAAATTCAAATTGGTAAATACACTGAAAGAAGGAATTTTCTAGTTGTACCATTATAGTCTAGTGATATTATCTTAGGTATGCCTTGGCGTCATCAGCATAACCCCGATATAGATTATTCCACGCATTCAATTAATATTCAATTTCAAGGAAAACATATTACATTGTATGATATGCATGCATCTAATGCTTTTCCACTGCTTTCGCATACTCAAGCTAAACGTGTATTACGCAAAAGTAGTAAATCTTATCTCATTTGGGTGAATGAACTACAAGTTAAAGAAAATCATATGCACCCTAGGCATAAAGAATATCTTGCACACTTTAAAGATTGTTTTGCAGAAGATCTACCACTTGGTTTACCTCCTTCACATCCAGAAGACCATAAAATAGATTTGATTCCTGGTACACAACCACCTTGTATAGCACCATATAGGCATAACCAGATAGAGCAAAAAGAAATTCAAAATCAAGTTGAGGAATTACTAAATAGAGGATTGATTAGACCTAGTAGTTGTCCATTTGGTGCACCTGTTTTGTTAGTAAAGAAGAAAAATAATACTTATCGTATGTGCATTGACTATCGTGCTTTAAACAAGATCACAGTAAAGAATAGATATCCAATTCCTAGAGTTGATGACCTTATGGATAAGCTGCAAGGTTCTGCCATATTTAGTAAAATAGATCTTAAATCTGGTTATCTTCAGGTGAGATTAGATAAGTCTGACATATTTAAGACTGCATTTAGGACACAATTTGGTCATTATGAATTTTTAGTGATGCCTTTTGGATTGACTAATGCACCTGCTACATTTAGTAGAATGATGAATCATATATTTTTGAAATATCAGCATTTTGTTATTGTCTTCTTTGATGATATTTTGGTGTTTAGTCAAAATGAGAAAGAACATTATGAACAACTGTCATTGGTTTTTAAGTTATTAAAAGATAATCAACTGTATGCCAATCCGGAAAAGAGTGAGTTCTTTAAAACAGAAATTGAATATTTAGGTCATATCGTATCATCAGATGGTATTAAGGTTGACCCTAAGAAAATAGAAGCAATATTGAATTGGCCTATACCTAAAAATGTGCATGAGTTACGATCTTTCCTAGGTCTTGCTAGTTTTTACAAGAAGTTTGTGCGTAATTTTTCATTACTTGCTTTGCCTTTGACTAAACTTTTATAGAAAGGTATTGTTTATCATTGGTCTGATAATCAACAGAAATCCTTTGACTTATTGAAACATGCGTTAACCCATGCTCTTGTATTACAATTGCCTGATTTTAATAGACCATTCTTTTTGGTACTGACTGATGCTAGCGGATCTAGAATAGGAGCCGTACTTATGCAGGACAATCATCCCATAGCCTATTCTAGTTGTAAACTGAAACCCTCCAAACTTAAATATTCCACATATGACAAAGAATTATTAGCTCTAGTACAAGCTTTAAGACAATGGAAACACTACTTAATAGGTTCCGAGTTTATGATTAAGACCGATCAACAAAGTATTAGACATTTACTTAGCCAGCCCCAAATATCTGACTGACATATCAAATGGGTGCCTTTATTCAGAGTTTTCATCCTATCATTCAATATCAACCCGGTAAAGAAAATGTAGTGGCCAATGCATTAAGTAGAAGACCTGCCATTCATAATATTTCTGTTATATCATTTGATTCTTTAACTCTTATGAAAGATACTTATCATCAGGACATTACTTTTCATGCTGATTGGAATAAATTAGTTAGAAATAACTGGATTCCTATTGATTCACTGTCTTATAATGATGGATTCATGTTTTATGAAAAGAGATTATGTGTTACAGTTCCTTTCAGATCTTTTGTTTTGAATGAGATTCATTGTCCTCCATATCAAGGTCATAGAGGTATCATATCTACTTTACGTACATTATTTGAAGATTTTTATTGGCCACATATGGACACTGATGTATCTAACTTTGTTTCTGAATGTTTGATTTGTCAAAGAGTTAAGAGATATCACGGTAAACAGTATGGATTACTTATGCCTTTATTTATTCCATCAAGACCATGGAAACAAATTTCTATGGATTTTATTACTAGTTTACCTAATACTAAAGCTAACCATGATATGATTTGGACTATAGTAGATAGGTTTAGTAAACAAGCATATTTCATTCCATGTAAGAAAACTTTAACAGCATCTTAGGCAGCACAATTGTTTTTGAAAACTATTTTCACTAACCATGGATTACCAAAAGTTATTTTTTCTGATCGTGATTCCGGATTTTGTAACAACTTTTGGATTACCTTGTTTGCTAACCTAGGCACAGAATTTGATTTCTCATCTGCATTTCATCCTGAAACTAATGGAAAAACAGAAGCCACTAACAGTACTATACTAGATCTTTTACGTGCTTACACTATTTCTAAACCACAGACATGGGACACACACTTGCATTTATTACAGTTTGCATATAATAATATACCACACACATCTACAAATAAAGCACCGTTTGAAGTGATTTATGGTTATAGATTATCTACACCTGTTGCATCTTTATCAAATAGAATTCAGAGTGCTGATGATATTGCTAGTATGCACGCTACTATTTTTGATGAGGGTAAAGACATGATTGCCAAAGCCCAGCAATCATATACCAAACAAGCCAATAAGAAAAGACAAGCAATGAATTTCAAAGTTGATGACTATGTTTGGTTGAGAATAGAAAAACGTAGATTACAAAGTGTAGATAGACACCCAGTTGTCAAATTAGCCCCTAGATTCTATGGACCATTTAAAATTATTCACAAAATTAATGACAATACATTCAAGTTAGAATTACCACTTCACTGGAAAATTCACAACACATTTCACATTAGTTTATTACAACCCTTTAGAGGCCAATTACCTGTACACCCTGTTTATGAAAACCCACCTTTGTTAGAGGAAGAGACTGAAATACTTGAACCTGAAGCTATCATAGATACTGACTTTATGACCACTAGAATTGGCCGAAGATATTCTAGATATCTAGTCAAATTTAAGAACCATCATGTAGAGGAAGCCCAATGGATGCACGCTAGAGACTTAAATGCTTTCCCCACTTTGCTAGCTCCACATTGAGCTAATAGCAATTGAGGTCAATTGCTATCCCACCCCGGGGGTATGATGCCAGGAGGCATATTTCACAGTGGATTCTGTGCCATGGTGGATTCCGTGAGGTTTTACGGTGGATTCCGTAAACTTTGATGACCGGGGCTCATACACAAAGTGGATTCCTTGTGCGAGAAGTTGATGGGGACGCCTATCCTTTTCGGGCGTTTCATTAATTTAGTGTGTACATGGGTGATTCCATAGCGGGTGATTCCGCAAAATGCATATTAAATTAATAAATGTTTATGAGTTTAGAGTGCGCACTCGTAATAAATTAAGGTTAGGATTGATTTCTAACCAATTGATTTATTTATGTAGCTGAAGACTGCTAGGTATTCACTTTTGTCGGTTTAATTGTATTATTTTACTAACGATTGTGAATGCTTCAGTTGATGTGTAGAGTTAGCAGCAGTGGCGGAGGAAAGCATTGGAGGATAGCGAGTATTCAGTTTATCACTTATATTTTGATGGGCGCATATCTTAGGCATGGCGCCTATATTTTGTCGCGCCTATTTATTGAGGCATTGGATATTTATTTATTATTTTGTATGCGCATGGGTGCATGATTATGTTATTTGTACTTGGAAATTGTATTGGGTACGCCTGACTCTTTGGGCACCGCCCATTAGCTTTATTTCTATTTTGTGCTAAAGCAAACTCAAAAGCTAAAAGCTTGCTATTTTGTAATTTGGGCTATTATTTGAGCTTGAAGATGATTAATACATAAAATACATGCTTTGTGGAGCGCTCACACATGAATGCATGGGGGGAGATTGCACCCAATTGGTCTCTTGTTCATGTCGTGCATGCTTTTTACCTTGATTTTTGTGCAAAAAGTAGAGTGCTTTTGTTCTTGGGGACCTTACAACATTCACTACGCGAGCGTACAGCATCTGATGTGCGCACCACTTAATGTCATGACGTGTATCATCACCTACACATGCATAACCATGAAATCCTACATTCATCTCATCAAACCATTCTCCATGTGGGGTCATATGATTCAAGGCACCTAAGTCAATGTAACATCTCTTATTAGCATTTCCTTGCTTATGCATGTCTTTTGATACATGTGTCATAGAAATCAATTTATCTGCATGATCATCATTAGCATTACTAGATGATGCATGGTGACAATGTTGTGTTCTTCCTTTGGAGACAAAGTCTCGCATGATCTTCTCGTCCTACTACTGCTTGCTCAATGTTCATTAAACAAATTATGAGATTGTCACCATAACTGGCCTCTACAAAGTTCTTGATAAATATATATTTGAGTAGGATGAATGCTAATTTCTCAATGGCATCTAGTCATGTGAACTAGGTTCATCCCTTCTCTTTGAGGCACAATCCAATAGCCTTAGCTCTCATATCAGCCTACTTGTTGCGAAAATATTTTGCAATATGACCATACCTATCACAATAATGACAATCATTGTCTCTATTTTATTGATCATTAGGTTGCTAACAAGTACCCCTATATAGCCTATCTTACCAATGCTCCAATGATCTAAGCTTGAAAATGACCTTACCAATGGATAAAAAAATATGCTCTTATACCATTGAAATGAACTTTGTCTATCTTGAAATAAAATGCCAAGAAAATCAAGAAACAATATATGAGCCAATTAGCCATATACGTGCCATAGTTGAAACTTGTTTTAACTATAGCATAATGACATTAGGGGGAGTATAGACTCAAAAAGGTCATCATAAGAATTGGATTAGGAGAAGATTACTTTTCCTAATCTCGCAATAATGGTGGGCTTTAATGTCATGATGACAATCGAAAATGGTTTTGAGCCAAATCAGGTGGTATACAATTAAAATTGCCAGAAACTCCTACAAAAATATATGTTAGTCACGTAATATGCTAGTAAAAAATATTGTGCCAAATCACTATGGCACGTAGTGGATGCCAGCTTCTTCTCCTCAAGCTCAGCATGAGCTTGTAAACTTCAAGAATAGTCATGAAGCATCAAAGCTTCTCAACTCCCAAGGCCTTGGTAAAAATATATGTATCTTGATTCTCTGTGTTGACATAAACCAAGTCAATATTAGCTACTAGAACCCACTCCCGAATGGCATGGTAATGGACCTCTATGTGTTTGGTCCATGCATGACACACTAGGTTCTTAGCCAATTGAATACTACTAAGGTTATCACAATGGATGATAACCTTCTTATCCACCTGTGTCTGCAAATCACCAAGTAGCTTGTATAACCAAGCTACCTCACGTGATGTAATTGTAGCACCTTTGTACTCTGCCTCTGTGTACTAGATAAGGTAACCATTGGCTATTTCTTACTACTTCAAGTAATAACACCACTTTCAAATGAAAATATAAAACCACTAGTAGATCTCATGTCGGAAATGCTACTAGCCTAATATACATCTATGTAACCATGTAAATCCAATAGTATACTTGTACCATAGAATAAGGCATAGTCCAATACGAACTTGACATAGTGCAATATGCATCCCACTACATCTAAATGTGGCTTCCGTGGAAGCTTCATAAAGTGACTCTCCAAACCAACTGTGTAGTTTAGGTCTGGCCTAGTGATCATCAAATAGATAAGTTTGTGCACCATCTTTTGATACATAATGACATCCTCAATCAAGTCACTCTCATGTGCACTAAGCTTAGCAATAATATCCAAAGTTATAGAAATAGGCTTGCAATTAGCCATATTATACTCCTTCAACATATCAAATGCATATTGTGTCTATGACAACCATATACCCTCTGGAGTTCTTATGATATCAATGTTGAGAAAATAGCACAGTTCTCCTATTCTTTCATCTCAAATTTAGCCTTGAGAAGACCCTTCACATTGTCAATCTTTGTCTCAATATCAACCATAATGATCAAATCACCCACATATCTAGTAATGACCACAATACCTACATCACTCTCACATACATAGAGTGAGTAATCAACCTATGGTCTGTGAAATCCAATGCTCACAAGG
Source organism: Lygodium microphyllum (assembly GCF_053477565.2). Classification (NCBI taxonomy): domain Eukaryota; kingdom Viridiplantae; phylum Streptophyta; class Polypodiopsida; order Schizaeales; family Lygodiaceae; genus Lygodium; species Lygodium microphyllum. The sequence goes on from NC_141142.1 coordinate 134,649,370, forward strand.
TATTCTACAATCCTGTCATGGCATGCCCTAGGTTCTTGGTTCACTCCATATAAGGCCTTACAAAGCTTGCATAAATAATCTATATAATTCTCATTTACATAACTAGGTGGCTCCTCCACATAAACTCACTCTTGCAACTCCTCTTGCAAGAAGGTATTCTTAACGTCCATTTGATGCATCATCCAACCTTCTCATGTAACCATTACTATGATAGCCCTTATAATAGCCATTTTAGGCACTAGACCAAAGATATCCTCATGATCAATACCATGAGTGTGTGCATACCATTTAGCAACTAGCCTTGCCTTATAGCACTCAATGGATCCATTTGATTTATGCTTGACCTTGTAAAACCATTTGCATTCAATAACTTTCTTGCCTTCAAGTAAGAGCACCAACTCCTATGTGTCATTATCTATAAGTATAATCCTTTCTTCAATCATAGCATGATTCCAATGCTCATTACCCAGTGCATCCTCAAAAGAAGTGCTAGATATTCTCAATACCCCACCCTTGTAAGGTGCCACAAATGATCTATGGTACTCTAAGTTGTAAGGCTCCCATTATGAGGAGAAGCCATGTGTTAGTACAGACATTGTGGATCCTAACTTGTATGTCATATGAGGTCTATGTGACCAAATGGAAAACATGTGACCTTTGTGAATCTATATGCTCAATGCCCCACCCTCATAAGGTGTGACCAATGATCCATGGTGCTCAAAGTTGTAAGGCCTCCATTATGAGGAGAAGCCAAATGTGAGCCCAAATATTGGTTGAGTCCTGAATTGTATATTAAATAAGATCTATGCGATCGGATGGCAAAAGAGTGACCATTGTGGGTCTAATCTTTGGGTTGGATTGAGTAGTTAAGCTAGTAGCAACTCAAGGCACATTGCATCGAGTTGCAGGGTAAGGGAGTTAAAAGGGGCCCCTATTTTGGAGTCCGTGAACCGTGGAAGTGGCCCCTGGCTGGGGGGTCCCAGGGGGGCCAGCGTCCCCCCTGGTGGGGGTTCGGGGGTAGCCCCCCAAGCTCGATGGTAAAGGGAATATTTCTTGGAATATTCCTTGGCTGACTAGTGGAGGCTCATATGGTAGGTCGTTCATGCCGACCTAACCACCTTCACCGGCTATAAAAGCTAAACCCCTTCACAGCCACCATCAATCATCTATCTTTCACCCAATCAGAGTTGTTCCAGCTAGCCTTAAGCTCTTCACCTATTTTATGTCTAGATCGCCATCTAAGCTTCATTGTGGAAGCGCACGTGTGGACAAAGCCATCTCTGTATCAATTGCTTGGAGCTAAAGAATTTTTTTAATTCTCCTCTTATCTCTTGTGTACTCTCTATCTCTATCTCTTTCTCAGATTTCGCTCGCTGCGCCGTGTAATTTTTATAGCCTTTGGGTTAGATAGAGTAATTATGCATGTAGCAACTTGAGGCACAATGCATCGAGTTGTGGGATATGGAAGTTACATGGACCCCTATTTTGGGGTTTGGTGGACGTAGAAGTAGCCCATTAGCTAAGGGGTCTTAGGGGGGCCAGTAGCCCCCCTCACAAGAGTCCAGGGGCAATGGCCCAATCCGATAGTAAAGGGAATATCCCCTAGAATATTCATTGGTCAACTAACGCATGTTAATAATATGATCGGACTTGCTGACCTAGACTAGCTTCTCGGGCTATAAATGGAAGACCCCTCTAAAGCTATCGGCAATCTATCTTTCACCTAGTTAGAGTTCTTACAACTACAATAAGCTCTCCACCTATTATCTGTCTAGATCGCCATCTAAGCTTTATAGTGGAAGTGCATGGGTGGACAGGTCAGTCTCTGTTCTTCTCATATTTGTTATGTGTTCTCTACTCCTTACTTAGATTCTATATGTTATGATGTGTAATTTCTATAACAAGTGGGTTCCACATCCTATACAACATTAGCCATGTATGCATAGTGATGAACTACATAGCTATCATATATCAATTGCTCCATTGACTTTCTTACTCTACTTGACCTTTGTGGATGTGAATCACTACTAGGTTCTTTAGCATCCTCTTGTGCATTCCACATACCAAGTGTTTTAATAGATGAAATCCCAATCTCCTCATCCGAGCTCTACTCAGATCCATATGAATCAACATCAACATGAGAGAAATCTAATGATACATTTGTCGTAATAGGTGATTTCTCTTTACCTTTTCTTAACATTTGTAATATTCTTAATGGAGTAACCTATGACCTCAAATTTCCACTCCAAGATCTATCAAGAGAACTATGACTAGGAGACTCTTGTGGTCCACTCAATGTCTGTGTGACTATCAATGACTTTTCTATATAGACACACTCACATACTCATCAATCCTAATTGCATTCTATGCATTACTATACTAACTAGTCATTTAATCAAAACCAATATTCTTGCTAACTCTCAGCTTATGTGTAACAAGGTTGTAACATCTATATCCCTTTTTCTCATGAGAATATCTAACAAAGACACATTTTTTTTCTTTGGGATCCAATTTACTATGCAATTCATTAGGAATATGCACATAAGCAATACATCCAAATACTTTCAAATCGGTGTCATACCATGCACAACAACAGCGGGTGTCTTATTCATATTGTATATATCACTGGTAATTGCTTTAGCCCAGTAGTAATGAGGTAAGTTTTTTTTAAATATCAATATATGAGCCACCTCTGCAATATGGCTATTTTTCCACTCAGCAACTTCATTTTTCTACTAAGTATATCTACATGTGTATTGTCTTTGTGTAAAAAGTTAAAAAACTCATTGGAGAGATATTGTCCCCCTCCATCCAACCTTAGGCATTTAATATTTTACCATGTCTCCTTCTTAACCAAATCCTAAAAGATTTTAAAGTGAGTAAATATCTCACTTTTCTTATGCATGAGATAAACCCATACTTTGCGAGTATGATAAGTAATGAAAGAAACAGAATCATGCAACTACTCAAAGTTGTAGTCTTTATAGGACCCCATACATCAAAATGTATCAATTCAAGTGGCTTCTTGCATGCATGCTTTTCATGTGGAAAATGCATGCCTTGCTTGATATCCAAGTTGACATGCTTCACATAACTTGTATATCCCATCAACTCTAAACTTAGGCAAGCCATCCACAATCCTTTTTGACTACATGTCTTTCACCGCCTACACATTCACATGACCGATTTTCTTTCTCCAAATTTCAATATTAGTTACAATACCTTAACCTTGTGTAAACATGGCAACATCCATTTTAGGTAGAGTCATATCAAGTCAAAACCACATCCTTCTCTATTTTGCTATGCATCATAACCTTGACCACGACCACCACCTTGGCCTTTGCCACAACCTCTTCCTATGCTAGTAGAGTAAAACACTTGTTAATACTTGTTTTTTCTTTGAGAAGAAGAGGAATCTAATCCAAGGTTCTTCTTCTCAAGGATCGGCATAGAAGTAAGGTCTACAAAATCAGGGATATCATCCCTCGTATTTATAGATGACCTAAATCTCTTGTATTCATCTCCAAGTCCATCTAAGCATACACACATAACATTATCATCATCAACTATCACACTAATAGATCCAAGAGCTTCCACAGTACTCTTGATCTTCAAGGCATAATCATTAATGTACACTTTCTCTCTTTTCAGTTAGTTTGAGCTGCAAGTTTTTGGCCTTTGTATTTACTTCGAACAACCTTGCCAAATTCTTCCATGCAATAGCATAGATTTTGAATTCCTACAAATTTCCCATCATGCTATCTATGGCACTAAAAAACAGCCAATACATGACTTTATTTTGTGTCTGCTCCCAATCTTTCTTAGCCTTTAACTATTCTGTGGTAGCATTTCGTGCAAGAACTTCAGGTGCTACTACCATGTCTCCAATATCTGGCCAAACACCTTTTCCTTCAAGAAATTAATCATCCTAAACTTCAATGTAGGATAATTTTTCTTATCAAGCATCTTGCTAATAATCTAGTTGAAGTTATCAAAAATTTTGAGAAAAAAAAACATTGTAAATACTTACAATCTACAAGTGATCTAATACCAAGTGCACCATAACTAGTCACGTAGCCTTTTTCATTGACTACACGATAATAACTGCAATTTGTAATATGTATGCAAATGCCTTTGTATTTACAACCCAACAAATGCCTGAAACCCTACAGATTCAAAATATGTAACCTATGCACCTGTAAACATTGGACACAGCCAAAACTATAGTATACCTAGAAACTCCTATCATGACCTCTTGTAGGTCCAAAACAAAGCCAAAAATGCCAAAAATGACAACTCTTTCTACTCACCAAGTTTCACTACAATTGGATACTAAAGTCATGCCAGCCTCATGTCATTGACCTACTAGAGTCATGCCAGCCTCTTGTAGGTCCAAAACAAAGCCAAAAATGCCAAAAATGACAACTCTTTCTACTCACCAAGTTTCACTACAATTGGATACTAGAGTCATGCCAGCCTCTTCTAGGTCCAAAACAAAGCCAAAAATGACAAAAATGACAACTCTCTCTACTCACCAAGTTTCACTACAATTGGACACTAGAGTCATGCCAGCCTTTGTGGCTATAACCTAAGGCAAATCGAGCAAGGTGGAAGATCTTCTTACATGTTGCTTGCTTTCTTGCTTTTGTGCTATGACACATTCACCTTAACCTTCAATAAAGCTTCACATAGTCGTGGGACAACTGTTATACCATAAAAATAGACAAGAAGGGAGAGAGGTGAAGCATGTAAGAGTACACACACAAAAGAAATGGAGAGGAATATACAAAGAGATAGCGCTAAAATCTTATCTTTCTTCTTTCTTCTTCTTCCACACATAAAAGACTAATATGAAAGTACCACAACATATATGCACGTGGTCACTAAGTGTAAACCTACTAGGAAAGAAGAGGTGACACAATAAATGTGCCATCACCAAGGCACATAGGGGATACTAGCTCATGTAGAACTCGAGATCTCAACACTCACTTCCTTGTTACACTTTAGCCAATTCTCTAAAGCAAGGGTATAAAATTTGTTTTATTACAATCCTTGGATGTTATAATACTTTGAAATCCCTGCCCCTTCTTGAAAAGCCAACACATTAGAACCCCATCTAGACACATAGTTAGTAAAAAGGTAGTCCCCTTGAATTGATACATAGATGACTTTGAGGACTTTTGTTTGTAGCAATGGGTTCATATCATAGAAGTCCTTAAAAACTTAGAAAAGTATCTAAAGAGAGAATATGTATAGCTATTGAAAACCTATCATTGAACTAATAGTGCAAAAGAGGTTAGGAGAAGTAGTTCAATTGAGATTGGATAACAAGCATGTTGTCTCCTTAAGCCTTCAAATCTTCTTACTAGTCTTAAGTGAAACTCAAGCCAAACAAAGTCTAGCACCAGATCACCAAAGCCTACTAATATTTCTTAGTTCTTTCATTAAGTGTGCTTGTTGAGGGTTTTCTCCTAGCAATGAAGCACATGACAATGTAAGAGGTTAAGAGAGAGAACGTATGGCTATGATAGAGAGAGGGGGGGGGAAGGTGGGGAACCTAAACATGTTCATAATTGATGTGCATAGACAATGGAAGAGCTACAAGGGAGAAAAGGTGGTCCCTCGTTAATGCAACCGGCTTGCCTAGCCTTAACAATTGAATGCACCCTTCATCCATGAGACAGTGTGTATGCACCTCTCCTATCCTTGCCAAGAGAGAATATTATACTCTAATCTATATTTGAGAAAAAGCAAAAGACATTTGGGAACACTGTGTGATTGCAATGTAAGCTCGGCGATAGAGTTGTCAATTATAAGATAGTATAGATACATAGGTGTTTGAATATGGTTTCTTCTTTAAGAAATCATTTCAAAATTGGGATTTGTTGTTCTCTTTGGAAGAAGAGAGTGTTTTTCTTTTTTGCTAAATCTAAGCTATATGATTTCAAGAGATTCAAGGGAGAAACAAAGGAGCAAAGAAGTAACCCACCTTGAGCCCATTTGCTTATTAATCTTGGAGTTCAAAAGGCAATAAGCAATCTAAGTATGTTTTAACATAATAATACCTAGAACATAGTGTTATTTGAAGCCACCAAACGTGTTGTTTGTAACTATTCTTAAAAATAGTCACTTTGGAAAGACTTGCAAATGTGATGTGCGATGTTTCATGATAACTCAGAAAAAAAGTGTATTTCATAATAGAAAGGTCAAATAGTCACCAATATTTTATAATTACCTGACAACATTTTCTCTCTCTTGAATAATTTGGATAAAGAATCTGGCTAAGATCAAGAAGAGGACCAACTCCAAAGGTAGAGAAGAGAATGTGTTAATCATTGTTGAACTATTGTAATAGATTGATGCAAATTTTGATTTGGCTTTGAGAAATAATATATTTTCTTTTGTGCGTGTACACACATACATGTAATGATTGAGTCTTGCATTTTGCATCGGAAGCACATCGAGACCTTAGCTATACCCTCCCCTTACATCACGTGAGATAGTAAGAAGGGAGTTTTGTTTAGGATGGATGAAAGTACCCTTGCACCACCACCTTTATGAGCCATACTAGTGGACCTATGAAAATGGATATGGAAGCTAAATACGCTTACAGTGTGGGATGGACTCTCAAGTTTATAGTTCTTATGAGATATCAAACCTCATAATCCAGATCATCAGCATGTCTCCGTACATTCCCTAGTTGCCTTGAGTAGAATCAAAAAAGAAAATTTTCTAGAAACCCTAAATCTAAAACAGAATTTAAAAGACATAACATTGATCCAAAGAGGAAGGATGCATATCAACATTACAAAAGTGAAGAGAAGAGAGAAATGAAATGCCTCTTGCAGTAGTCTCACTTGCTTCAAAAATATAGAGTTAATCTCTCTTCTTCGATCTTTAAAAACAACAAAAATGAGAACAAAAAAGGATAAGAAGATAAAGAGATATGAAGAGAGATGATAGGAGACATTCCTATCATGCATGCCTCGATTGTACACATGGGCTCCCACCTCGAGAAGTGTAAGTTGTGAAAAGGATTTGAATCTCCTAGAGATAACGTATGCATCATACGTGATGTAAGAGCATTGTTTTGCTCTCCATCACCTTCCTCTATCTTTGCTTGCAAGATATTGCTAAAGATGCAAGTAATATAGGACTACCTACCATAGTGCATGCAATTACAATCCCCTCCATCTCCAATTTTTTAAAAAATACATTTAAAATTAAAGAATAATAAAAACTGATAAGGTCATTTGTTAAAAAAAACTTGTTAATTTTTTAAAAATCCTTGTTTGATAACATATTGAATGTGTGAAAATTTCTCTTCAAAGATGCACAAAGGCATCTCAATGTATCCTACACACAAAACAAAAATACAAAAACTAGTATTACTATAAGAAGAAGGTAAAAAAGTTTGTGTGCTTACTAATATAGGAAATTAAATGTGCAACACAAACTTACTTGTTTGCTTACATGTGCCAACAAATGTTAAGGAAATCCTTTGCGAAGTTGCACAAAGAGCCCTTGCACAACTACCAACACGGCAAAAGGATGCTTGTAAAGCAAGTTACTTGAATGCTTACATACCTCGACAAACACTTCATGTCTATTGCAGAATCTTTTGCAAATCTACATAGAGAGATTTTTAAAAACCCTAAATCTAAAATAGAATTAGAAAAACATAACATTGATGCAAAGTAGAAGAATGCATGTCAACATTATAAAACCAAAGAAAAGAGAGAAATGGAATACCTCTTGCAATAGTCTCACTTGCCTAAAGAATATGGATGTGCTCTCTCTTCTTTGATCTTTAAAAACAACCAAAATAAAATGAAGAAGGAGAATGATGAGATAAAGAGAGAGAAAGAGGAGAAGAGGAGAAGAGGAGGAAGAGAAAAACAAAATCAGCTTTGTGTGTGTAAAAGAAGCGTGGAAACTTTGATCATGATCAAATCTTTCATTCAAGCTTTGTATTGTTTTTCCCAAGATTTTCACTCATCAAACTATGTATTTTATATAGAGGCACATGGCCTTGCTTTTTATGCTAAAAACATAAGCTTTTTCCTTTTATGCCTTGTTTTTTGCTTTCCCTTGTTTTCATTTTTATGCTAGCCTTGAGTCTAGTTGTGACCTATTTTGGCCATAACTTTGTTATATAAACATTGAATATAGTCATCTAGAACTCAAAACAATCAAAATGGCCTTGTTCTATATAATCCAACGTGGACAGAATTGTAGAGATCTTCTCAAAATAGCCAAAACTACCACTTTTCATAAATTGCATCATCTTTTTTTAATTTTTGGATTTGGACGACTTGTATCACTTAAGATAAGTCATTCCAAGTACTTTAGTCTATCCAAACTTCTCATTAAGTTATTGAAGCTTAATAATGGATATTCAAACTATTTTGATAGACTAGTTCTATTCCCTAAAAATCATGTTAAAATCTTAATAAGTACCTCATAAGCACATATTCAAAATACTTATATGGATGCCTTTTCCTTCTTTTTCTTCATTGAACTTGTAGCCTCACAACATCCATCCCTTCTAAACTTGCACATCCTCTAGATGGGCCACATAGTCTAATTCACTTAGATCGAAAGTGTTGCAGCTATATATAGCTTACCCTATCTAGACTATGTCTCACCTATATATATGTAGATTGTGATCAATATGAAATAGTATTTGGGAGTGTATATGGTGTATCTCTTCTCTCTCTAACGTCTCTACACATCTTCTCTCGCTACATCTCAACATGGTATCAAAGCTACAAAGATCGACTACAACCAATCCCTTGAAGAAGATGGAGCCCCAAGAGGAACACCAAGGAAAAGGGAATTCTCTAGCAAGAAAATCTATTTTGTAATATCAACAAGCTTTTATTTCATTATTTTGATGACCAAAACAAAGAAAATAGCAAATCTTCATGCAGCATCATAGTAGATATCTCCCATGGATTTGATAGAATCAACCATAATCTTCAACATCTTCATAGAATCCACCAATATAACAAAGAACAGAAAACAATACACCATCTTTTAATGGAAATCAATCACATATTATTCATCTTCAATGTCTTCATAGTTTTCTCTCTCAATCTCTCATATACAGTTACATTGTTTTGATAGAATTGACTATCTCTGGCTCTCTCTCTCTCTCTCTCTCTATCAATAGTACATCACCTCCTTACTACAATTGTTGAGAGTGGAAAAAGATTGAATTTTTGACTGATTTTTGTTGTTTTTGAGGTCTAAATGATTGATTTTTGATGGATTTAGAGTGGTGTATGGTTGTTAATGGAAGTATTTGAGAGTGTTTTGGATGATATTGATTATGTTTTGGAAGTTCATGATGATTCTGAGTGGAGATATGAAGCTCTATGATGTTTTTTTGAGGTTCTAATTGGTTTTGTATACCTTCCATTTTGTTCTGATTTTCTTCTGTATGAAGCATGGATTGATTATTGATGAAGATTGAGATCTTTTGGAAGCTTATTGAATAATTTTTGATAGTTTGAAATGGTTTGGGTATGAGTTATGAGGTTCTGATGACCTTCTGTAACCTTTTGTAGAGCCTCTGTCTCTGCTCTGTCCTTGTACTGTAACTGTACTGTAGTTGCTCTGGTACTGTACTATAACTGCTCTGTAGGCCTTCTGTAAGTGTTTTGTAGAATGTATGTGTGACTTTGGAAAAGTTTTCTAACCTTTGGAAAAGATGAATCTAAGTTCAAATGAGCTGAAACAAGTGGAGGAAGCAGCTGTTGCTGAAGACTAAAGAGAAGACTGAAGTGACAGTGACAGTAGTGAGCTGTGAAAAGACATTGTAGTGGCTATGGTGACTCTTCATATCAAACATACCTCTTGGGAGGTGCATCCACGACCTAAGAAGGATTATTGAGAGTTATTATGAGAGTATTGTAGTGCGGATATGATGTACTATTGATAGAGAGAGAGAGAGAGAGAGAGCCAGAGATAGTCAATTCTATCAAAACAGTGTAACTGTATATGAGAGATTGAGAGAGAGAACTATGAAGACATTCAAGATGAATAATATGTGATTGATTTCCATTCAAAAGATAGTGTATTATTTTGTGTTCTTTGTTATATTGAAGAATTATATGAAGATGTTGAAGATTATGGTTGATTCTATCAAATGCGTAGGAGATATTTACTATGATGCTGCGTGAAGATTTACTGTTTTCTTTGTTTTTGGTCATCAGAAGAATGAAATAAAAGCTTGTTGATGTTACAAGATAGATTTTCTTGCAAGATAATTCCCTTTTCCTTGGTATTTCTCTTGGGGCTCCATGTCTTTGGTGCGCAGCCGGGGAAACTTGCCATCAACAAGCACCAAAAGAGGCTGAAAATGAAGGAAATGGCATTGTCAAGAAGAGGAAAATTCAATGGATGTTTGCAAAGTTCCTCCTTCCACTAAAGAGTTGGAAATTCTCATTATCAAATCCACTTTCCATAAGAAGTTCATCCCACAATGGTGGAAACATATCACCATCATGATGCATGCTCTATGTGGTGGACCGTTTCCTCTTCTTGTTGAAGCAGCAGAAACTTGCATCTTGGTGGCAAACTGTTTGGGAACAAACTGAAGAGAGGAAACAGAGAGAATGACCATCCATGGAAGATTTGGCATTCATTAAAAAGTTTCCAGACATCATCAAGTGGGAGATTGTGAAGAAGCTTCAGGAGTCGTGGTCTGTGGAGGTTCACGAAGACAAGAAGGAAAAGAGTTGGAATTTGTTCATGGATGCTCAACAGCAAGATATGTGGGATGCTTGGTGCACTAACAATCTTCTGTTTGTCCAATTAGCAACCCACTAGAAGTTGGTAGACAGTGTTTTTCACAGCATACACTGTTGAAACCCTCAGAAGTTGGCATTATTATAATGACACAACAATGATCCTAAGAAGAATGAGTTTTGATACTTTCAGAATGGAATTCTTCCCCTTTGTAGTGGTTTGAAAGCTGAATTCAGAGATGTTGAAAAGAAGCAAGTAGAGGAGATGTTGGCTAGAGAATCCCTCAGAGAGTGAAGCCCCTCTCTGATTCTATCCTATTGAGTACAGAACCAACTGGTTGGAGCCAACCCCCTGATGAATGACGCAATAAAGAGGCAAGCATTAGAACGAGTCCAAAAGTATGTGAGAAGAGAGAATGCAAAAATCAAAGCTGAGAACGAGCTCGCAGCAGAAGCCTCCTTTGACGCCCTAAAGGCACTCTTTATAGAAGTCCCCATGGTGACTCAAGGTCCCCTTCCTAGTTAGATTCATCCTGGAAATATTGATGAGAGCCTAGCAAATGTAATCCCATTGCCAGTTTTTAAGGGAGAGTACAATGAAGACCCTGATCTTCATGTAGCAGAGTTTATGGTAGCGTGTGTGGCTAAAAATGCCTGAACCCTTGAGCATTGGTTAGCAATATTCCCCGCCACTTTCAAGGGCGCGGCGTCTCAGTGGTATGAGAGACAAGCAGCAGGAACTTTTGGCACATGTGACGACTTGAAGTTGGCCTTCCTCACTAAATTCAAACGTGAAGGTTTTGAAGAGAAGATACAAGAGGAGTTCAAGAACCTAAGTCAATCCTCTCGAGAAAGAGTAGAAGCTTATGTCTCGCGAATGGAATCCATCCTAAAGAGATGGACTAACCATCATTTGGATGAAGGAATCCAGAAAGGAGTATTCCTTAGAGGCCTACAACCAGAAGTTCGCAAGTACTGGAATTGAGAAGACCAATCAATCTACAAGCTGTGGTGGAAGGTGCAAGATTGTATGACAAAGTTGAAGCAAGGCTTTCAATGACTCCAGGAAGAGGAGTCTTACCTCCTCCCATGCCAGGAATGGTATACCCACCAAATGCAGTGCGAGGGACATATCCCTACCCCTATCCCCAAATACAAACAGTGCTGTAGTATAATGCACCTAACCCATTGTGGTCGCCGCAGACGATAGTGCCTCAAATGATGGTTCAACCACAACAACAGTGGCCTCAAACAGTTCCTCTAATGGCAATTCAACAACTGTGGAACCCTACCAACTGGAATCAACAACCCCAAGTCTCAGCAGAAGCTCTGAATCAGAGCCAAAACAGAGGACCTTCTTCATCGACCCAACCAGTTTATTCAATAATTACAGAAGCTTCCCAAAATCCCACTACAAGCACTTCAGGAGGTGAAAATCTGAAGGACTACTTATCCAACTCAGTTGTAAGTATTAAGAAAGAGCTTCTGGATGTGATTACAGAGCAGCTACAGACGTTGAAGGTGAATACTACCAATATATCCACTCCTGCGGGAGCTGGAAGAGATGTGATGTACTCTAATACATGGTGCCGAAAGTGTCATTAAGCGGGACATTTAGCTATTGAATGTACCCGAAAACCAACCATTCCTGGAGCCTTCTGTTCCTATTGTTTGCGGAAGAACCATACAAAGGATATTTGCTCTCTGAAAGAGATGCATAAACGAAGACAAAATGATGAAAATACAATATTTAACTTGCTAGAATCTAAAATGACAACACAGGATATTGGACCAAAGCCTAGGGAATTTGGTCCTAATTTTGGTCCAAGGAGGTTTCCCTCTCAAAGTTACAGAGGCCGATAGTCTGGCGGTGGTGAGAGATCAGAGATGGAATGTTATAGGTGTGGAGAAAAGGGACATATCTCCCCGAATTGTCCAAACCCTGGACGATCTGTGGATTACAAGCCCTTATGCAATTAATGCAAAGGTGAAGGCCACACTGTAAAGGACTCTCCAAGTCCAACCCCTGTAAAGGTCAATGCCATTGATAGCCAACAGAAGGTACAAGAGCCTGCCTCCAATTTGGTAGGGTTGGAAGTTGTTGTTGTTGTTACGTGCACCAAGAAGAAGGAACGAGTGGTTCAGAATGAAAATGACTCTCCTACCAAGACTGTGAAGTTCAACCTGCCAAGATAGGGACAGATCAGTACAGAACAGAACAATGCAGTACAGAGCACTGTAGCGCCACATAGAGTTAGAGAGACAGTCCCAGAGACAGTCCCAGAAGCAGGACCAGAGGCCCAAGAGATAGATGACACAGAACCACTTCCAGAAATAGAGGAAGTGCCGATGCTGCAATTGTTAGAAGAAAAAGGCAAGATGAAAATGGGTGTAGCCCCATTCCCTAGCCGGCTTGAGAAGCTTGTGGATCCTATCAAAGATTATAACTTGGTCAAAGACCTAGATACTTTTAAACCAAACCTAATATTCACATAGTTTCTAATGCTGTCTCCTAGCAGTTGAAAGAAATTCAAAAGCATCTTGACAAGAAGACGTGGACTAAGGATCGCTCCTTCAACAGCGACCAAGACCAATAAGACCCCAGAGCCTGTAAAGGAAGTAGATGTGGCTAATGCCTTCTTAGATCTTGGAACCCCAGAGATTAGTGTATGGATAGAATGATGCTTCATTTCAGATGCATTGATTGATGGAGGATCATCAGTAAACATAATGACAGATGTCACAATGAAGGACTTGGGGTTGCAAGGAATTCAACCTACACAGTGGCTTATTAGATTGGCAGACCAAAGCAGAGTCAAGCCGTTGGGTATCCTCCCATACATAAAAATAACCCTTGCAAGAAGAGACTATTGGCTAACATACCTGGTGGTCAAACCAGATTCTTATTGGAACTTATACCCTATGCTATTAGAAAGACCTTGGCTTTTTGAAGCAAGAGCCAGGATGGATTGGTTCAAAGGAACTCTAACCCTAAGCAGAGGACCCAACAAAGTGGTGTTAAAGCTGTATGGATCGCAAAAAGGCAATGGATCCACATCCATTGAAGTCATAACTGACTCCTCTAACGAGATAACAGATGGTACATCAGGAGATGAAGAGGCTGTTAAGCAGATCTTTCCTAAGAAAATAGAGGCACAGTCCCTAACAGTGGGCACTGTAAGCCAACTGCCAAGGGAAGTAAAATCCTTGTCCATGGGTGAATACCTCCTGCCTGAACTAGAATTAACCTCTGAAATCACCTCTGACATAGAAATAGAAGCATGGATGTACTGTTCTCCCTGTTACATGATAGTTGCAGAGACAGTACAGTTACAGAGAAGAGACAGTACAATTACAGAGTAGAGACAGTACAGAGGCAGAGCAGATACAGAGCGGATACAGAACAGAGACAGAGCGGATACAGAGACAGTAACAGATACAGAGCCAGAGCCAGAGGCAGAAGCCAAGTCAGAAGTTGTGACAGAAGCAGAAGTAGATGCAGAGATAGAAGATCTATTCTCCTATAGAGCCTCTACAGAAGCAAAGACAGAGCCTCCAAAGGAAGAGGATGAAAATTATGAGAAAGAAAATGAAGCATGATATGAAAGTGTAGATGAAGAATTCTCTCTGATAGAGGATGATCTTGTTGATATCCCTACAGATACCTTAGAGGCCGAAGATCTTCGGGTGCTGGATTGAATGACTATGGTTCCGTTCGGGTTGACAAATGGACCACAAAGTATGCAAAATCTGTATAAGAAATGGATTAGAGGCATAAAAATTAAGTTCATCAGTGGCTCCTGTTGCCCTGATTGTTGAGTCCAAAGAAAAGATGATGATGATGCCCCCTGCCAACAGAAGCCAAAGTCCTCAAAGCCCCGGCCTCTAGCAGGTCCGTACTATGTGACATTCCTGGACGCATCTTCGAAAGATGAATCCCTAAGTCCAGAAGAAATTACCACTCACAAAGAAGCAAACAAAGCTCTAATACCCTTCTAGTAACCTAAACAGACGAATGAGTCATCTCTTCAGAAGGAGGACACTGGTTCTAGCGGAACATCAGACGAGGATACTACTCTCTTAAAAGAGTCAGACCTCTATCCAGAAGCAATCCGTGGGACATTTATCTGCGAAGTGGAAGGTGAAAGACAAGTAACGTTCTTGGATACTGACGGTACCGAACGTCACCTGAAAGTGGGTCTCAATCTTCCAGAAGAAGAACTAGTGATCCTGCAAGACCTACTCAAAGAGAACTTAGATGTGTTTGCTTGGTCATATAAAGACCTAAAGGGGATTGATCCCACAGTATGCCAGCATCACATTGACCTAGAGCCCGATGCCAAACCCGCAAGGCAAAGACAAAGGCGTATGAATCCTAATTACTCTACTCTGGTAAAGGCTGAATTATTGAAACTTCTTGAATCAGAGTTCATTTATCCCGTGGCTAACAGTGAATGGGTTTTGCCTATTGTGGTAGTACCCAAGAAGAATGGGAAACTTCGAATATGTGTGGACTTTCGAAAGCTCAATTTGAAGACGAAGAAGGATCATTTCCTTATCCCTTTTATAGACCAACTGTTGGACACAGTGGCAAGCCATAAGCTTTATTCTCTCTTGGATGGATTCAGCGGATATAACCAAGTCCAAATCGTAGAAGAGGATCAATCCAAAATAACCTTCACCATAGAATGGGGGACCTATGCCTATAGAGTGATGCCATTTGGGCTCTGTAATGCTCCTGCCACCTTCCAACGAGTAATGATGGCTACCTTCCAGAATCATCTGCATGATTTCATTGAGGTGTATCTGGATGACTTCTGTGTCTGTAGTTTGATCCAAGAGCACTGGGGACACCTAGAGCAATGTTTTGACAGATGTTGCGAGTATGGGATTTCTCTCAACCTTGATAAATGTGTCTTTGGCATCTCCTCAAGAGTTCTTCTGGGCCATATTGTCTTGGCACAAGGGATTGCAACAAACCCGACAAAGATTGAAAGGATTGCTGCCTTAACAGCACCAACAAAACTTAAGCAATTGAGAGGATTTCTTGGCCATGTGGGCTATTACAAAAGATTTATTGCACATTTTGCAACTAAGGCAGCCCCTCTACACAAGCTCCTAAGGAAAGAAGCTGATTTCTTTTGGACTGATGACTGTGAAGAGGCCTTTAATACTCTAAAACAGTGCCTTATCCAAGCACCTATCTTACAGCCTCCTGATTGGACGAAGGAGTTCCATGTGCACACAGATGCATCAATTGAAGGGCTAGGTGCTATCCTATGTCAAAAGGGCCCCTCTAAATTAGATCAACCAATATATTATGCAAGCCGAAAGGTCACTGATAGGGAACGAAACTACACAGTGACAAAGCTGGAGTACTTGGCAATGGTGTTTGCACTAGAGAAGTTTCGACACTATCTACTGTCAACGCATTTCAAGTTCTATGTAGATCATGAAGCCTTGTCCTTCCTGATGAACAAAGCCGATGTTAAAGTATGAATGATGAGATGGTTGCTCCTATTCCAGGAGTTTGATTTTCAAGTAGTCACTAAGCCTGGCCGTTTCCATGTCCTAGCTGATCATCTATCACGGATCCCTCAATTAGAAGAAGAGGACCAGGATGATCCAGACCTTCCTAATGCTTCCTTGTTTCTAGTTGAAATAGTTACTCCCTGGTATGCAGACATAGCCAATCTCCTAGCAACTCAGTAGTATCCTCCTGGCATCTCAAGCCGTGGGAAGAAGAAGCTTCTCTTAGAATCAGCCCCCTACACTTTGCTAGGCGGTGCACTGTACAAGAGAGGCAAAGATGAAGTGCTGCGAAGATGCGTTGCAGGGGATGAAATATGCATATTATTGAAAGCATGCCATGACAAACCATGTGGTGGACACTTCGCAGGAGAAGCGATAGCCAAGAAGGCTCTGTTAGAACTGGTGGTCAACCCTCCACAGGGATGCGTATCATTATTGCAAAAGATGCGATGCTTGTCAGTGAATGGGGAAACCCACCAAAACAAGTGCCATGCCACTGCAACCTATTATTCCCTTAAAGCCGTTCAAGAAGTGAGGGATTGATTTTATGGGTCCCATTGATCCACCTACCAAGTGGAAGCAGAACAGATACATCCTAGTATGTATGGATTATGTCACAAAGTGGTGTGAAGCTAAAGCCCTGAAGCGGGACGATGGTAACAGCGTAGCCCTGTTCATGTACGAGAATATTATCACCCGTTTTGGCAGTCCCCTCGAGCTGGTAAGTGATATAGATACTCATTTTCTTAACAAAATCATGGAGGAGTTGACGGAGCTATATAAGATCCGCCATCATAAGTCCACTCCCTATTACCCCCCCAGAGCCAATGGCCAAGTTGAAGTCACCAATCACATCCTCTGCTCAATTCTGACAAGAACGATTGCTGCACATCGTCACGACTGGGATGATTGACTTATAGAGGCCCTCTGGGCATACAGAACCTCTCATAAGGCAGCTACAGGACAGACCCCTTTCCAGCTAGTGTATGGTACAGAAGCTCTCTTCCTTGTTGAGCTAGAATTGCCCTCTTTGCGAGTGGTAGTTAAAGAACGCTTGGGAGATAGTGAGTCACTGCAACGCCGTCTCTTGCATTTAAAATGCTTGGATGAGATACGACGCATGGCCCTTCAGTGCATGGAAACCACTCAAGCGCGATGCAAGGACTATGATGATAGTTTCGTCAAGCACAAGGAGTTCAAAGAAGGTGATCTTGTTCTAGCCTATGATTCGAGATTTGGCAAGTTTCCTGGCAAGCTTCAAGAATGGTGGATGGGCCCATACAAGGTACTTGCTATCAATCCTAACGACTCTATTCAGGTACAGACCGTTGATGCCTCCGATGATCATTTTCTGATCAATGGCTATTGCCTGAAGATGTACTTCCCTCCCTGGGGATCTTGGCAATCACAGTCCACCTACCCTCCTCTCCCTTTTGGGCGTCACACTGTCCTTCTCGTCGTGCTTCTGATAACCCTTATGATTCTCCTCATGAGGCGGTCTCGTTCTTCTACCCCCTCGTAAAAATATCTCAACCCGACATTGTTCTCTTCTCGTCTGATCCAACAACGGTGGTGAGGTTGGTCCTGACATATGGTATTTCTACCATTCTCTTTCTTAATTTAAAAAAAAGAAAAAAAAATGAAAAAGAAAAGAAAAAAAACACAACAAAATGAGAAAAAGAAAGAAAGAATAAACGAAACTGTTATGGGAGAAAAGGAAGAAATTCCCTGTCATAACGAGCCTCGTCCCAAGAAAAGGTGGAAACACCCTTGGGTAAGAAACTGACTGTGGAAAATGTGGCAACACCTCGCAGTTCAAGATAGCTGACTCACCAGCAGAACCTCTTCAGCAAGTAATTTGAAGCCACCTCCCTTGGTGTGCTGTCTCTGCAATATCAGTCCGTCTGCCCTTCTTAACAGACAACCTTTCTTACAAGTCATTGAAGCACAAGACTTGTTGGCGGCCTCCCTGGGTACGCCTCCTCCTCAAGATCCTGACGACAACAACAACAGACATGATCTTCATCACCAACCCTTGAGTGATGCGAGCTTTCATCCTAACGGGATGGGGATGTGAGTATGGGCTGCCCTCTGTATCTATCAATAGAGCGTGAGACAGAGGGTGAGGTGAGTGACCAGTCTTTCCTTTCAAATAAAACGAGAGGTGAAGATGTGTGAACGGATTGTTGCACGCATGCGATGGGCCTCTCAATGCACAATGCACGATCTGTTCCTGTGCAATGCACTATAAGGCTCCCTGGTCTTCCTTCTTGCACTGTATGCCGGCAGAGAGTGGGATGCAGAGTTGCACCATCAAATTGCACAAGGCATACAACCTCTATACAAGTAACTGAGAGGATTATATCAATGGGTTTCAGGAATGGGTTGCCCTCTGTATCTATCAACAGAGCATGAGACAGAGGGTGGACTTAGTGTGACTGGTGTTTATTCAATCAATTATTGAGAGGTGAGGATTGAGGGACGTTATGACAATTGGAGTCCGGTACGTTCCCGTTTCCCTATGCACCCACAGGTTGGGTCTCTTCCATCAACACAGGACACGTCATTCTGTTTTGTACACTACACTGCAAGGCTCCCAGGCCTTCCTACTTGCACCTATGCCAGAGGGGTTGGACGCACTAATGCACCATCAATTGTGCACACTGGCATACTCTCTCTGCACCATCTCCTTGTCGATTCCTAAACTGAGTGTGAGCTCTAGGTTTTCATCCTTATTTCCTCGAGTGACGTTCGTAATGGGGCGAGTGACTGCTCTTTTTCCATTTGAGTGCTCGTGAGTTGAGTGCCATATCCCTTGCCATCGACAAATTTCTTGTGATTCCTTCAACCAGCTATCTCCCTGGGTGCTGTGCTTGGTCCTTGCCATGAAGGATGAAGGACGTAAGCTGTGAAGATACCTTGTTACCTCTTGTAGCCGTCAATGATACCAGACGCAACCTCGATAGTTGATATTCCTCATCAGCAATATGGGCCAAGTTTTTCTAACCCTACACCTTCTGTTTCTCAGTACCGGTCATGTCTTAAGTGTGGGGACATCGTGATTGGTCTGATGTGAGGTACCCAGTCCTTGATGTTCGGTTTACCCTTCCTGCGAAGGTGTTAAGTGTGGAGACGTGTCCCTACGCGTCTATGTTGCATACCTCCATGCATATACCCTGTCTGATCATGCATCCATACCTTGACTTCATTTTACCATGATGAGGTCCCTTTCACACCCTTTCGTTCTATTTCACCTTGTCCTCGGGGTTGTTCTTTGACCGTTTTTCTTTATCCTTTGTTTTGTGACTTTTTCATACGAACGGATCCTACGTTCACCAAACACTCAAACCAACCTTACAACCCTGTTTGTCCCTTTGAACTGCCTATTTTTCCTTTTTACCCACCCTTGTTCTGATAAACGGTTCTCAAGTTATTAATTTTTGAAACAATTCCCGTAAATGGGATAATTTTCCATGTGAACGCGTCTTTATTGCTTCAAAACTCTAATTTGATGTGTCAAGCCTATCCTACCCTTTCCACTGACATTTTTCCTTTTTACTCTATGTCATTCCGATGCATGGTTGATCCGTTATTAATTTTTACGTATTTGCGGACCTTTTTCGTGCCTATTTTTCACATTTTTTCATGTGAACCTGCCCTATTTTCACCGGAATTCCAGTTTGATTCAACAGTCAATTCCTGCCAACCTTTCCCCCACTTTTGTTTTTCCTCCCTCCTCTTCCAAATGCTGGATTTTAAGTTATTTATTTTTTTGAGTGTTTTCGGATGCATTTTTTGTGTTTTTTCCACGTGAACCCCTTCTAATTTCCCCCAAACTGAGTTTTGATGCACCAGCCCTGTGAATCCCTTTCTTCTAGATATTTTTTCTTTTTACCGTCTACTATTCCGATGTACGGTTCTTCCCATATTAATTTTCGAGTCTATTTTTGGGCCCATTTTTGGGGTTTTTTCCATGTGAACCCATCCTATCTAGATCGAAACTGTGTTTTGTCATGATAGGATTATTGGCAACCTTATTCTGCACACTTTTCCTTCTTTCTACACTTTGTTCCGATGCACACATTTTTCGATATTAATACCCGTATGTGTTTTCGGGTTTGTTTTGTGCGTTTTTCACATGTGAACACCCTGATTTTACCCCAAAACCGTGTTGTTTACAACATTTTTCCCTCGTCTCTAGTACATTTTTCCTTTTTACGAATTTTTGATCCGACAAATGGTTTGGATTTTATTAATTTTTCTTCCTTTCTCCTGTGTGATCGTGTTTCTCGCTTCGTGCGTGAACGCGGATGTTTCTAATTTTACGCGCCTTGGGACGCTCTGTGGCATATGTGGCTTGTGCGTCACCATCCGTGCCCGTTTAATCTTGTCACTGCAAATTTTTTTACCCCTGCCCGTGCATGCACACGGGTCGGGGGTGTGTTTTTTGCCCCTCCATTTTTCATTTTTCATTTTATTTTTCTAATTTTCCTGTAAAAATAAAATCAAAAAACAAAAACACCCACAGCCAACACCAAAAGTATACACACACACACACACACAAAAAAAAGAATTAAAAAAACAAACAAAGAAACAAACAAGAAGCGAGAGAGAGAAAAAAAAACAACAAAAGACCAATAAGAAAGAAAAAAAAAGGAAAAAAACCCCACCCAGAAAAAAAACCAAGCAAGAAAAAACAAAACAAAAAATTTAAAAAAATGAATCCAAGAAGAGAAAAACAAAACCAACACCACTAAAAAGAAAAAACCAAAAAGAGAAAAATTAAAAAAAAAACAGGAAAGGAAAAAAGAGAGAAAAAAAACCCCTTACTTGTTGGCCGTTGCGTCGCGTCCCTCCCTCTCTGCTCATTCTTCCTCCTTTCTCCCTCCTTCTTCCCCTTCCTCTTCTCTTCTCCCTCTTGCTCTTCTTTCTCCTCCTCCCTTTCTTCTTCCCCTTCCCCTTCCCCTTCTCTTCTTCCCCTTTTCTTCCTTCTCCTCCTCTCTCGCCTCCTCAATGCCATCTGATGTGTCCTCAGCACCATCTGCCGCCTCCTCAGTGCGTCACCACCTCCTCACCCTCCGCTGCCATTGTCCATGGCCGTAGCCTCGCTGCCCGCCCTTCCTCGTGGCCTGCAAAGGTATCAATGAAGGTGATCCCTTTTGAAGGCTTGGTGGTTTCGCAAACGATCCATAGAGAAGGATTCAACTACAAATGTCTTTGGAGGATTTTGAAAGAATTGCAGGCAGCACATCTTTTCTAGCAAAACAAGGTATCTACTAGGGAAACATAGGGCATGAAAATACAAGACATACAACTGGTGAGAGTCAATGTTCACATTGACATTCATACAAAGCTTTGGAATGGCCTTTTGATCATTATGGGAATGCCTATGCATTTATGCTAGATACCAAGCAAAATGAGCTGTCAATATCACTGAAGGATCTAGAGATTGTGAATATTGGTGAACAAAATGAAGGTAGTTCTGGTATGCTTGGCTGGCAGTTGTCCAATCTCCTGGAATTATTGGCCAGTTTATCTGAGGTCTTGTAGGAGAATCAGTCGAGCTCCATCCTCTTATTCTAGGATTCTGCTGATCAAACCCTTCATATTCACTAACCAACTGAGGGGGTTGAGAAATAGAAGTGGTAGGAGATGGAAGTGGAATAAGTAAAAGAGGATGAAGAGATGGGTAGGCAAATTATAAAAGGAGGAATAAGTTAAAGAAGGAGTGGCTGAAAATTTTAGGGAATTAGTTAGGAAGGGTGTTAATTGATAAACAGGAAAAGTAGAAGGTATATGGATGGATGGATGGTGAAGGGCATGGTGGAGAAGGGGAAAATACCTGATCTTCGATAAAAGAGCAATATGTAAATATGGGAATTTAAGGAAAAGATTGAGGTTGGAAAAGAAGAGGTAAGATTGCTGCTGAATTGGTTTGATAAAGGGAAAGATAGGTATCATAGTGATGAGCCATTTGTTGGTAATACAATAGGCTAGGAATAGAGGGACCTAAGACAGATCTTCTCTGATAGGCATAAAAAAAGGTTGAATCAAATGGATGGTTTTTTGAAAGGTGAGCTAAGAGATCCACCCTCAGTTGGTTAGTGCTTTGTACATAGGTAGAAACTGTGTTCTAACATTGATTCAGGACCACAGAATCAATCATTGAGTGCGAGGAATTGTCAGGGCAAGTAGCCACTTTTGAAGAGTAATTTTGGAACATGTCATCTATCCACAACTCCAAATAGTTGACATACAAAACAGCTTGCAAAACCACATCTCCCACATACCATGCCATTTTTACTTCATCTGGAATCAACAGATCACCTCGTAGATACATGTATGACAGCAACATGGTATCCGTCGTCACAGAATCTTCAAACACCATACGGACCACTTTTGTTAGTAACTCAGGAAACCAAGCCCCACTCCAACCATCCTCTAGAAGAGGAAGATCCATCGTTGAAAGCTTCATGTAAAAGGCCAACTTTTACAATTGATAGTGGACAAAGAAAGAATGGTCCGGAGGAACATACTCCTGGAAATGCTCGAATGTCGACCATAACAAATCCATCCTAGACTGCAATCTTTCCACTTTATCTTGGAATAAAGGACACAAGGTAGCGTGTCTTTGGAGAACTGCCAAGTCCTGCTTAGAGATAGAATGAATTAGAGGAACATTGGGGCTTGGAGGAACAGACACTGACTGTGTCAGTTGGTCTTGCAACTGCTTGATTTGGGAAGCTTGTGTTTCCACTGTGTCATGAGCAGCCTGTAAGGCTAAGAGTTTTGCATCTAAAAGAGTTTAAAAATCTTGAGCTTCTTTGGAGCATGTTAGGAATGAGCTTTCCTCAGCAGAATGGGATAACTGAAAGAAAGAATAGGGACTTGATGGAAGCTTCTCGTTCCTCTCGTCAGAGTCATGCAAGATACCACCAACATCAGACAGAGTAGTACATTTGTGGAGGCTCACCTCTCTCATTCCTCGGTGAGGGTGATCGAGAGCCACCTCCAAGGCAACCTCCACAAAGCCCTCGACCTCCTCATCCTCCTGCACGACTCTCCCTCCTCCCTCGACGAGCACTACCTCTACCTCACTCGATGCACGTGCTTCTGCAAATGCACGTGCTTCGGCTGATCCATGTACTTTAGCTGATCCCTGTGTATCAGCTGATCTGTGTGTATGCATAGTGCGTGGAGTACCTGTTAGTAGAGGTGTACCAAGGTTTGGTGTTTGTGCGGCAGTGCTGGGCAAAGATGTGATAGGTGTCCTAGACATGACACTGAAAACCTCCTTTGCAGTGGGAGGTCGACCAAGAGAATTGGTCATCTCCCCCATGAATTTCTCCTTGTTTGGAAAACCTCCAAAAAAGCTACTAACACCTCTAGAAAACTTTGCTAAGGTGTTGTTCATGCGTTCCAACTCAAGATCAGTGCAGGAAGATCTAGGATTCCACATCTACACAAGAAAAATCATATTACCCTATGCAGATAAAATATATTACACGATGCGTCTATATCTGCGTCTCTGTGTACGTGTGTCAGTGCATCTATTTCCGTGTTTATACCTGCGTCTACATTGTCATCTAGATTCACTGATAGACGCGCACACTCGAACCATTTTTTTTCAAACTTGGTTTAAAAAACGCGCAAAAAAACCTCCATAGATGACATCTATAGCATGTAAAGAGAGAGAGAGAGAGAGAGAGAGAGAGAGACAAACACACAGAGAAAGCAAACAAGATTGAGAGAGAGAAGAAGAACTCACCTTCTTTGCTTGTTCCAACGGGTGGCGGCTAGGTTGCAAGCTCCTTGTCCTCCTTATCCCTTCCCTTGATAAGTTGCTTGAATCTTTTTCTCTTCATTGCTGTTTGGCTCTTGTTCTTTACTCTTTGGCTCTTCCTTCCTCCTGTCCTCTTTTTACTCTTATTTCCTTCCCTCATTGTCTTCATGAAGTGATAGATATACATGATTAGTGATGTCGAGCTCGAACTGCAAAAAACGTAGGAAAGCACTGGTTTGAACAGAAAGCCACAACTTTTTTTTAAATTTTTTTTATATTTGCGTGGCGCGTCTGTAAGTGTGTGTAATTGCGCGTGTATATGCGTAGATAATACATATTACACGCGCTGATAGACGCGCAATAACAATTAAACTGATTAGATGCTAGCTTTTGGTTGTTTTTCGATCAACATGATATGACTTTCCTAGTCTTTCAATATCAAAATGTTTGCCTCCATGTTGTAAGTATCAATGCATGCATTTAGGGAATATGACAAATGAGATCACATTTGTCCTTATGATCCAAGCGTAATTATGTTATCATCTTCTACTAGTATGGGTCATGCTGAGTCAACAAACAGTACATCCTCCAGTGAGGATGAGACATTGCGTCTTCACAATTGAGATGCTTGGCTATGATGAAAAATCAAATGTATGCGATCGTTGTTGAGGATGTTTTTTTCGAGCACGTCAAATCACAATGTCACACCTTAGCATGTATGGAGAGTGGGACCAAGAAAAAGGCCCAGTAATTTTTATTGCTTTATTTGCACAAATATTATTGGTCTATGTTGCGTCTTCACCATTAAACAAAACCTCCTTTTTTTTATTGATTAGGATGTGGTACCACATCCTCAAATGGTCCCTCCAGGGCATCGAGAGGCTGCGAAGCATTGATGCGAGGAGGCAGAGTCCTCAAGAAGAGTAGAGACTGATGACAACGATAGCAGCCCTCTTCAAATGCCCCATCAAGTTTTGGAGGAAGAGATTTTGGACAACATGGTGCACGATTTATTTTCCCATGAGGTTCGGAGGGAGGGCGCCACTAGAGAGATGGATGACCCACTACACATAGCGTCAAAAACTCCATTGTACGAAGGTTGCACCTACTCCATTCTATATGCATCTCTCGAGATACTAAAGTTACAAACCATTTATGGATGAAGAAATGCTAGCTTGAATGTATTATTGAAGTATGCATCATTTGATATTAATTCATAAATGCTTCTAGACAATATTCATAGTTTGTTAACTCTGTTTGCATAATATATATAGGTTATTGTCACAAATGCTTCCAAATGGAAATAAATTACCAACTAGAAGACACTACAAGATATAGAACTTATAGCGACGTTTAAAGTGACGAAAATACAAACAATAAAATTTGCCCCCGTCGTCGCAAAAAGCGTCGTTATTGACGACGCCATAGAATCGTCGCTATATGCGTCGCAAATGCGACGCATATTGCAACGCATATAGCGACGCTTGCAGAGAATTTGCGACGCTTATAGCGACGCGAGCAGTAAATTTGCGATGCAAATAGCCACGGTAACAAAGAAAAAAAAATTGTGGCACGGCAGCAAGCTGCCCTGTCACATATAGCACTGTGTGCTGTATGAGAGCCATACAAAATAGTTTTTGCACTGCTGCATACGAAGCGTTTGCAAATAAAAAGAATGTATACTGAAATCATAAAACTGACACATGAAATAAATACATGATCGCATAAAAAGCGATTGGTACAATCATGAAACGATATCACTAATACATAGAAAATGTCTATATAGATCAGGCGACTAAAAACTAAAGGTGTGTGAGCTCTAAGGATCCAAGGGCGAGCTACAAATCCTCATCCCCCGAAAGCTCGTCCCGCTGGAAAGGAGCATGAAACAGATTCTGCAGAAACAGAAACAACATATCAATCCACCATACAATAATGCATTCAAATATCTCATGGTAACTATGGACAAGAAAGATGAGTGACTTACAGGACCGCCGCGTCTATATAATCCGTCGATCAATGCCCTGAGACCGTGCCTCTCTGCATATCGAGTCTCAAGGCCTTGCGGATCGCGATTTGTAACGGAGTGCTGCAAAGAAAACAAAATGCTAACTGTTAGAAACATGATTGTCAGTACAAAGAATATCTCAAAAAAACAAATAAGCAAAACAAAAGAGAAACTTACAAAGTCCTCCAAATATGTCATGTGGCCGCCACTCCCAAGATGATGCACCGATCCGGCCTCGACTCGTGCCCTTTCCGCCTCCCGCTGCTGACTCCAACGTCCTGGCGAATTTGTAGCCTCCTCCCTCAGTCGGCGCTAGTCGTCTGCATCTAACCACTCGGGCTTTGGAGTCCCACTCTTGATTGCCTTGCGTGCGTCGGATCGTCTATGTGACATGTATGTACGCATGCAATCCATCATCCAGCCCGTAGAGAATCTATCTACTGCCGCTGGCACCGGGAACTCCTCGTGCAAGGATGCTACTATGTAGTCCTTGCTCCCCTCCGGTATGTTCCTCTAATGATCCAAGACGTTGTGCCGAAAAACTTGTTGGCACAACTCCCTCATGCGAGCCATTACCCTCCTCCCCTCATCATTCATGATGATGGCTCCTCACATGCTATCCACTAGGTATCCATAACCCCTAGGAGTCTGCCTAAGATGGGCCCTCTCCCATCTCCGTCCACGCTCTTGGGCATATCCAGGAGACCCCTGTACATCCGGTGTACCGACGGGGATACCCTCTCCTGGAGTGCCACTCAAAGGGGTGCCACCAAAGGGGGTGCCACCACAAGGCGTGCCATCTACCGACGGTTGCGCAAAAGTCGAAGTAACTGGAGTGGACGTCCCCACAGGTGTGAAAAATCCTGGAGGTGATGTAGCTCCAGCTGAACGACGAGACGGAGACACCACGTCTGTGTCTCCACAGCAGCATCCCCTGATCCTCTTGCAGACACAGTCCCTCCCTCTGGCCCAAGTCACGAGCGTCGAGATCGTCTGCTCGAAGCTGAAGCATCTGATCGCGCTGAAGCTGATCTAGCAGAGTGCCCTGACGAAGAATGAGACAGCTCCTGATCTGTCATCTCTCTGAATCTCGCGAGTTGATCTGGAGACATGCGTGCCAGCATGTCCTGAAACTCCTCATCGCTCATCCCTCGACTCATCTTGAAAATGTCGATACCTACACAGATAAAAAATGATGTTAGAATAATCAATTTAAACTATACAAAGCACATTAATATAAATCATTTTTGAAAAATCCCTCTTAAAATGCATATCTTATCTACCTTTATGAAAGATATAAACAACGAATTGAGTAATACAATTCTCCAAGAATGAAGTATTCTATGGTCCCATGTTAATCTCCTGACACAACTCTGCATACACTAGAAGGTCGATAGACATGTCACCACAAAAGAACGAGTCTGCCTCGTTCTCAAAAAATTCTACGACTTTTGTATTTCCATCATTGTTAGCCGATGTGGGCTCCAAGCTTGCGGTGGCCTCCACCCCTTGTAATATCGATCCCTCTATTTGCATATTTTCTTCATCTATGCCTGGAACATCGCCTTGATCATATACTCTCGCACCTCGAGGAGTTGAAGGTATAACATACCACCATCGAGGTTGTCGGGGGTTTGGATAGAAGATTACCTATTCACAAACACTTACAAAGCGAGTTCAAACCATTGTGACATAAACCATGTCGTATTACAATTAGCAAGCAAATGACTATTTGTACCTGTTCACAATGGGCCGGCAACACAAAGGTGTCGTGCAAATCTGTCCATTTTTTTTCGGAATCTATTTCAAGAAATCCAGATGGACCTCGTCGAACTGTTGCTCCAGCTCCTCCAAGTACCACTTTGAACCACTGCACATCGAATAGTATCATGGAGAAGCTATGGTAATCCACCGTAATAATACTTTGCAAGTTCCCAAAATACTCCATCTCATCCACAACCGTGTTCGGATCCGTTGCTCGTCGCCAGCTCTCTTGCTCAAACCTTGCCATGACACCTTAGTCCATTGTGGAGCGTATTTTGTAAATATGCTCCACCCGAAAATGCCGTCTGCACGACCACGCTGCACTATATATTTTGTACTGCACATTGAAACACTCAAATTAGATGTAGCAAGCAAATTTAGATACGACACATTCTAAACCCCTCATTACCTTTGGACTACATCCCCTCGAGAACTCCCACTCCTCCATTGAGACCTCTGTCCCTTCGCTGGATGCTGCGGTCAAGGCTTCATGCAACCATTATGTTGACATAAACCGCGGCATCTCCTCCATGCCTTCGGGATATCGAATCGGTCGGTGACGCGTACTGCGTCGGAATTCAGCTTGCGCTTCCTCTTGATCTTGCCTTGCAATCTGGTACTTGGCGAGCCACGTCTCCATGGAGGCATGGTGCAACATACAAAAACGATTCACCTTCTCTTCCATTGAGGCATCCATTCTTTTTTCTACCCCATTTCCAACCACCACATCTCTAGTCAGCCTATCATCGTCCTTCAGCGTCCATAGCATTTCATTGTCTGGTTCCACCGTTGGTAGCCATTGTGAGATATGCACTAACGCCTCTGACACCAACCAACCTTCCGCCATGCTACCTTCTGGTCGAGCTTGTTGTCGCACAGAGCCTTTCAGGGTTCTCATGAAGCGCTCCAGAAAGAACATCCATCGCGTATGGACAGGTCCAGCAATCTCCACTTCGTCCACAAGATGCACAAGAAGGTGAACTTGTATCGTGAGCATGCTAGTGGGCAGGTATTTCTCAAAGAGACAGACCGTCTCAACTGCTCCCCGCCTTGCGGATTCAATAGAGGACGTCTTAATCTCTTTCTGTGAGATCCATTGCACCAAAGTCGACAACTTGTACATGGCCCCACGAATTTCTGGAGTAAGGCATCCTGCGATCGCGATCGGTAGGACAAACTGCCACAAATGACAAAGCATTATGAATAATGGCCACTTTTCAAATTGCAAAATGCCCACGCTAATTACAATCCATTCTATTCACAAACCTGACATATCTTATGCCAATCATGGGATTTTAGCCCAGACATTTGGTCATCTTTAGAAAATGCGGACCTGAGAGAACACATCATACCCGTCGGAGTGCGGATAGACTTGATTACTTGATTCACAATGCGCTCTTCTTTGGTAAACAAAACCTAGGGAGCGCGAGGAAGCTGCACTCCCCCTTCAGCACTCGACTGTGGCCAAAGAGCCTCCATCTTACCTACCTCCTTTAAATCCATTCGTGACCCTATAATGTTTCTCTTTCCTGTGATGTAGTCCCATAGCAAGCTGCCCACATTTTTGAAAATATGCATGGAATCCAACAAGTGGTTGACCTGTAAGTGGATCCAATATGGCAACTCGTAGAAAACTGAGAACCGTCGCATTCCATTTGGATGTGATTCTAGGTTTACCATTTTCAGCTCATACCAGCTTGTAGTGTTCATACGTGTTGGAGGTCGTCCAAGAAAACCTTCCCTGAGTTCATGATCCTCCGGCAAGAAAGCGGCGTGTCCTTGATATACCATCTTCTTCATGGTTCGTGACCTTCGGGAGTCTAACTGTGGCCTACACAATGGACATGCATGATAACCTGAGGTAACCAGACCTGTAAGGCGATCCACGACCTAGTGAATACTTGATTGAATGAAATAAAATGTAGATATTACCAGCGAGAACAAAGGTCTGCTCACCTGAGCACTCTCCCAATCCCGGAAAGTCATGCATCGTCCACATGAGAATGGCTCGAATGTTGGCTGACCGTCGACCATCGCGCCTGCTCATATCTTGCACCGTGACCCCCTCCTCCCACAAAATCTTAAGCTCATCGACTAATGGACGAAGATACACGTCCATATTTTTTACTTTGTAGCGGCCCGGGACGAGCAAGCTAAGGATGAGATGTCCTTTCTTCGTAGAAAGCCATGGAGGGATGTTGTAGTTGACAAGCACTATAGGCCACACACTGTAAGAAGTCGAGCGCAGACTGAATGGGTTCACACCATCCATGGCGAGACCGAGCCGAAGATTCCTTGGCTCTCCTGCAGAGTCTGGGAAGGTAGAGTCAATGTGGCTCCATGTGCACAAATCCACTGATATTCGTTGAACTCCATCGGTGGACCTATTCTGCACATGCCACGTTGTGAAGCTGGCCATGGCAGACGTGCGAAACATGTGGTTTATGCGGGGGATGAGCGAAAAGTGTCTGAGAACTTTTTGAGGGATGGTTTTCCCTTGCAAGTCCTATCGATACCTGTGAGCACCACACTTTGGACATGTCTCCATAGTCTCGTATTCATCTCGAAACAATATGCAGTCATTGATACATGCATGGATGTTATTGTAGTCCATGCCAAGCTTCCGTAAAACATGTCGTGCATCATCACGAGACTCAGGCATGGTATTTGCAGGTGGCAATATATGATATTTCAATAACCTGAAAAAAATCATAACACACCTTGAAAAAGCACAAATGTTTGCAATAATACTGTTTAAAAAAAAACAATGAAGCCTGTGTGTAAGGTACCTGAATAACTCAGTCACACTCGTATCGCTCCAACCGTATTTTGCTTGCACACTTAAGAGTGCAAGCAATGTCTTCAACCGAGATACTCGGCACCCATCATATAATGGTATGGATGCTTCCTCTCTAAGCGGGTCAGATGTCTCAACATCCATGGGAATCAATGCATCGATCATTGTCTCCATCTCAGGCTCCAAGATTGTAGGCAGGTCGGGAAGGTTGTCTGTCTCCTCTGGCATTGACGGTATAGATGGGCCTTGCGAGTAGTCGATTGGCTCCTGCAATCCATCCATCACAAGTCCACGAACTCTTCTAATTGGCCGCAAAGGGTGCACTCCCTCTTGGGTCGAGACATCACCCCCCTGGATAGAAAATTTGCCAACAAGACCCAATCTTATTGTGTATGGTTTTCAATTAGCTTGAGAGTACAATGCATGATTAATATTAACTTCAAATTACGGTTTGCTGAAAATCCGCAATTGCCTGATCAATGATCTCAGATTGAAACTCGCCAAATCGTCGTACGTGTTCTATAGACAATCGGCGTTTTCGTCTAATTGCCAACTTGCATTGAGAGCAAGGACATGGGACACGCTGATTAAGATACGTCTCGCGGTCTTGAACAATAAGACCTTCTTCGTTTTCCATCTTATCTACATTACAGCAAACGAGGCTTAAATAGATAGCTTTATGGAGATGTATATCAAGTTGCGAGTTGACCATAAATCTTGCATTGTATATAGTAGTTGAGAGATATTCCGATGTTATATCTCGGCCTTGTATCATGCTCAAGGATTTGTTTGTCCCGGTAGATAATTATTTGTTATATCTTGACTTTGAGTATAAGTAATCCATTTTAAAATTAATGCGCGCAATCTATGAAATTTAATAACTATAGTAATAAAATTTATTTCAATCAATTCTACTCATAGTCATAAGACCTGAGAGAAATTATCCTATACTCAAGTTAAGGGTTTCTTCTTCTATAACAATACTTTTGGGTTCATTTTGATGAAGTACCTTAATGACCATTAGCTAGGGTATCATTTTCTTTTAGTCCTTTCGTTGACTAGTTGGCATGATTTTTAATTTGGCATGCCTATAAAGTTAATACAAAAACAATGAATTATGCATATCACAATTAGATCCCCTACTTGGACATTATGAAGAAATTGACCATTTTTAAGCCATCTTAAAGAGTTACCAATGTACGTGGCCCATGGCAAAGCACATTGCATAACATCATCAATAAGTCTATTATCTTAAATTTCCTTCCCCTCCCTCTCCCTCTCTTTCTCTCCCTCTCTCTCCCTCTCCCTCTCTTTCTCTCTTTCTCTCACCCTCTCCCTCTCCCTCTCGTTCTCTTTCCCTCCCTCTCTCATTTCCTTCCCCTCCCTCTCCCTCTCCCTCTCTTTCTCTTTTTCTCCCTCTCCCTCTCTATCTCTCTTTCTCTCTCATTTCCTAAACAAGCAAAAAATAAAGTGATTTAAACATCCTCCAAGCAAAAGGGAGAGGGAGAGATACAATGCACTCTCCCTCTCTTTCTCTTTCTATCCCTCTCTCATTTCCTTCCCCTCCCTCTCCCTCTCGCTCTCTTTCTCTCTCATTTACTCTCCTAAACAAGCAAAAAATAAAGTGATTTAAACATTAAACAGGCAAAAGGGAGAGGGAGAGAGAGAATGCACTCTCCCTCCTTCTCCCTCTCTTTCTCTTTCTCTCCCTCTCTCATTTCCTCCCCCTCCCTCTCCCTCTCCCTCTATTTCTCTTTCTCTTTCTCTTTCTCTTTCTCTCCCTCTCCCTCTCCCTCTCTTTCTCTCTTACTCTCTCGTTTCCTCTCCTAAACAAGAAAAAAAGAAAGTAATTTAAACATTAAACAAGCAAAAGGGAGAGAGAGAGAATGCACTCTCCCTCTCTTTCTCTTTCTCTCCCTCTCCCTCTCCCTCTCTTTCTCTCCCTCTCTCCCTCTCCCTCTTCTTCTCTTTCATTTCCTCTCCTAAACAAGCAAAAGAGAATGATTTAAACCTTCAACAAGCAAAAGAACGAGAGAGGGAGACTCACCAATCAGATATGGCGAGCGTGGGGCGGCTTCTCTTTGCAATGAGGGCTCCTCCTCTCCTTCGCGAACAATGGCGGTGGCGGCGGCGACGGCGGCAGCAAGTCTTCTTCCTCTCCTTCCTTCTCACAAAGCCTTCACTCTCTCCCTCGCTCTCGCTCTCAAAAGTCGAAGCAAAAGAAATGAAAATGGCGCTCGGGTTTCGGCCGCGCTTTTTTTCTTGTGGCATCGCTATTTGCGTCGCAAATGTGACGCCAATAGCGACGCCGATATCCACCGTCGCTAATGGGCGTCGCTAATTGCCCAATTCCTTGTAGTGAGGGAGCAAGCAAGGCATTTCCTGACATCCCTTAGAGGTCTCAATTACGTTAAAATCCATTCATGTGTCAATGATTGCATCTTGTTTCGTGGGGATCATGCATCTGCACGACAGTGTCCTATTTGTGGTGAACCAAGCTACAACCAAGAGATGAAATCAATGGATGTGCCTCGTAAGGTTTTGCGACATTTTCCTAGTATTCCATGTATTCAACTTATGTCTAAGTGTGAATCTATTGCGAGACTCATGTCATGGCATGCTAGTCACCATTCAAGTGATGGAAAGTGGAGAATTCCTTCAGACACACCAGCTTGGCAACACGTAGACAATTTGTGGCCTACTTTCAAAGAAGAGCCCAAAAATTTAAGATTTGGTCTAGGATTAGATGGAATAAATCCATCTGGCATCAAAAGCACATCATATAGTGTATGGCCAGTGGTATTGATGAACTATAATATCCCTCCGTCTATGGCAATAAAAAAAGGACATGTAATGTTGTCCCTTTTGATTCCTAGAAAATACAAAGTAAAAAACATGGACGTTTACTTAGAGCCTTTGATTGAGGAGCTAGAAACGCTATTATGGTGAGGTATTGAGGTGCAAGATGTGAGTGCATCATTGTCCTCTAGAGATTTCACTTTAAAGGGCATGTTGTTGTGGACCATGCATGACTTTCCAGGCTATGGAGAGTGTTCAGGTAGTTGCATACTCTATTTTATGCATTCTTATCCTTAATCAAATATATGTCATCATTAACCCACTTGTTTTTACAAGTTTAACTACATCAGGATATCATGCATGTCTAATTTGCGGTCCCTCTTTGGTTTCTTCTAGACCGATATGCTTGAAGAATGTTATCTATGACAATCATCATCGTTTTCTTCCTATTGACCACCCCAAATATGCACCCCCTACTAATGGAAGAACTCCACAATCTCTGACCATTCAAGATTGGAAGGACACTTGGACACACGCCAATGATTATCCTCCACTCGGCATGAGTCGGTAACTAGTTTACTTCTTTTGTTTGTCTTTAAAGTACACTCCATTATGAGAACAATAAATAATATATTATTTGTGCCTTAGATTCTCTATATTTTTTCATCTCCCATATTGGACTGAACTCAAGATCAATCACTTGTTGGACCCTATGCATATATTCAAGAATGTTGCCTCTACATTATGGGATCACTTAATCGGGGCTCGTGATTCTGTCAATGTAAGGGAGGATTTACGTAGCATTGGACGTATGAGATGAGCTTGGCCACGCATCGGACCTAGAGGAAAGACCGAGTTACCAAGTGCACCTTGGATGTTGTTGAAGACCAAAGAAAAGATGGTGAAGTAGCAGATATGTAGCTTTCGAACTCCCATAGGATATATGAGATGCCTCAAGGGAGCCTTCATAAAGAAAAAGAAAAGAGGTGTGGAGAAACTATTCGGTTTAAAGTTTCATGATTGGCACAAAATGATTTAGGTAAAGATTTTCATAGCCATAAATATATTAATTAGTGGATTAACTATGTAGACTAATTAACAATGTATGAATATTTACATACAGTTCATTCTTCTTACTAGCATATCCCATTGTGTTTCGAAAGATGTGCGTGATATCATTTACAAGATCGGTGAGCTCACGAGGTATGTACATTTTATAGTTATTTTTTAGTTTACATATTACGTACATCACATAGTAAACCCGCTTGAATTTATGGACAAAACTAATCATTGTTCTCAATTGCATGTTGGTAGATTTGTGAGTTTGAAGAAAATTAATCCAAATACATTGCAAGAGGCTCGAGTATTGTCCATTGAGGTGGTTTGTTTGGTGGAGGAAACTTTTCCTCGCTCCATTTTGACTACTCAAGTACACTTACTCATACATCTAATTGATGAGATTGCAATTTGTGGGGTAGTTCATGCAAGGTGGATATTTTTTCTAGAGTGCTTTATGAAAACCCTAAAAGATTTTGTAAGGCAAAATGCATGGCCCGAGAGAAGCATGGCTGAGGGTTGGTTAGTGCAATCATCCCTTGTACAAATATTTGAATATCTTACTAAAGTGGACTTCTCTTTACCACGACTATGGAAAGATGATGAAGATTTGAGGATGACCTCTATAATACCTCAAGGAAAAGGAAGGAGCAAAGCACTAATGAAAGAGGAACTTCGTAAGTTAAATGTATTTTGTGCGCTTAACAGTGAAGTAATGAGCAAATGGGTGATACTATATAAAGAAGCATTAAGGGCAAGAAGAGTAAGCGAAAGGTAAGCATTTCGTGCTAGACATGGACGTAATGTCCCATATTCAGAACATTTAAGTGCGCTTCCACGTCATATTGATATAGATTGGCTACATGAAGAAATAGAAAATATGGAAAAAGAGGAGACGATGGATATATCACAAGAGGAGTGGGAATATGCACGAGGTTGCTTATCAAAGGTGAGACATACTTATAATTAAATTATCTTTAGTTATATATGATATAATAATTTCACATGTTTCATCTTTGATTAAATCATTAATATGATCTCAACAATGTACTACTAGTGCACATTGTTCAATGCTATTTGGTGTGAAGGCAAACATTTTCGAACTCAACATATAGATGATAAGAGAAATACCCAGGATTGTGGATATGATGCTAGGAGGTATATTCCACGGTGGATTCCGTGCCACGGTGGATTCCGTAAACTTAGATGACCAGGGCTCATACACAAAGAGGATTCTTTGTGCGAGAAGTTGATGGGGAAGCCTGTCCTTTTCGGGTGTTTCATTAATTTAGTGTGTACATGGGTGATTCCATAGCGGGTGATTTCGCAAAATGCATATTAAATTAATAAACGTTTATGAGTTTAGAGTGCGCACTCGTAATAAATTAAGGTTAGGATTTATTTCTAACCAGTTGATTGATTTATGTAGCTGAAGACTGCTAGGTATTCACTTTTGTCGGTTTAATTGTATTATTTGACTAACGATTGTGAATGCTTCAGTTGATGTGTAGAGATAGCAGCAGTGGCGGAGGAAAGCATTGGAGTTTAGCGAGTATTCGACCTTTGGACTATATTTTGATAGGCGCCACGCCTATATTTTGTTATGTCTATTGAGACATTGATTATTGATTATTATTTTGTATGCGCCTATGCGCACAGATATGTTATTTCTATTTGGACATTGAGATTGGGCGTGCCAGACTCTATGGGCACCGTCCATTAGCTTTACTTTCCTATTTTTGTAGAAAGCAAACTCAAAAGCTAAAAGCTTGTCATATTTTTGTAAATTGGGCTATTATTGAGCATGAAGATTGAAATATACATAAAATACATGCTTTGTGAAGCGCTCACACAAGGCATGGGGGAGATTGAACCCAATTTGTCTCTTGCCTCTTGTCGTGCATGCTTTTACATTGTTTTTTGTGCAAAAAGGTAGAGTTCATTGTTCTTGGGGACCTTCCGGGATTCACCACGTGAGCATTCTGCATCCGATCTGCGCACCAGTGGTATTAGAGCGGAGTAGAGATCAAGAGCTTCCAATCGCTACCAATCTTGGGCGAAGGCGGAGCTCCAGGAACAAACGGTCTCTACAGTCAATCTCATAGCGAACCGTCGATACAGGCAGACTTCTGGCGATCAAGAACCCCTGTTTCCACTGTCAGATCGCGAAGGACCAGGCTCTGCAGGCGGAGGACCACTCCTACATCCTCACATACAAGTTGTGAAGAAACAACGAGAAAAACTCTTAATCCTCTTAATCAAAAGCTTAATTATAAAGCTTAAGGGTATTAAAGAAGCTTAGGGCTTCAAAATCTCACCTCGGCGTATCAAGAAGTGCCGCAAAATTTGCGCCGCCTGGGAAAAAACGGCCCCCCTCCCACATGAAATTTCACGCCACCTTGCTAGTCCTCCATTAAGCTTATTAAGCTTAAGCTTAAGTCACTCAACTCTCTGCAAGTCTGACAAGACATACAAGTTGGCAAACTCCAGGTCCCGCACTTCTGAAGTCAAGTTCAGCAAGTCAATTGAAATCAAGTCCTGTAAGTTCTACAAGTCGGCCTAAGTTCAGCAAGTCAGCAACTCTGCAAGTCTGCTAGGTCTGCAACTTTGCAAGTCAGACTAAATCAGAACTGACTAGTGCTTAAAACTCCTAGAAGACTTGTTCCTATTCAAAAACTCTGAACTGGAAAGTTGTTCGTGGCAAGGTGTTCTACCTATCTACAAGTTCGTTGAAGTAATTTCAGCAAACGGATACAGAAATATTGCAGATTTTCTGAAAATAGACAAAGAAATACCCAAAAATACATAGCCTTGTAACCCCGAATTTGAGCTACGCTCATCCCGTTAACCTGATTTTGAGTGAGAAAGGTTTATTGAGTTTTACAGGATGACTACCCCACATATGGATGATCCTATGGCTAAAGAAGACCTACCTGAGCCTACCATGGAACAAAAGCTGGATCTAATCATGCTACAATTGGAAGAAGAGCGAAGGGCTAGGCAAGCATTGCAAGCGCAATTGACAAAACTACAAAGAGCGTCTACCGACAAAGAAGAACTTCAAGCTGAAGATTTGATTCGCCATACCATCGACGCCACTCTTGAAGCACAAACCATTCGCAAGGAATCCAAGATAAGTAAACGAAGTTTCAAGTTTCGCACTTTCAATGGCATACGAGAAGGAAAGACTGTTTTATCATTCATTAGCCAGTTTGATGACTATTTCCATGAGGAAACTTATCCAGAAAAAGATAAAATCAAGTGTGTTACTAATCATTTGATAGACAGAGCATCACTTTGGTGGACTGTAGTACGCAAGAGCATAGAATGTCCTGCTACTTGGGAAGATTTCAAGAAGAAGTTCATGCAGAATTTCCTTCCACCGCAATTTCATGAGAAGGCTATCAAGCAATGGGATTTACTTCAACAGCGAGATCATGAGCCTATTCCACAGTATACAGAGCGTTTTTGGAATGCACTCCTACAGCTACGCATGCTTGAAGACGTACCAGAGACGACACATAAGCGGAAGTATATGTCTGGACTTCATGGACATTACTACGCTGAAGTGAACATGTTCAAGCCTGCTACCCTTGAAGACGCCATCTCACTAGCTCATGACATTGAAGATAAGTTACGCGGAAGAGACAGACGACCACAGCAATTCCAAGCCAATGGTAATTATGGATCTAAATAATTCAATTCCAATTTTAGAAGGTTTAATCCAGGTCGTTTCTCATCACCATCTTTCCGCAAGAATTGGTCTAAACCACCTGCATTACCATCCAATGTCAATCCAAATTCTAAGCCTATTCCACACGCAAATCCAAATATACCCAGACTTCCAGCCATTGCAAATAATGTAATCAAAGCCAAGCCAATAGTATCCTACAAGTGTCACCAGCCAGGGCATCTTGCACCAAATTGTCATTCAAAGAAGCCACCAGCCCAAATCAACTATCTTGGAGCCATGGACGAAGACGAGCATGAGGATATGCCGGATTTCACTGAAGAAGAGGATGATATTACTACTACTTCCGACACTTTACCAGGTATGCCTACTCCACATTCACTGTTGACTATGAAATGTTTGGTGCATGGAAAGGAAAGAACTATCTTGCATGATGACGGTAGTACCCATGACTTTATTTCAGCAAAATTGGTAAAGGAATTGAAATTGCATACAGTACCTACGCATTATCGCATAAAAGCTACATTTTTAGGCACTAGGTACAATGGCACACAAGAAGTACAAGATTTAGAAATTCAAATTGGTTCATATATTGAAAGAAGAAATTTCTTAGTTGTCCCATTACAGTCAAGCGACATTATTTTAGGAATGCCATGGAGACACCAGCATAATCCAAATATAGATTATTCCACGCACACAATGAATATTAATTTTCAAGGAAAATCTATTACATTATATGGTATGCATGCATCTCATATTTTTCCACTGCTTTCGCATACTCAAGCAAAACGTGCACTACGCAAGAATACTAAATCATATCTCATTTGGGTGAATGAATTGCACGCAAAGGAAAATCATATGCACCCTAGGCATAATGAATTTTTTGCATATTTTAAGAATTGTTTTGCAGAAAACCTACCACCAGGTTTACCACCTTCACGTCCAGAAGACCATAAGATTGATTTAATTCCTGGCACACAACCACCTTGCAAAGCACCATATAGGCACAATCAAATAGAGCAAAAAGAAATCCAGAGCCAAGTTGAAGAATTACTAAATAGAGGCTTAATTCGACCTAGCAGTTCTCCATTCGGTGCACCTGTACTCTTAGTCAAGAAAAAGAATAATACCTATCGTATGTGTATTGACTACCGAGCATTAAATAAGATCACTGTAAAGAATAGGTATCCTATACCTAGAGTTGATGACCTTAGGGACAAACTGCAAGGATCTTCTATATTTAGTAAAATTGACCTTAAGTCTAGATATCATCAGGTGAGGCTAGATAAATCCGACATATTTAAGACTGCATTCAGAACACAGTTTGGCCATTATGAATTCTTAGTCATGCCATTCGGATTAACTAATGCACTTGCTACTTTCAGTAGAATGATGAATCGTACCTTTCTGAAATATCAATATTGTGTGATTGTTTTCTTTGATGATATTTTGGTGTTCAGTCAAAGTGAAAAAGAGCATTATGAGCATTTATCATTAGTTTTTCAATTACTGAAAGAAAATCAATTGTTTGCAAATCCTGAAAAGAGTGAATTCTTTAAGATAGAAATAGAATATTTAGGTCATATTGTATCAAAAGAAGGAATTAAAGTTGATCCTAAGAAAATTGATGCAATATTGCATTGGCCTGTTCCTAAAAATGTACATGAATTACGCTCATTCCTTGGTCTTGCTAGTTTTTATAGGAAGTTTATACGTAATTTCTCATTACTTGCTTTACCATTAACAAAACTTCTTAAGAAAGGAATTGTTTATCAATGGACTGAAACTCAGCAGAAATCCTTTGATTTACTGAAACGTGCATTAACTAATACCCCTGTTCTACAATTGCCTTGACTTTAATAGACCATTCTTTCTAGTTGTGACCGATGCTAGCGGATCAGGAATAGGAGCCGTACTAATGCAAGACAACCATCCAATAGCATATTCTAGTTCTAAGCTGAAACCCTCTGAGCTCAAATATTCCACTTATGACAAAGAACTATTAGCAGTTGTACAAGCATTAAAACAATGGAAGCATTATTTAATGGGTTCAGAATTCATGATAAAGACTGACCAGCAAAGCATTAGACATCTACTTAGCCAACCCCAAATTTCTGACCGTCATATCAAATGGGCTTCCTTCATTCAAAGTTTTCATCTTATCATTCAATACCAACCTGGAAAAGAAAATGTAGTTGCTGATGCATTGAGTAGAAGACCTGCAATTCATAATATTTCTATCATATCTTTTGATTCTTTGATTGCTATGAAAGATACATATCACCAGGATATTACTTTTTGTTGGATATGATCAATGCCCCAGCCTCATTAGGTGCTACCAATGATCCATGGTGCTCAAAGTTGTAAGGCCCCCATTATGAGGAGAAGCCAAATGTGAGCCCGGACATTGGTTGAGTCCTGACTTGTATATCAGATGAGGTCTATGTGACCGGATGGCAAAAAGGTGACTGTTGTGGGTCTAATCTTTGGGTTAGACGGAGTGGTTAAGCTGGTAGCAACTCGAGGCACATTGCATTGAGTTGCGTGGTAAGGGAGTTAAAAGGGGCCCTGGAATATTCCCTGGCCGACTAGTGGAGGCTCATATGGTAGGTCGGTCAATAGGCCAACCTAACGACCTTCGCGGGCTTTAAAAGCTAAACCCCTTTGCAGCCATCACTCACTCATCTTTCACCCAGTCAGAGTTGTTGTTCCAGCTAGCCTTAAACTCTTCACCTATCTTCTGTCTAGATCGCCATCTAAGCTTCACAGAGTGGAAGCGCACGGGTGGATAGAGCCATCTTTGTATCAGTTGTTTGGAGTTAAAGAATTTACTGATTCTCCTCTTATCTGTTCTGTACTCTCTATCTCTTTCTCAGATTCTGTTCGCTGCGCCGTGTAATATTTTACACTTTTCATTCTGATTGGCAAAAATTAGTTCAAAATAATTTCATTATTGTTGATTCATTGTCATATTATAATGATGGATTTATGTTTTTTGAAAAGAGACTGTGTGTTACTATTCCATTCCGATCTTTTGTTTTGAATGAAATTCATTGTTCCCCATATCAAGGTCATAGAGGTATCATATCTACATTACGCATGTTAACTGAAGATTTTTATTGGCCGCATATGGATGTAGATGTATCTAATTTCGTTTCTGAATGTTTGATTTGTCAAAGAATAAAGAGACATCATGGTAAACAGTATGGATTATTAACCCTTTGTCTATTCCATCTAAACCTTGGGAACATATTTCTATGGATTTCATTACTGATTTACCAAATACTAAATCTAACCATGACATGATTTGGACAATTGTAGATAGATTTAGTAAGCAAGCATATTTCATTGCATGTAAGAAAACTTTAACAGCATCACAAGCAGCACAGTTATTTTTGAAAACTGTCTTTACTAACCATGGATTGCCAAAAGTGATTATTTCAGATCGTGATTCTAGATTTTGTAATAATTTTTGGATTACACTGTTTGCAAATCTAGGCACAAAGATTGATTTCTCATCTGCATTTCATCCAGAAACAAATGGACAAACAGAAGCCACAAATAGCACCATTTTAGATCTTTTACGTGCATATACTATCTCTAAATCTCATACATGGGATACTCATTTGCATTTATTACAGTTTGCATACAACAATACACCGCACACATCTACAAAGAAAGCACCTTTTGAAGTTATTTATGGATATAGATTATCTACACCTGTTGCATCTTTGTCTAATAGAATTCAGAGTGCTGATGATATTGCTACTATGCATAACAGTATTTTTGATGAGGTTAAGGATATGATTGCTAAAGCCCAACAATCATATACCAAACAAGTCAACAAGAAAAGACAAGCCATGAATTTCAAAATTGATGATTATGTCTGGCTTAGAATAGAAAAGCGTAGACTGCAAAGTGTCGATAGACATCCAGTTGTCAAATTAGCTTCTAGATTCTATGGACCATTTAGAATTATTCATAAGATTAATGATAATGCATTCAAGTTAGAATTGCCATCTCATTGGAAAATTCATAATACATTTCACATTAGTTTATTGAGACCATTTAGAGGCCAATTACCTATCCACCCTGTTTATGAAAACCCACCTTTACTAGAAGAAGAGATTGAAATACTTGAACCAGAAGCCATCATAGACACTGACTACATGACCACTAGAAATGGCTGAAGGTATTCTAGATATCTAGTAAAATTTAAGAACCATCCTGTAGAGGAAGCACAATGGATGCACGCTAGAGACTTAAATGCTTTCTCCACTCTGTTAGCTCCACATTGAGCTAATAGCAATTGAGGTCAATTGCTATCCCACCCCGGGGGTATGATGCCAGGAGGCATATTCCACGGTGGATTCCGTGCCACGGTGGATTCCGTGAGGTTTTACGATGGATTCCGTAAACTTAGATGACCGGGGCTCATACACAAAGAGGATTCTTTGTGCGAGAAGTTGATGGAAACGCCTGTCCTTTTCGGGCGTTTCATTAATTTAGTGTGTACATGGGTGATTCCATAGCGGGTGATTCCGCAAAATGCATATTAAATTAATAAACGTTTATGAGTTTAGAGTGCTCACTCGTAATAAATTAAGGTTAGGATTTATTTCTAACCAGTTGATTTATTTATGTAGCTGAAGATTGCTAGGTATTCACTTTTGTCGGTTTAATTGTATTATTTTACTAACGATTGTGAATGCTTCAGTTGATGTGTAGAGATAGCAGCAGTGGCGGAGGAAAGCATTGGAGTTTAGCGAGTATTCGACCTTTGGACTATATTTTGATAGGCGCCACGCCTATATTTTGTTATGTCTATTGAGACATTGATTATTGATTATTATTTTGTATGCGCCTATGCGCACGGATATGTTATTTCTATTTGGACATTGAGATTGGGCGTGCCAGACTCTATGGGCACCGTCCATTAGCTTTACTTTCCTATTTTTGTAGAAAGCAAACTCAAAAGCTAAAAGCTTGTCATATTTTTGTAAATTGGGCTATTATTGAGGATGAAGATTGAAATATACATAAAATACATGCTTTATGAAGCGCTCACACAAGGCATGGGGGAGA
Organism: Lygodium microphyllum; assembly: GCF_053477565.2. Lineage (NCBI taxonomy): Eukaryota > Viridiplantae > Streptophyta > Polypodiopsida > Schizaeales > Lygodiaceae > Lygodium > Lygodium microphyllum. The sequence goes on from NC_141142.1 coordinate 134,692,639, forward strand.
TTGAACCCAATTTGTCTCTTGCCTCTTGTCGTGCATGCTTTTACATTGTTTTTTGTGCAAAAAGGTAGAGTTCATTGTTCTTGGGGACCTTCCGGGATTCACCACGTGAGCATTCTGCGTCCAATCTGCGCACCAGGATATCCTTGCAAACTTCTAGGATACCAATGGCACCATGGAAGGTTATTGTGGCTTGATCCAAGATATTTTGAAGCTTGACTTTAGGCGATTTTTTATATATGTGCTAGATGTGAAGTGGTTTAAAGAAGTAGTAACAACGGGTGAGCATTGCATAATTAGACGTAATCCAAGTGGTTTTGTAGTGATTGACTCTACAAAATTTGACCAAGGCAAGAATGACACATTCGTACTACCTCAATAATGCCAGCAGGTATATTAGAAGCTATTCATTTTTATATATATTACTTCTTGATACATTCTCAAAATACAATAAATATCTAAGTTGCTAATTACTTTTTATTTTTTAAATGCAGGTTATGTATTACCCAATGGTAAACAATAACCAATGGTGGCATGTTATTCCCATATCTAATCGTTCAAAACCAATATATGGCAATGCTACCAACATAGAGATAGTTGATGGCAATCCAACAATCAATGATGATGCACATGATGATGCCATGATCGATGATATACATGATGCAGTACAAGATGATCCTCGTGAGGATGTTCAAGGAACCGCAGAAGAGGATAACAATATGGTTGCAGATGATGATGAAGAAATTGAGCATATCAATACATCTGACAGTGGGATAGACTTATTTGTTTCATTGCCTATTGGTAACATAGACCTAGAGGTAGATAGTCTAGCAAGGGCTGATCTCATTGAAGATGAGATTGATCATTCATTGTAGTATATATAATTAGCTTTGAATGATTGGATGTATATTTGTAATACTAAAAAAGAAGTAAAGTTGGTAATGTATTCAAACAAATACTAGCTGTTAAGATGTTTGGTCATATTTAGGGACTTTATGAGAAATGAAAAGTATGTGCGTTTATTTTCGCATCTATAGGCGCGTTTATAAACACGAGTATATAGACGCGTTTTGTATACTAGCGTGAATAGACGCGTTGATACACACGCTTATAAACGCGCCCGCTATTTCGCGTGTACAGTGCGCGTCTATAGGGCCTTTCGCTTCTAGTGAAATATGAATTGTGACATGTATATAAAACACTTAAGAATACAATCCATGTCTATTTTGCAAGGTCTCTCACAAAGGACTATCCAAGATGTTGATGATGTTGATAGGGTAAAAAAGTGCTCAACGAAGTCAAGGATATTTTTGGTTAGTATAGGTGACTTTCAAATCATGCTTTTGAACATTTTAAACTCTTGAATATGAAATATTTTCCCTTGAGCAGGTGTAGATATAGATATTCTCTTGTATGCACAACGATTGGGGCTTCAAATGGTAGCTCCTTGTAGCAATTAAAGGCCTCTAAAATGAACATGGGATCACATCCATGCTTGCAATTGCAACATATTGAAGATGGATTTGGAAACTGATCACTAATTCGTGCAAAGCTAGTTGTGGAGAAAGCTCTTTCAAAGTCACAAAAGCAAACTAAGGCACATGCAAGGGTAGTGAAATCTTTTCCTAAACCTGAGAAGAAGAAGAATGTCAACATGCAAGAAAAGCTTGATAAACTATGTCATAAGCAAGCAGAATGACCACATTTCATGTGCCAAGATACATTACATTGTCTTGAGATTGATCAACATTTTCAAATATTGAAATCAATGTCAATCTATGTCTAAGGTATTGATATTGGGTTTATGTAATGCCTCTTAGATTTATGTTGAATTTATCACACCTTTTTCCTAGTATTTGAGCTAGCTCCTTTTAGACTATTCAATTTATGTTCTAAGCTACCTTGCTACAAGATGTAGATTTGATCAAAAGGTAAGTTGATCACCTACATAGCTTTCATGTATAAATATTCTGATCTCGAAGAGGGTTGTTTAGCATGTAGTATGAAGTAAAGAGGTGGATTGCAAAAATTGACAGAGGTGGGGGACTGTTTGGCTCAACACAAGGGCGATTACTGCAATTTGGATAGGAAGAAGTCTAGGAAGAATGGTATTGTTAAACTTGAAAATGAGCCTTTCACTTGTGAAGCTGGCAGTAGCTTAACATTATTAATTTGGGCTTGGTACTACAACAAATGCCTAGAAGAGTTCATTGAGGAAGAGCTGAAGAAGTAGAGGAGAAATACTAAGGAGGTGAGTACAAAAGTGGCTATGTTGGAGGATTGCTGAAAGCTTGTAGAACCCCCAGTCACCCTAGGTGCTTTCTTCCTCAAGATGGAAGATTGCAAAACCCTGAGTTACTCTGAAAAACCCTTAATCTGCCATTCACATCGTTGTCGCTGTCGCCTCGTTTGGACACTGAGGAGGTGAGTACAAAAGTGGCTATGTTGGAGGATTGTTGAAAGCTTGCAGAACCCCCAGTCACCCTGGGTGCTTTCTTCCTCAAAAAGGAAGATTGCGAAACCCTTAGTTACCCTGCAAAACCCTTAGTTAATTTGTCGTTCACATCGTCGTCCCTGACGCCCCATTTGGATGCTGCTACTCCATCAGCCTCACCAAAAATGACAATATCGACCACCCCACGCACATCATTGCCACCAGCCAGCTCTCTGGGTGTTAGACTCTCACTCGGATGGGATAGTAGTAGTCTCACTCGGATGGGATAGTAGTAGCCACACGCTATACATGGGGCATGTGCAACCGAACCGCGGGGAATCCTAGCCCTACCAGCAGAGTGGGGAGAACCTCGACAACAGTGAGCTATGGTGGCTATGGTGCTACGGGCCTTATCCGATCCAATGTTATCGGCTGATTTTACTGCTCGCAACCCTCTTTACGACGAACTGCAAAATACAATTGGACCTAATGGGTGAAAGGGAGAGAGAGAGAAAGGTGTGCATTTCTTGTTTTACCCCTATTACTTTTCTACGGGGTCCGCCAAATGCTTGCTTGGAGAAAACGACAGGTTGAGGGGCTTGGGATCTATCCAGACTGATCTTTTACCACCATCTTTATCTATGGCTGTGTCAAAGCTCTTCTCCCGACAGACATGTCCGTTCCTCTTCTATCCAAGCTAGTGGGAGAAGCGAAGCATATCCAGAACAAATTGCCTGAGCTAGTGCCTATGAGTAAGATCGAGCAATCCGCTATGTGCTGAATTGCGGCCGTTGAGCGTTGACGAAGAGCGGTGGCAATAGAAACTGTCTTGTGCCGAAGGAGGCTATTCCATAAAAAACAAGAGTCACAAGCCACCTATGTGGACATCAAATTTGCTAGTGCAACCTCAGGAATACGGGCAACCTCTAGAGATTACTGTTGTGTTTTGGAGAGCTCGGACACCATAAAAAGTATGAAGACTTGCATGCCAAAAAACCTCAAGAAAACATGCAATTTATTTTTTCTACGATTTGATCAAAGGGTGTTGTAAAGCATGTTGAGGTATTCATCTCTCAATACACATTGTCATCATCTCGTGTTGAGGGATTCAAGAGACGGATCGTAACTATTGGTCACGCTTTTTGCCATTGAGAAGCCCATTTCTTTTAATGTGAGGAGGATGCTCTCCCGACTAATGCTCATCCTGTGCATCATCGTAGTGAGCTATTGCTGCTTCCAAGCATCCCAAGCCGTAAAATCAGCCGCCTCAAATTGCAACAGCCAATCCAATGCATGACCATACACTGAAGATAGTCATTGCCATGGACAATATGGCGACAAGTGCGAGGAGATGTTTGAACGAGGACGAGACATTGCACAGCTAGAGGTGACGAAAGAGAGACGTATCAAACAATGCTGCCGAGGGGAAACTAAATCGAATTATCTGTCGTCAAGAGTTATGTGACATATATGGAGCTGTGGTGCTTTAGTCCGTCCTCGCTCGATCTTAGCAAATTCAAGGAAGTTCGTTATTGAGCACGAAATGATTATTTCTAATTTTAGGGATTGCTTAGAAGATGGAGTGAAGCTCCAAAGTGGTGCAGGACTTGTTAGATTTGCAGAATAACATGGGTCGCAACAAAGAGAAATATGGCACATAGACTCATGGAAGTTATTATATATAAATCCTCTACATCATGTGCGTTCAATGCTTATTTATAAATATCCTTATCTGCGAATTTTTATAGAATAAAACATAACCCTTTTCTATTCAATCTGTAAATAACCCTTTTATACCACACCCTTATATATTTAAAAAATGTATAGAAATGGTATTTTAAAAATACATTGTTTTGAACCCACGTGATGCACACATAAATTCATGAGTAATTTACCTGATCACACAGACAGAACTATGTTTGATCTCTGGCAACAACGATTTAGTCATTGACAATACGAAGACTCACTGAAACTCTTTTCTAAACTATAGAAGGGCAAGGATTGTTTTTGAATTGGGGATATAGTACATGCTCTATCTATGGTGGCAGGAAATAATTGCCTTCAATTTTGGAGTGTGGAGGCTCATGATTGTCAAGGAAGAAGTTGGTGGACCTACTGTGCGTTGAATAGAAGTTTAGAGGAGCATGACGATTTTCATTATCCAAACTTCTGCATATTCAAAATAGAAGGAAGCTAAGACCAAAGAGTAATGTATTTGTGACTTTAGAGAGTAGTCTTTACTATGGAAGATCATTGAACTTAAGGGGCAACTAAAACTGGTGGCTTACCGTAAGAGCATATTAAGCCATTATCATATGTTGAAGACTTGCCACACCATCTTTGTTGGTTAGAGTGACTCATTTATTTGTGCAAGATTCAAATTGGAATGTATTCAAGAAGGCGCTCAAAGATGAATATTTCTTGGAGGATTATGGTATTGCTACGCAAAAGACATTTAGAGAATGGGTCTATCAATCCAACAAAGGACTTGTTGCTTTTGATTTATTGCGTGAGTTTGAAGAACGTTACAACTAATTGGATGCAGTTGACCAAAGAGCCCTAGACTTAGAGAAAGTGGAGTTATTCTTGCAAGCGGCTGATCCTACACTTCAAGGCGAGTTGGGAGAGCTTCTTGAAGACCGTACACAGGCTATGGGATTGAAGATGGATTGGCAAGATGTTGTTGATGTGATTTCCACATTGATGAAGACGCAAAGATGGAAGGCTCACTTACAAAATAGTATGCAAACACCTCTAGTGATGTCTTCTCCTAGCTTCACTTCTCCTACTTCTCTTGTTGCTTCTTCCACCTCTTCTCTTACCTCTCATCCCATGTCTATGCCTACTTCTATGCCTATTCCTGCTGCGGTTGTCAGACAATTTGTCAAATTGATTGTTGAAGACATGGTGGAAGAAGTTTCAAAGAACTTGAAATATCTTCAAATAAAGATGGCCAGAAGAGAATAACAACCACTTCACCCAACTCCAATAATTTCTTTTGGTGATTCCTCATAGAAGATTAGCTGTGGGAATCTTGTCATTGGATGTGGTGTTATGTCCAATACTCTCTATCCCTTGCTTGCATTTGGGTTAGTTGACCATATTTTGGTAGTGGATGCAATTCCACATGCTTGAGGAAGAAGGAGTCAAAGAGGAAAAGTTATAGATTCTAATAGGCTACAAATTTCTATTGATATAACAGAGAATGATGGCATTGTAATGGTAAAAAAGGCCATAGTTCTAAACATTGCTTCAAAAAGAAGGCTGAAATTGGATATGGGAAAAAACAGCAAGGTAACTATACATTTAGTAGTAGAAACAATGATGACATAAGTTAATAGTTGTTTGCTATGCAAAACTTCATGAATACTATGATTGTTGATTGTTTATCAAAGAATAATATATGGTATGTAGATTCAAGTGCCTTTAACTACAACTTCTCATTGGAGGGTGATTTAGAGAGATACACAGTCTAGAGTCTCTAGGCTATATGAAGATAGAGGATGATATGGCTCACCCCATTACTCATGTTCAAAATATTCCTTTGAGTATATAGCATGGCATAACTAAGTACTTAGATAATGTGTTGCATATACCAAATATTACAAAAATTTTAATTTTTGTTAATCAGATGGTAAAATAAGGATTGTACGATGGTCTTGAGTCAAGTGATGAAGAAGATGAAGATATGGACATTGCAAATACTTTTGCAGAAGATAAAGAGATAGCATTGAACGTCGAGGTTGGCGGTAATGAGGATGGGTAGTTGTGGCCCATCCAAAGGATGTGCAGGTTTGGAGGGGGGGATATGGTCGTGATGCTGTGCGTCTATCACTCCAAACCTGAGGGCAAAATTTTCGACCAAGATTTTGGACTCTTAAGTCAACGTCATTATCATTTTATTTTTTGTTGTGTGTTTCTTTTCTGTTTGCATTTGCATGATGCACGAGTACATGTAGTTAGGTTTGGCACAATTTCCTCGATGCATTCATAAATTTTTTTGTGCAGCATCACTCGTTTGATTGTATATCATGGATTGAAAATTCTTTATTTCCTCAATGCATGAGTGATTGGGCACGAACTTCTTTTCCAAAGCATGATCTTTGATAGGGCACATTGTATGGAAGAAAACAAGTTCTGTTTTTGAAAACTCAAAAGGGTCATGTATGTGAAGTGCTCAAGGAACATGCAGAAAGAATCTAAGGAAGAAAATGATCCATCATTCAAATTCCCATCCAACTATGCCAAAGGATGATACTACTCATCCAGTTTGTGATTTGATTGGATATAATACTGAGGGTCAAAGAACAATAACAAATTTGTCCTTCAACTAATGATATAATACAACTATATGGGACTCGTGCCCTTGTAAGAAAAACATTGTATGCTCTATGACAATCCTCATGATAGGGCACAAAGATCACCAATGAACACTTAGTATGCCTCACCGTCTAGTGGCCACCTACATCATTCTACCTACTCAGGTGGCTCTATGATGGATCACTATGACATGGTTCTGGGAATGAATACCTCTTACATTTTGGTTGATCCGACGGTATCACCACAACAGAACGAGGCATAGATGCGCATGTTAGACGTGCAAAGTCGGGCGCGTCTATCATTGCATCTATATGCGCGTGTAAAAGAGTGTGTAAATAGAAGCGAATTTTGCGTCTATATATCCATGCAGATAGATGTGAATATAGATGTGTTTTGAGACGCGTAATTATTTAACCACCTGAAATTGGACTTAATATAATTAAAAAACCAAAGCTAATATTTATTTTTTCTTTGCTCTCTAATGAATGGTAGTTCCTCCAGTTGACAAGCTTGATATAAGTAATTAGCGGCAAGCGACACAAACCTTATTATACAATTAGTAGCAAGCATTGCATGTATCTTGTAATTTCTCTACTTGAAGATGATAAAAACTACTTCCTTTTTATTATAGGAAATTCAATTTAGCTTTAAACTTGACTATTGATTCTTGAGTATGCACATGTGCATATGATATTTTCCATAGAATTAAGATCAAATACACATTGAATCATTAAGCGAATTAAGTATGTTATAGTGAATGATCCATCTCATCTTCAATGAGATCAGCCCTTGCTAAACTATCTACTTCTAGGTCTATGTTACCAAGAGGTAACAAAACCAATAAGTCTATCCCACTATCAGATGTATTGCTATATTGCTCAATAACTTCATCATCATCAACCACATTATTGTCCTCTTCTGTGTTTCCTTGAACATCCTCGCGAGGTTCATCTTGTACTATATTACGCATATCATCCATTATGGTATCATCATGTACATCATCATTAATTGTTGGGGATTGCCATCCGCTATCTCTATGTCGGTAATATTACCATATATTGGTTTTGAACTATTAGATATAGGGATGACATACCACCATCGGTTATTGTTTACCATTGGATGATACACAACCTGTATTTGAAAAACAAAAGCAAGAAACTTAAATACTTATTATATTGTGTATATGTATCACATGTATACATATAAAAAAAATAGCTTTTACATATATACTTGCTCGCATTGTTGAGGTAGTACTAATGTGTCATTCTTATTTTGGTGAAATTTTGTAAAGTCAATAATTACAAAACCACTTGGATGACATCTGATTATGCAATGCTCACCATTTGTTACCACTTCTTTAAACCACTTCACATCCAATACATATATAAAGAATCGTCTGAAGTCAAGCTTCAGAATATCTTGGATCAAGCCACAATAACCTTTCATGGTACCATTGGCATCCTCGAAGTGAGCAAGGACACCACAATCTTGGGTATTTCTCTTTTCATCTATACGTTGAGTTCGAAGATGCTTACCCTCACACCAAATAGCATTGAATAATATGCACTAGTAGTAAAAGATAAAGATCAAACATGTCAATTTATTATATAAAATATAACTAAAAACAAATTAATTGATACTATGTCTCATCTTTGATAAGCAACCTCGTGCGTATTTCCACTCTTCTTGAGATATATTGATTTCTTCCTCTTTTTTCATTCTCTCCATTTCCTCATGTAACCAATCTATATCAATATGACATGGGAGCGCATTTAGATGATCTGAAAATGAGACATTATGTCCATATCTGGTGCGAAATGCTTGTCTTTCACTTTTTCTTCTTGCCCTTGCTTCATTTTATAATGTCACCCATTTGCTCATTACATCACTATTGAGCACACAAAAACTATTTAACTTACGAAGTTCTTCTTTTGTTAGCACTTTACTCATTCCTTTTCCTTGAGGTATTATAGAGGTCATCCTCAACTCTTTATCGTCTTTCCATAGTCGTGGTTGAGAGGGGTCCACTTTACCAAGATATTCAGAGATATAAACAAGGGATGATTGCACTAACCAACCCTCAGCCGTGCTTCCCTCAGGCCGTGCTTTTTGCCTCACAAAATATTTCAAGGTTTTCATGAAGCACTCAAGAAAAAACATCCACCTTGCATGAACTGCCCCACAAAGTGCGATCTCATCAATCAAATGTACGAGTAAATGTAATTGAGTAGTCAAAATGGAGCGAGGAAAAATTTCCTCCACCAAAAAAACCACCTCAATAGATAATACTCGAGCATCTTGCAATGTGTTTGGATCAATTTCCTTCGAGCTCATGTATCTGTTAAGATGTATTTGACAATTGTTTATTTTTGTGTAGAAATTCAACCTCTGTTCACTACACGATGTATGCAATATATAATGAAAAAGTACAATGTATACACACCTCACAAGCTCTACCATCTTGTAAATGATATCATGTACATCTTTGGATACACAATGGGATATGCTAGTAGGAAGTATGAAATGAATGTAAATAATATTCATAGATCAAATGATTAGTTGAGGCAAAAGTTATCATACCCCAAAGTCTACACATAGTTACTCCACTAATTACTATATTCATGGTTATAGATACCCTTACTTGAATCATTTTGTGCCAATCGTGGGACTTAAAACTAGATAGTTGCTCCACACCTCTTTTCTTTTTCTTTATGAAGGCTCCCTTGAGACATCTCATACATCCTGTGGGTGTTCGAAAGCTACATATATGTTCCTTCACTATTTTTTTCTCATTCTTTGACAATATCCAAGGTGCTCGGGGTAGCTCAATCTTTCCTCTGGGTCCAATGCATGGCCAGGCTCATCTCATTCGACCAATGTTATGTAAATCCTCCCTTAAATTGACTAAATCACGAGCCCCTATCAAGTGATCCCATAATGTAGATACAACATTTTTGAATATGTGCATGGGGTCCAACAGGTGATTGATCTTGAGTTCAGTCCAATACGAAAGACAAAAAAATATAGAGAACCTAATAAACAAACAATATATTATGTAAACAAATGATCATGCTAAATACTTTAAAGTCAATCGAGAGAAATATACTTCTTACCGACTCATGCTGCGAGTGGAGGGTGGCTGTCGGTATTAATCCATCTCTACTTTCAATCTTGAATGGCTAGAGATTGTGGAGTCATTCCATTAGTAGGGAGAACATATTTGGGATGGTCAATAGGAAGAAATCAATGATGATTGTCATAGATAACCTTTTTTAAACGTGTTGGCCTAGAGGAAACTAGAGAGGGACCGCAAATAGGACATGCATGATATCCTAATGCGGTTAAACCTGGACAAATAAGTGAATTAATAAAATGCAATTGATTCAAGTCTTGAATTTCAAATATAGAGTTATATACATGTACCTGAACACTCTCCATATCCTGGAAAGTCATGTACGGTCCACAATAACATGGCCTTCAAATTGAAATCTCTAGAGGATGCAGATGCACTTGTATCTTGCACCTCAATACCTTCCCATAAGATTTCTAACTCTTCAATCAAAGGCTCTAAGTAAATGTCCATGTTTTTTACCTTGTACTTTTTAGGAATCAGAAGAGACAACATTACATGTTTCTTTTTAATTGTCATGGATGGAGGAATATTATAGTTCACCAATACCACTGGCCATACACTGTATGATGTGCTTTTGATGCCAAATGGATTGATTCCATCCATACCTAAACCAAATCTCAAATTTCTTGGCTCTTCTTTAAAAATGGGCCACAAATTGTCTATATGTTGCCATGCCGGTGTGTCTGCAGGGATCCTCTATTTTCCATCACTTGAACAATGACTAGCATTCCATGATATGAGCTTTCCAATAGACTTACACTTGAACATAAGTTGAATACGTGAAACAATAAAAAAATGTCACAAAACCTTACGAGGCACATCCATTGACTTCATCTCCACTTCGTATCTTGATTCACCACAAACAAGACACTCTCGTGCGAACTCATGAATCCCATGAAATAAGACACAATCATTGACACATGCATGGATCTTGACATAATCGAGGCCTCCCAGAGATGTCAAGTAATGTCTTGCTTGCTCTCTCTTAGTTGGCAATTTGTTTTTCTTTTGGAAGAATTTGTGATAATAACCTATATATATTTTTAAAAGTGAGTTTAAAAACCACCAATATATATTTGTGTCTGATTTCAAAATAGAACAATTAATTTTATGATTCATAAGCCAAACTGAATTGATACCTACTTCAATAACGCATTCAAACTGACATTACTCCATCCATAAATTGTTTGCAAGTTAAGTATCTCGAGGGACGCATGAAGAACACACTATGTATAACCGTCATACAACGGAGTAGATGACGCTACGTATAGTGGGTCATTTGACTTCGTAGAGTGACCTTCTCCCCGAATCGGTTACGAAAATAGATCGTGTACCATGTTGTCCAAAATCTCATCCTCTATAACTTGATGGGGCATTTCATGAGCTACTATCATGATCCTCAGTCTCCACTCTTCTTGAAGACTCTGCCTCCTTGCGTCGACGTTTTGCAGCCTCTCGACGCCCGGGAGGGAGCATCTGAGAATGTGGCACCGCATCTTGCTCAACCACAAAAGGGAGTTACATGTACGTTAATATATATTGAGTAACATAGACTAGCAATATTAGTGTTAAAAACAATGAATACCGATGATTTTTCTCAGTCCCATTCTCCATACATGCTGAGGTGTGACATTGCAACTCGACGTGCTCAAAAAATACACCCTCGACAATGATCACACATACATTTAATTTTTTATCGTAGCCATGCATCTCGATTATGAAGACGTAATGTTTTATCCTCACTTGAGGATGTGCTCGCTAACTCATCACCATGCACTGCACTAGGTGATGACGACGATATGATTAAACCTAGTTCATGACAACATCAAATTTGTTATTAATATGTTTACATAAAAACTTCAAGGCGTATTGATTATTCTAAGATATTCAATTTTAAATACACAAAACTTATCATAAATACATAAAAACTTATGATAATAAGAACGTACTATCAAAACTTATCTTAAATACAAAAACTTATGATAAAAACGTAAGCACGCTAAAAGCACGTCTATATTTGCGTCTAACTGCGTGTCTATATTTCCGTCTATCTGTGCATCTAACTACACGTCTATTAGCGTGTTTATGTGAACTTAGACGCGCATATACACACAAAAATAGACGCAAACGTCAAAATTCAAAAGATACAAGAGAATTCTTTTCAAACTGTGCCTTTCCTATGTTTTTTGCGCGTTTTGAAGCTCGAGTTCAACCGACATGCATTCTACCTCCATTAGTCTCTTCATGACTCACCTCCTCATGACTCACCTCTTCTTTCACTTCAAAGAGACAAGAAGGGAAAGAAGACAAATAAAGAGAAGAAAGCCAAGGAGAGGAAGAAAGAGAGAACAAAAGAGAGGAGAACAAGAGGAACAAGAGGCAAAGAGAGGAGACAACAAGCAGCAAGCATCAAGGGAGAACAACTCACCAAGGAGAGGAAGAAGGGGAAGGAATTAGCGCCACCACTCGTCCACACCAAAGACCCAAGGTGAGTCCTCTCTCTTTCTCTCTCTCTCTCTCTCTCTCTCTCTCTCTCTCTCCCCCTCCCTCTCTCTCTATTTCTATATTAGGATCTATGATTGAAGTTTTTATATTACAAATAAATCATGGATGGCGGTTGTTGGATTGAGAGCGGCCGACATAGCGTGTAGATTCCAGTGCAGACGCAGACATAGACATGCAGCTATGTTTGCTGCCATCGCGTCTGCAGGCACGTGTATTCTGCATCTCAGACGCGAGAATACACGCGGTATGCCTAGAAGCTTTGACTTCAGAGATGCATCTAAGAGCGCACCTATTCTACATCTTAAACGCGAATATACACGTGCTCCTTCCAAAAGCTTTGACTTCTGGGAAGTGTCTGCGAGTGCGTCTATTCTACGTCTCAGACGCAAATATACACATGCTCTGACCAGAAGGTTTGATTTCAAGGAAGCGTCTGAGAGCGCGTCTATTCTGCATCTCAGATGCGAATATACACGTGCCAGCTCTGATAAAAAAATAAGTTTTTATTTTTGGAATTGTACGAACATGTTACACAATAGTACAATTTACACAATGATTGTAGTTTAGCAAATTTGTCTTATTCCTGTGTTTTGTTTGCAGATGTCACATCTTGGTTCATCTAGCAATGACCCAGATTTAGAGCGCATGAATGATACGTTGGGCTTGTTCAGCAGAGGGGTCAATGCTTTTTTTGGAGGTTTTTCTAGTAATGAAGACTTCATAGGAGAGATGACTAGACACCTTGGCCGCTCTTCCACAGCAGACGAGGTGTTCAGGGCCATGTCTGGAACGCCTCTAATATCTTTGCCTGACACTGCTTTCCAAACACCAAATGTTCAAACTCCAATTGCAAGTACTCCACGTGCAACACTTGTACATGCATCGGCTGAAGCATAAGCGTCAGCCGACACACGTGCATTTGCGAAAGCACGTGCATCCAGCGAGGCAAAGGGTAGTCGACAATACTGGTGGCAAGCGATCACCCTCACCAAAAGATCACGTAGAGGAGCCTGTACACTAGTACTATAGAGTTACAGATACTGGTGGCATCTTCCATGATGATCACGTAGAGGAACCTATACACCAATACTATAGAGTTACAGATACTGGTGGCATCTTCCATGATGATGAAGGAAGGGATGTAGTGGCGTACATGAGGAGCGTTGTGCATGCGACGTATAAAGATTTTTTCGTTTACTTCAAGAATCAGAAAAGCGGCTTGTGGCAGGAGGTGTTGAGGGTAGTCCATAGGAGATACTCAAATCCTAAGGGTCAGCGATTCTCGGATGATTGGGGATTCACAAAGGTGAGGGATTTGCTTCACAACAAAAGATCCCACCTCATGACACGTGCCAGGGAGTCACTGCGGAGAAAAGAGAAGGGGCGTGGAGCCTATAGCCAACCACCTATGTGCCACCGCATAGAGTGAGAATGCCAAGAAGAAAGCAGCAGAGAAAGTGAAGAGTTGCCAGCACGCAGAGGTGCGACGCATCCAAATGTGGAAACCATGGGATCATCACATTATGGATTGGGCGATAGAGAGTCGTGGGAGGCAGATTTTGTAAGTATATTTTGATTTCTAGTTTTTTAAAACTTATATTTTTTTCAATTCTTTATATAATTTGTTTTAATACATTGTGTCTCATAATTGTTTTTATATATCATAATTGTTTTGCAGACTACTATCGTTGGTAGGATACCTACTCCTAGAGAGGTAGGTTACCATCGAGGCCATAACCGCACAGCCACATAGTTTCACTTCTATGAGGAGGGTCTCATCATTGAGGAGCAATATAACCGGGCTATGAGGATTCGACAGCCAGAGGAGATATGTTTTTCTTACTTTTTTATTAAAAGTATAGCTAATTATAACTTTTTCTTTGCAATTGTACGTAAGCAACCTTGATCTTTTGTGTGTGTAGGCGAATCCCGATGTGGAGCATAGCGAGGAGGGGGATAGTGACGCTAGTAGTGATGGTGGTGCTAGCGAAGATGTTTCTTCTTCAGATAATTAGTAAAGGAACACCATACCTCCTCTATGACCTTGTTTCCTTGTATATCTATTATCCATCTTTGAGCTTACTGCTTGCGGCCACGCTTTAGGTCGCAAGCACTTAAACTCCGCATGTAAATGCGTTTTATATATAATGAATACATAAATTTTTGTTTTCAATTCTCGTGCCTTCAGATCCATTGTGTTTTTTCCAAATGCACAATTTGATGTATAGGAGGTGGAAAAAAAACCAGAGAGCTCTCTGGTTTTTTTTTTCCAATTCTGTGTTTCGCGTCTATTTGCGCGTCTAAATTGCAAAAAACGCGCGTCTATAATCGCGTCTAGAATGCAGAATACATGCGCTCATGTACGCGTTGTATAATTCAAATTAATAAAAAGAAATTAAATATCTTTAAAAAAAAAGAGATTTTTGATTTTGTGTTCGCGTCTATTGAGGCTGTTGTGCCCGTTTAATCTTCCATGTAGACGCGCTTGTAGACGCACAAAAGAAATTGAATAAATAATAATTTGGTTTTCATATGCGCATTTATTGATGCGTGTATATGCGCGTCTAAAGCGTGTCTATTGGTACGTGTGGGTTTCCTTATACATGCGACTATAGACGCGAAATAGTACAGCACAAATAAACGAGCTTATAGACGCGCCCGTAAAATTTTCTCTCAATTCAAAAATCACGTCTAAAAGTGTCTAAGAGGCCTTTTTGTTGTAGTGTATTGCTAAAAGAGGGCTTATGAAATGTCCTACAGAAATTGATATAATTATTGGAAGGGGTGGCAATGTGGTTTGTAGATAATGAATGGCAAAGCTCTTGTTTGAAATCTACCAAGAATTTGTGAGCAAATGGATGAAATAAAATCTCGATGTAACATACTAAAACATTGAACCTTTTAGTTCAGACAAAGAGAGGATGATGGTATTATTGGCAAAAGTATGGCGACACGCTAACATAAACTCTGATGTCAATCAAAGAATATTTTTTAATCTCTCTGCGAAGGATGACAATATTTTGATCGATGCTTTTTGAAGCTTTATTAAAGCTTTACAAAGCGCCAACGAAAAAAAAGAAAAAAGAAAAGTAAGACGAAGGGTGACAGAGAACGAGGATGAGGGGGTGGTGCTGATTATTTAAGATCAAGTGAGGAAATGGAACAGGGGACGACGTAACGAAGCACTCAAACGGACGTGAAGATGTTCGAAGAGAAGTAGCCGAGGAGCTCTGCAACGGGATGAGAGAAAGTCTGCATTGAATCATGCTGGCGGGAGCCGAACTTCGAAGGAGAAGATGGACCGGTGAACCTGGCACACAAAGACGAGTTGAAGAGCTTGATGACTACCTCGCGGTCAGTGCGCATGATCTTTGCCACCATCTGCATCTATGGCCATATATATATATCGAAGCTCTCCCTCCCTCCCGACTTGTTTGTTCCTCTTCTCTCCAAGCAGAACAAACCGCTTGAGCTGGTGCCTGAGTAAGATCGAGCAGTCCGCCATGTGCTGAACGAATTGCGGACGCTGAGTGTTGACGAAGAGTGGTGGCGATAGCAACTGTCTCGTGTCGAAGGAGGCTATTCCATCAAAAACAAGAGTCGGAAGCCACCTATGTGGTCATCAGATTTGCCAATGCAATCTCAGGAATACAGGCAACCTCCAGAGATTATTGTTGTGTTTTGGAGAGGTCGGATACCATCGAAAGTATGAAGACTTGCATGCTAACAAAACCTGAAGAAAACACGCAATTTGTTGTTTCTGCAATTTGATCAAAGGGTGTTGTAAAGCATGTTGAGGGATTCATCTCTCAATACACGTCGTCATCATCTCATGTTGAGGGATTCAAGAGACGGATCGTGACTATTGGTCACGCTTTTTGCCATTGAGAAGTGCATTTTTTTAAATGTGAGGGGGATGCTGTCCTGGCTAATGCTTATTCTGTGCATCATCGTAGTGAGCTGCTACTGCTTCCAAGCATCCCAAGCCGTAAACTCAACTGCCTCAAATTGCAACAGCCAATCCCATGCATGACCAAACACTGAAGATAGTCATTGCCATTGACAATATGGCGACAAGTGCGAGGAGACGTCTGAACGAGGACGAGACGTTGCAGAGCTAGAGGTGACGAAGGACAAGACGTAGCAAACAACGCAGCCGAGGGGGAAGCTAAATCGAATTATCTGTCGTCGAGAGTTATGTGACATATATGGAGCTGTGGTGCTTTAGTCCGTCCTCGCTGGATCTTAGCGAATACGAGGAAGTTCGTTATCGAGCACGAAATGATTATTTCTAAGTTCAGGCTGTGGATATATATGAGCACGGGCCCCACAGATTTTGACGGGTTCAGCCCGTACCAGGTAATTATGGGTCCCACAGATTAAAAAGGCCCCTAAAATGAGATTTGGGCTCTCCTTGATTGACTCCCCGAGTTTTGAACCCTGCACCTTGTCTGTCAGAGGCAGACCCTCAGAACCATGCGCCCGTGTGAGAAGACGATGACAAGCTTGCATCATCCAAATTAATTATTCAAATAAATATAGAAATTTAAACGACCGGCAAGTCATCGAGAGAGAACCGACACGTCTGCAAAAATCAGGGGCCCATATTGATATTTATCTTCAGCCCTAAGTTCAGGGATTGCTTAGAAGATGGAGTGAGGCCCCAAAGTGGTGCAGGACTTGTTGGATTTACAGAAGAACATGGGCTGCGACAAAGAAATATATGGCACATGAACTTGATCTTTGGTGACAGCAATTTAGTCGTTGACAATACGAAAATACGCAAAAACTATTTTCTGAACTATAGAAGGGCAAGGATTGTTTTTGAATTGGGGATATAGTACGTGCTCTATCTATGGTGGCAGGAAATAATTTCCTTCAATTTTGGAGTCCGGAGGCTCATGATTGTCAAGGAAGAAGTTGGTGGATTTGTTGTGTGTTGAATAGAAGCTCAGAGGAGCATGATGATTTTCATTATTGAGACTTCTGCGTATTGAAAATAAAAGGCAGCTAAGGCCAAAGAGTGATGTATTTGAGACTTTAGAGAGTGGTCTTTACTATGGAAGATCATTGAACTTAAGGGGCAACTAAAATTGGTGGCTTACCGTAAGAGCATATTAAGCCATTATCATATGTTGAAGAGAGCGTAAGGAAGTGAAAGAGAAGACTTTACTTCAAAACTGAGCAGGAGTTGCATCAACAGAGTTAGCACCTACTCTTTCAATCAATCTAAATGTTTCTCTTTCCTATTGTGAGAAGTAACATCCCTTCGGATTTATATTGTATAACGACATAGTAAGCTTTTGAAAAAGCAACAATTGTTATCATTGAACTATATATGCTCACCCATCAATATACTCCTTAATTTCAAAGAAAACACATGTAAAACCTTAGAAGGATTCAATGCTCATAATGCAATCATGTGTGTCTTCAACGGAATATTTTGCACCCTCTTTCAGATTTCATGAATTCACCTTAAGTTGAGTACTCTTCATTATCCTTTACTTCCATCTCGCAAAGTGTCCCTGTGACAAGCGACATTCATGAACTCCCGCGCGAATCCTGTGCAACACCAGGGCTCGTGCATAAGGTTGATTCCTTGTGCAAGAAGTTGACGGGGACACCTATCCTTCTCGAGCATTTTATTAGTTAATGTGCACGTGGGTGATTCCACAACAGGTGATTTCAAAAAATTCATATTAATTAATTAAGCTTTTATGAGTTTAAAGTATGTACTTGAATTACATTAAGGTTAGGACACTGTTTCAATCTATTTTAATTATTTTACTGAAGATTGCTAGGTGTTCACTATTGTTTATTTATTTTATTTATAAACAATTATGAATGCTTTAGTCGATATGTAGAGCAAGTAGTGGTGGCTTTGGATAGCAGTGGGCGTTAGGGTAAGTCAGAGCGTAAATCTCATAATTATGATTAGTTATGTTAAGTATAATATATAATATTATGTGTTTATATGATATTGTATTATTAAAATTGTTACTCTATTTGTAAGTTATAAGTTTAAACTTCTTTACTAATAGTTAGATCATTGTCCT
The DNA here is from genome assembly GCF_053477565.2 of Lygodium microphyllum. Classification (NCBI taxonomy): domain Eukaryota; kingdom Viridiplantae; phylum Streptophyta; class Polypodiopsida; order Schizaeales; family Lygodiaceae; genus Lygodium; species Lygodium microphyllum. The sequence continues at coordinate 134,711,084 of NC_141142.1, forward strand.
TAGTACTATTAATTAATTTATTTTTAATATAGATTATTTTAGAACATAGGATTTAATATATATTTTTATTGAAATAAGCTTTTTTTATGAAATACCTTGCTATTTTCTTTATGTGGTTAAGTTTTAGAAGGCTTTTCTAGCTTTCTTTATAAAAGCAACAGGATTGCGTGCAAAACAGGAGAATAGAGTAAAAACTCAGTTATTTTGTTTATCCCTCATCTGAAATCGGAATTCAGAGCTTCAAGAGTCATTTTAGGGATTTGGCCACACTCTGGACACGATGGTGATATCAAAACATCAACATTCAGAGCACATAATTTTTGCAACATTTGAAGAATGTTATAGGATACCTCTTGACTCTTAAAACTTTGTATTTCAATTGATATTTGTACATTCTTTGTAATTATATGTAAGATACAAATGCAAATATCCATGTAAAACTATAATATGTAATTAAGAATGGAAAACTATGGCTTTTACCATAGGGGAGATTGGGTCCAACCAATCCTGTGTTTTTCTCTTGTCTTTCTCAATCTATTGAGTTATTCAAATCCTCTTATATATTATAATGTTGTTTGTATTTAATGGTTAAGATGCTTGATTTGCTAGATTTTTCACGTGTTCTGCTTTGTAACAATGGTATCAGAGCTTGGCTACACTCCGAGTTTTCAATTGTATAATATCATTGTATAAAGGTGAACACTGTGGAACAATCCCAATCTACAAGACAAATCACTATATATAAATATTGCAGCTGTATTTCTCATGTTTTGGACAACCTTATATGCATAGTTGATTGACTCGAATTGATCTAATTTATTCTTCTCTGAATTTGAATTATAGTATGAACTTGGCTATGCAAACATGATATTATAACCAAAAAGCTTTTGAAGTTTATTTCATAGTAAATCATAGCTTTATTTTATTTTATAAAAGTTTCAAGTTTAAGCATATTCAGTCTTTATTTATGTAACAGGCTACATAGAAGAGGCATTTGAAAGTCATCTAGCTATTGCATATGCTTTACCAAAAAAATCCTCTCGAACAACTATTTTTCAATACTTTGGAATATTCTTCAACTTCCTAATTCTCTTGCGAATTCACACTTTCTAGTAAAGATAGAGATCTCCAATCAAGGTAAGCTAGGTAAGTCTTTTACTATTTTCTTAGTTAAATTTTTACTTACTACTAAACTAGAATAATAATTTTATTTGTTATTGTCGATACTTTGAGTATGAGACCTAGCATTCAAGATAGTTTTGTCTTATCTTTTGACTCTCTTACTCCCATGAAAGACATCTATGGCACTAACACTAGTTTTTAATCTTATTAGAATCAATTGTTTTTAACCTGGGGGTATGATGCTAGGAGATATAGTCACGGTGGATTCTGTGAGATTTTACTGTGGATTTTGTAAAATTTATTTTTTGATCGACGCTCGTACATAAGGTGGATTCCTTGTGCGAGAAGCTAATGGGGACGTCTATCCTTCTCGAGTGCTTTATTAACTAATGTGCATGTGGGTGATTCCACAGGGGGTAATTTAGTAAAATTCATATTAATTAATTAAGCTTTTACGAGTTTAGAGTGCGCACTCGAATTAAATTAAGATTAGAACAATGTTCTAACCTATTTTAATTTTTTATAGCTGAAGACTGTTATACATTTACTATTATTTATTTATTTTATTTATAAACAATTGTGAATGCTTTAGTTGATGGGTAGAGTAGGTAGTGGTGGCTTTGAATAACACTGGGCGTTAGCATAAGTGCAAGGGTAAATTTCATAATTATGATTAGTTATCTTAAGTATAATATATAATATTATGTGTTTATATGATACTGTATTATTAAAATTATTACTATATTTGTAAGCTATAAGTTTAAACTTTTTTTGTAATAATTAGATCATTGTCCTTAGTACTATTAATCTATTTATTTTTAATATAAACTATTTTAGGATACAAGATTTAAGATATTCTTTTATTTAAATAAGCTTTTTTTATGGAATACCTTGCTATTTTCTTAATGGGGTTAAGTTTTAGAAGGCTTTTCTAGCTTTCTTTATAGAAGTAATAAGATCGAGCTCAAAACAGGAGAATAGGGTGGAAAGTGGGTTTTTTCGTTTGTCTCTCATCTAGAATCGAAAATCAGAGCTTCTAGAGTCATTTTGGGGATTTTGGCATACTCCGGATGCGATGATGATGTCAAAATGTCAATATTCAAAGCACATAATTTTCTACAGCAACTGCAGCATGTTACGAGATACCTGTTGACTCTTAAAACTTTGTATTTCAATTGATTTTTATACTTTCTTTGTAATTATATGTAAGATAAGAATACAAATATCCATGTAAAACTATAATATATAATTAAGGATGGCAAACCATGGCTTTTTCCATGAGAGACTTTGTCATGCTGCTCTGTATCCGAGGTGTGGAATCCACCAAAAAGTTCGTGTGTGTGACATTCGTGTTTTGTGCATACCTAGTCATTGTGTTTGCATTTTCCTATGTGTGTGATGTTTTTTCCCTATATTTTTTTGTACCTATTCGGATAGTACCCGTATTTTCTTTAGCCTATGTGTGAATGATTGCATGTGAATGTGTGTGTATTCAATCAAAGTCGAGAAACCCACACTTTAGTGAGTGCAAAAGCCCTTGCTTGTTCTAATTCAAATATGCTCTGTGTGAAAGGGGATAAATAATGATTGGAGAGAAGAAGCTTCTATAAGCTTCTAACAAAGCTTGAATAGAAACAAGCTTTTTTGGAATGCACTGCTTTTTGGGGGCATGCTGAATGTGTTTTGGGAAAGGCAGTGGCCATCTAAGACAGGAGCAAGGCTTAAGGAGAAAAAGCAATGTGATTGCAAGGATGAGGGAGCCGTGTTTAGCAGATGGGCTAGCTAGCTATTGGGGGGAACATACCGAGCAGAACGAAAAGCGGAGTTTAAGGGGGGTTGGAGAAAAGCATCAGGGCAGATCGACATGCTTTCTGAGATGGAGTCAAAGCCTACAAATGAGAGAAGAAGGCAGCTTCGCATTGGCACAGCTTCTTCATGACCAGATCCTACTTTACGAGAAAAAAAAATACACTCTCTTGATGAGCATATTTGCTGTGACCAGAGACGGCAATGTTTCACATTGATAGCAACATACGTCAAACTGGAGGCTTGATTAAGCTATTAATTTTGGGAGGTGGTGCTAAAGAAAGAGTACTCAAACTGTGTGCAGGAAGGCAGTTGATGGTTATGAGGAGAACTCGACACCTCTTGATCACCTCAAGATGATGAGTCAACATATCAAATCTAGATACTACATCATTCCAGCCATGATAGGACTAATCTTTGTAGTAGCCCATCTCACTACAACAGAAACTAGGCATAGACGCGCACGTTGGATGCGCAAAGTCGGGCGGGTCTATCAGAGTGTCTATAAATGCGTGTAAATAGACACAAATTTTGCGTCTATATATCTGCGCAAATAGACGCTAATATAGACACGCTAGCAGACGCACAATTATTTAACCACCTAAAATTAGCAATTCACATAATTGAAAAACCAAGTTAATAATTATTTAACCACCTGAAATTGATTCTTGAGCATGCACATGTGCGCATGATAAAAACCATAGAATTAAGAATACACATTGAATCATTGAATTAACAAAATAGAGTTAATAATTACTTTTTCATTGCTCTCTAATGAATGGCAGTTCCTCTAGTTGACAATCCTGATATAAGTAATTAGCGGCAAGCGACAGAAACCTTACAATTAGTAGCAAGCATTGCAATATGTATCTCGTAATTTCTCTATGTACTTGAAGATGATAAAAGATACTTCCTTTTTATTATGAAAAATTCAATGCTTGCTTTAAAATTGACTATTGATTCTTGAGTATGCACGTGTGCGCATGATAAAAAGCATAGAATTAGGAATACACATTGAATCAATAAGCAAATTAAGTATGTTACAGTGAATGGTCTATCTCATCTTCAATGAGATCAGCCCTTGCTAAACTATCTACTTCTAGGTCTATGTTACCAAGAGGTAATGAAACAAATAAGTTTATCCCACTATCAGATGTGTTGCTATATTGCTCAATAACTTTATTAATATCATTGACAATCACATTATTGTCTTCTTCTGTGTTTCCTTGAATATCATCGCAAGGTTCATCTTGTACTATATCACGCATATCATCCATTATGGTATCATCATGCACATCATCATTAATTGTTGGATTGTCATCTGCTATCTCTATGTCGGTAATATTACCATATATTGGTTTTGAACGATTAGATATAGGGATGACATACCACCATCGGTTATTGTTTACCATTGGATGATACACAACCTGTATTTGAAAAACAAAAGCAAAAAACTTAAGTACTTATTATATTGTGTATATGTATCACATGTATACATATTAAAAAATTAGCCTTTGCATATATACCTGCTCGCATTGTTGAGGTAGTACTAATGTGTCATTCTTGTTTTGGTGAAATTTTGTAGAGTCAATGATTACAAAACCACTTGGATGACGTCTGATTGTGTAGTGCTCACTATTTATTACCACTTCTTTAAACCACTTCACATCCAGTACATATATAAAGAATTGTCTGAAGTCAAGCTTCAGAATATCTTGGATCAAGCCACAATAACCTTCCATGGTACCATTGGCAGCCTCGAAGTGAGCAAGGACACCACAATCTTGGGTATTTCTCTTTTCATCTACACGTTGAGTTCGAAGATGTTTACCCTCACACCAAAGTGCATTGAATAATGTGTACTAATAGTAAAAGATAAAAGATCAAACATGTCAATTATTTATATAAAATAAAACTTATAGAAAAAAATTAACTGATAGTATGTCTCACCTTTGATAAGCAACCTCGTGCATATTCCCACTCTTCTTGAGATATATTAATTTCCTCCTCTTTTTCCATTCTCAATATTTCCTCATGTAACCAATCTATGTCAATATGATGTGGGAGCGCATTTAGATGATCTGGAAATGAGACATTACGTACATATCTAGTGCAAAATTCTTGTCTTTCGCTTTTTCTTCTTGCCCTTGCTTCATTATATAGTGTCACCCATTTGCTCATAATATCACTATTGAGAACACAAAAACTATTTAACTTACGAAGTTCTTCTTTTGTTAGCACTTTACTCATTCCTTTTCCTTGAGGTAGTATAGAGGTCATCCTCAAGTCTTCATCATCTTTCCACTTGGAGCATCTCGATGCCCGGGATGGAGCATCTGAGGATGTGGCACCGCATCTTGCTCAACCACAAAAGGGAGTTTCATGTACGTTGATATATAATTCGCGTAACATAGATATGCAATCTTAGTGGTAAAAAAAAACTATGAATACGGGTGATTTTTCTCGATCCCATTCTCCATACAAGCTAAGGTGTGACATTGCAATTCGACGTGCTCGAAAAAAACACCTTCGACAATGATCACATATGCATTTAATTTTTCGTCGTAACCATGCATCTCGATTATGAATACGCTGTCGAAGGGCTTTCGAAAGCAAAGTCGCGAGCACAGAGGACTTTGAATAATTTCAGGATAGAAGACCAATCAAGTGAATGTTGTGTGTATGGTTCAGTCTTTAGAATAGAAGGGTGAAATCTTGCAAATCCAAGTATTTGTCCAGTTCATCTTATGAGATAATTGACAACTGCAATTGAGGCTCCTATAACAGAAACACCAAGAAACAAGCCCGTTTTGTACCTATGATGGATGTCATGAATATGATAGAACCTCCATTATTGCTCTATTATCAACTGTACAGGCTATAAAGGATGCGGTTGAGAAGCTGAACATGGATGAATACAGGAATTGGATACATAGCTCAGAAGCTCCTAGTTCACTCAAGAAGCCATGGCAACAATATCACAAAAATGCAGCAAAGATCACTGCCAAAATCAGTAGCACTTCTGGCTTTGTCAGCCTCATGCATTCTTCTAGCCCATCAATCTGACTGATAGAATTATTCGACAACCAGAGAACCTTAAGATTCGTAAGGTGGGATATATTCCTGATATGTTGTATTCTATTGGTGTGCAAATAAAGCTCCACAAGCCTTGTGCAATTCTCTAGACCTTGAATTCTTGATACTCTTGTGGAGAGACAAGAGAGAGCATCTGCTTAAGACTGCCCATAGTCATGCTGGGTGAAGTTCTGGTATTGCCAGCCCAAACTTTGCCTGATTGATGCTGTCAAGTGGCTTGCAATGATCAGTGAGCTGTTGAATTGTGCTACTTATGCTTTTGTAAACATGGTACTTTTGAATTCTGTTAACTCTGCTTAATAAACAGGGGACTGCTTGTTCATTTGATTCATCGATTTTCTGCATTGGGGCGACCAATTCGAGTAACCAAAACATCTTAAATCTCTCTGTTTTGATTTCTGTACCATCTCTAGTCTCTGAATCTGAGATTATGCTCAGATGGAGCAATCGTAGGGAGGGACGATAGAGTTGGTAACTCTGTTACAGCAGCTGTTGCAATCCACATTTTCTCTTCTCATCTTTCTCGTGATCTGAGCCACGCTTGTGATTTGCTGTGATGATCTCCTTCACTCGTTTTCAGTTATTGAAATGTCACGACAGAGACACACTCTCCCGTTGTCAAAAGAGAAATCAGCTTGCAGCCTTGTCCTTCTTCTCATCCGATTCCTCCACTGTGTCCTCTTTTTCAACAACATCTCCTCTTTTTTTATCATTGTCTTCCTCTGCAGATTGATCCGTCGTCTTTACGTCCTCATAACTGTGTTTGTTGAAGCCTTCATCCCTCTCGTCCTTAGCTCTGCAACTTCTTCGTCGATATTCGACCTCTCTTGTCGATGCTTCGTCGTTGCAGCCTCCACTTCTGGCTTCTTAATGTTATTGTTCAATAGTCGTTTCCAAATCACGGAGAGAGCCACCCGCAGAGAAGATTCGTCTTCCTCTTCCCAAGATGAGCGGCCATGCTTTTTTTATGTGCCTATCAGAGTGTGTCTTTCCTCGGTCTCGCTGCTAGAGTGAAAGATGCGGCAACGTCTTGTGACCGATCTCAGATTGTCAGGAAGAAATTTTACGCTTTAGCACCTCCATCATCGCTCGTGGTCCAAGGCAGGGTAGTTCTAAAGCTTGAATCCAACCTTTGTCAAATCAATATGTCGACGAAGATCATAACAAGAATAATGACAATATATCTGCAGTAGGTCGGTTTCTCCTGAAATTCTTCGATCGCCGGTCAAGGAACACGTCGAAGATCACCAGGAAGTTCATCCCCTTCCTCTTTAGTTCCTTCCGCCTCTGTCACTCTCAATGCAGAGCTCGCCCCTTCCAGACCAGATAATCGCACCTTCTCCTTCTCAGACCAAATGACGATGACCTCCTTCCCCACTCTGTTCCTTCCGCCATAGGCCCTCGTAAAGCGGCCTTTTTTTTAAAACCAGAAAAGCCGCCTACTTCGCAGCATACTCTATACAAAGAGTATTAACTAGAAACAGTTTTTGCTGCAATGCAACGTAAGCGTTAATGTTTTAGCACTATAGGCTTCACACCTCCAAATAGGGTGCTCAAAATACTCTGCATGTAGTGTATTGTAAAACATCTAGAAAAGGTTTGCCGATCTAATCCCTGCAAAAACTCATGAAATCAATCACGCAGCAGCTTCAACTCTTTTGGCCGGCCGCTATAGGTCCTGCTGGCGAAGGTCCCCTAAAACCAATTGTAACTCTGTCATGCACACACAAATGGAAAGGAGTAGGCTTAATGTTGTTTCCACGAGAAGAGCAGCAATGCCTACAAACATCTGTGAACATGTGATTCTCACTTTCAAATGCTGCCAATCCTTGTTGCACCACACCTCACATCTGGGAGAGAGCTTGCTGAGTAAACTGCAGCTGGCCAAGATCTTGAGCCTAGAAGTTTAGATCAGAGCTGCAACTTGCCAAGCCAAAATCCTAGTAAGTCCACCATAGCAACATAGTGCTTCACAGTAGGAATAGTGCCATACACCCTAGTCATGGACTCAAATAGCTGAATTCCCTTGTCAACATAGCCAAGGATAAGGGAACTCCAAAAATACTCATTGCGTTGTGGCATGCAGTCAAACGTGTGCTGAACATCAGGCAAGCTCCCACATTTGGTATACATATCCACCAATGTACTTCGATTTGCATCTCTTGGAAATAGTTTAGACCTTCCTCACAAAGCCCATAATCGGCATATCTTGAAATAAGTGTAGCCCATGAGATTGCATCTCGAGTTACCAATCTACCAAAAACTCCCTGTTATTCTACAAGCATGTCACATTTAGCATACATGTCAACCAGAGCATTGTTGATTAATTCCTCTTGCTCCAAACCCTCTTCACTATATTTCCCGCATAGAATGAAAGAGCAAACATAACAACTAAGTATGTACAAAGTATCAAATCACACACATAACTTTTGGGTGGTTTTAACACCTCGAATGCGCAGCAATACGACAACACAATGTTTCATCCTCACTTGAGGATTTGCTCATTGACTCACCAGCTTGCACCGCACTAGGTGATGACGACGTCGACATGATTAAACCTAATTCATGACAATATCAAAATATTTGTTATTCATATATTTATATAAGATATTAATTTTAAATACACAAAAATCATCATCTTAAAACTTATCTTAACTTATCAAAACTTAACAAGAATTCACTATCAAAACTTATCTTAAAAACAAAAAATTATAATAAATCCCAAATGCGCGTCTATATCCGCGTCTAACTACGCGTCTATATTCGCATCTATCTGAACAATAGATGCACATATACACGCGAAAATAGACGCACACGTCAAAATTCAAACCATACTTAAATCATTTCTTTTCAAACTGCGGCTTTCCTTTTCTGCGTTTTTTGCGGTTCTGAAGCTTGAGTTTAGCTGACATGCAATCTCTTCATGCCTCACCTAGTCTCTTCATGCCTCACCTCCTCATGACTCACCTCTTCTTTCATTTCAAACACACAAGAGGGGAAAAAGGAAAGCCAAGGAGAGAAAGAAAGAGAGAACAAGAAAGAGGAGAACAAGAAGAAGCAGCAAGCAAGCAAATAAGCATCAAAGGAGGGTAATTTACCAAGGAGAGGATGAAGGAGAATGAGAAGCGCCACACCAAACACCCAAGGTGAGTCTCTCTCTCTCTCTCTCTCTCTCTCTCTCTCTCTCTCTCTCTCTGTTTCTCTCTTCCTCTCTCTGCTCTGTCAATGTATTTAGGATTTGTGATTCCATTATGTATTGCATTATGTAAATCATCAATGGCTGTCGTCGGCCTAAAATCGGCCGACCGAGCGCGTTTGCTAGCGCGTCTACCTCTCAGTGTAGACGTAGAAATAGACGTGCAAAAATGTTTCCTCTCAGAGCGTCTGAGGGCACGTCTTAGAGCGCGTGTGCTAGTGCGTGTGCTCTGCAATGTACACGCGATAATACATGCGCTGCATAGAAGGTTGACCTGTAGTCTACACGCGATTATACATGCGCATTGACCTGGGATGCGCGTCTGGCAGCACATTTGTGCTGCATGTTAGATGCGCAAATAGACGCGCTAGACAGAAGGTGAACTTTGGAGCGCGTCTGAGAGTGCGTCTAACCTGCAATGTAGACGCAGGGATACACGTGCCAGGTCTCCCAGTTCTAATATTAAACAATATATTTTTACAATGATGAATGTGACCAATTTCATGTTTTTGTTTATCAGTTTTTTTGTTTAAGAGAAGCATTAGCACTTAAGTGTTATGCTCAATGTCTAAAGAAAGCTCTTTGAAAATGTAGGTAATATATGATTTTTTAATGAAAATAAATTTGTCTTTTTCCTGTGTTTTTTTTGCAGATGTCGTATCCTGGTTCATCTAGCAATGACCCAGATGTGGATCGCATGAATGATACATTGGCCTCCTTTGGCAGGGGGGTCAATGCATTTTTTAGAGGTTTTCCTAGTAGGGAAGACTTCATGGGAGAGATGATAAGACACCTTGGCCACTCTCCCACAGTGGATAAGGTGTTCAGTGTCATGTCTGGGACGCCTCTGGCGTCTTTGCCTGGCACTACTTCCCAGACTCCATATGCAGGTACTCAACATATAGGTACTCCATATGCAGGTACTCCATATGCAAGTACTCCATGTGCTCCACCTGCATCGGCTGAAGCACAAGCATCTACAGAAGCTCGTGCGTCCAGCGAGGTAGAGGGCAGTCGATAGAGAGGGAGGAGGGAGAGTCGAGACGAAGGACGAGGGTTTTGTGGGGGTTGCCTAGGAGGTGGCGAGCGATCACCCTCACTAGTAGATCATGTAGAGGAGGTTGTACGCCATTACTATAGAGTTACAGATGCCGGTGGCATCTTTCATAATGATGAGGGGAGGGATGTAATGGCGTACATGAGGAGCATCGTGCATGCGATGTATAAAGATTATTTCATTGCCTTCAAAAATCAGAAAAGCGGCTTGTGGCAGGAGGTGTTGAGGGTAGTCCATAGGAGGTACCTAAATCCTGTGGGTCAGCGATTCTCGGATGATTGGGGACGTATAAAAGTGAGGGATATGCTTCACAACAAAAGATCCCACCTCATGACATGGGCTAGGGACTCACTGTGGAGGCTGGAGGAGGGGCGTGGAGCCTACAGCCAACCACCTATGTGCCACTGCGTAGAGTGGAAGAAAGCCAAGAAGAAAGCAGCTGAGAAAGTGAAGAGTCGCCAGCACGCAGAGGCGCGACGGATCCAAATGGAAACAATGGGATCGTTACATTACGGATCGAGCGGCAGAGAGTCATGGGAGACAGAGTTTGTAAGTATATTTTGATTTCTAGTTTTTTAAAATTTATATTTCTTTAAATTCTTTATATATTTTAGTCTAATATATTGTGACGTCTAATTGTTTGTATATCTCTAAATGTTTTATAGACTACCATCGTTGGTAGGACACCTACCCCTAGAGAGGTAGGTTACCATCGAGGCCATAACCGCGCAGAGACATGGCTTCACTTTTATGAGGAGGGTCTCATCACTGAGGACCAATACAACTGGGCCATGAGGATTGGACAGCCAAAGGAGGTATGCTTTTCTTACTTTCCTTTTAAAAGTATAACTAATTATAACTTTTTCTCCACCTTGTCTATGTAAGCAACCCTGATCTTTTGTGTGTGTAGGCGAACCCGGATGTGGAGCATAGCGAGGAGGGGGATAGCAATGCTAGTAGCCATGGTGGTACTAGCGAGGATGTTTCCTCTTCAGATTCGTAGAGGAGCACCATACCTCCTCATGAGGTCTTCTTTTCTTGTATATGTATGATATCTCTTTGAGCCTACTGCTTGCGGCCACGCTGTAGGTCGTAAGCACTCAAAACTTCCCTTGTAAATGCTTTGATATATAATGAATACATGGACTTTTACTTTCAATTCTCGTGCCCGTAAGATACATTGTCTTTTTCCCAAATACACAATCTGATGTATGGGAGGGGGAAAAAAAAACCAGAGAGCATGTGGTTGCTTTGCTCTCTGGTTTTTTTTTCCTAGTTCTGTTCTGCGTGTCTATCACCGCGCCTAAATTGCAGGTAATTCGCGTTTATTCGCGCGTCTATAATGCACACTACACGCGCTGCATTATTCAAATTAAAAAAAGAAATTAAATATATTTTTTTTTAAATGATATTTTTTATTTTTCGTTCGCGTTTATCAGTGCTTGTAAAAGCGCGTCTACCAGCGTGTCTATATGCGCGTGTATATGTGCGTCTATTGCGCGTCTATTTGTGCATGTAAATTCGTTGATACATGCGATTATAGACGCGGAATGATAGACGCGCAAATAAATGGGCGGATAGATGCGCCCGTAAGTTTTTCTCTGTATTCAGAAATGGAGTCTAAACGTGCGTCTATGAGGCCTTTTTGTTGTAGTGTCTAAGGGTTTTTTTAAATTGATCGAGTTCTATTTCACGGCTTTTATGTTGTTTCCTCAAAATGTGATGATGCTGAGACAGGGTGGTGATATCTTGGGAGGCCAACTTGCTGCTGTAGAAGGGCCATGAGATTGTCTTGGTGCCAAGGGCCTCATGCAAAAGGTCTTGGCTGATCATCGCTTGTGGTGAGAGAGAAGAAGAAAACAGGGAGATAGAAGAGGACTGGGGAAAGTAATTGGAGAAAAAGCATCCCAAAGAGTTGGAAGTTTCATGAACAAGGTGGCGCATGACGGAAGGTAGATGTTGGCCTATCTTCTTGTTGAGAGTGGATGAAGAGACCGCAATCGTGTGAAGGGAAGGAGGGAAGAGGAGGTGAATTGGACCTGCTACATGCCACAGAATCCTTTTCTCATTGCAACTAAGACTGTCAATGTAGAGGTTTATGTATTTGATTATAGTACCTGAGGTCCAGCTGCCTCTTGAACACATCGAGCTGAGCGATGCCAAGCAGTATGATGACGATCGAGGCAAGTTTGGGGGACTTTGACTATGCCAATGGAAAAGTACAAATTACACAGCTAATAAATCATCAAGGGGAGGAATCGTGCATCTTCAATTTCTCTTCCTCTTTCTTTGTTCATCGAGCAGGCCATCTATCTGCGGTAGAACAGACCTTCAGTGCATCATCGCTCTGTCGCACGGTCTATTTCCAAGTAGTTCAAGGACATGCGCTAATGGCATGGAAGCTCTTTCAGTAGTGTCTCGTTTGTCACAGTCAACAATTGCAGCTAAGCTGTCAAGGCCCAGTTTTATTAGGAAGCTATTCCATCATGCTTTAGAGGATCCAGATTCCAAATCTGCTCTAATACATTCTTTGACTGCATGCATCTCGTTACTAGACCCAAAGAAGTATGTGTTGGTTGGCATAGGACAACATATTCTTGATTCCTTATCATCACCCACAAGTCCTAATCTTATTGAGGGAATGTTGTAGAGGCTAGGTGGAGTCTTTACTCAATAGATACACATTTACACTTGAAGAACTCTTGGATGAGGATAAGTTAATTCAAGAGTGCAAATCACACACGACTGACAAATTTGTGATTAAGTGTTGGTTTCCAAGGTTTTTTTTCTTGAGGATCAAGAGTAGTAGTAGTTGTGGAGCATGGAGTGAGCATGAAGAGGATGCAAGAAGAGGAGTCTTTGAGGCAGATCTCAATTACAACAACTTGTGCAGTATGTGGTTGAAGAACCACCAGAAGGGGTAGACACTAAGCGAGCACTTAAGTTCCCTTTCATTGCTTGTGAAATTTTTACTTGTGAAATTGAGGTCATCTACAGAACAATGGTGGAAGATGAAGAGTTAATGGATTTGCTATTTTCCTTCCAGGATTCGGAGAGGCCGCTTGGGTTTCTTCTTCTTATACCTTGTATTTGTTATTGGTAGAAATAAAACAGAGTCTTGGCATCATTTTCTCGTATTGCTTATTCACATGATTGATCTTCTATCTTGAAAGTCCTTTGTGGATGCGACCTTGTTTTCGAAAACCCTTCGACATCTTTGGTGAACATGACGTGAAAGCGTTGCATTTAAAAATTTCAAGATTCGAGATACTTCAGCATAAACTTCAGCCCCTTCTACGATTCCTAATTTGTCCACTACTTCAACTCCGTCATCGACTTTTGCTTCAAGTACTTCTACAGATGATTTAAAGCAGATTTTGCAGAACATGTCTATGTATATGCAACTTCAAAATCAGCAAACACAATTGTATATGCAACAGTAGTTGCAATTACATCAACAACAGTTGTCTCAACAAAGGCAACTACATTCGGAGCAAGAGAATGCAATCAACGCAACTAAGGCGATTGAAGCAGTTGAAAATGAAAAGAAGCTATTCGATGGCCGTAATGTATCGGCTTATTTGAAGACATATGAGATTAGGATGGGATTTTCTGATGTACCGACAGGACTTATGAGCAAATATTTTCTTCGCGTTGTCACACCCACCTTGAGGGTAAGAGTGAGTGATCTTTTCCTTTGAAATTAGCATTGGCAAGATTTTAAGAAGGCCCTCAAAGATGAGTATATTCTTGAGGACTTTGGGATGGCTACACGGCAGTCATTCCGAGAGTGGGTCTTCATGCCAAACAAAGGTCTAGCTACTTCAGAATTGATTTGAGAATTTAAAGAGAGGTATAGTCAGCTTGATGCCACTAAACAAAGAGCATTGGATATTGAGAAAGTTGAGCTTTTCTTGCAAGCTGTAGATCTTGCTCTTCAGGAAGAATTAGGAGAGCTTCTCGACGAAGCCTATGGGTCTTAAAACAGATTGGTAGGATGCTCAAGATGTGGTATCACGACTTTGACCAAGAGGCGGATATGGAAGTCCCACCTATAGAATGGATCTATGACTCTAACATCGTCTTCTGCTCCTATGCCTACTTATACCCCTATCATTTCTTCTCTTCCTCAGCCAATTACTTGGCCTATGCTAGTGCCTATTGTTTCTAATCCTCCCGTTCCTTTTGTTCCTAGACCGATGCCAGCTCCTTCTGCTCCGAAATCATCCGCTTCTTTGGTTCCTTCCTCTCTTGATGACATAATCAAAGGCATAATGTATTTGACACTAGAGTCAGTTAAAGCAAAATTGGTGGGAAAATTAAAAGTGCAGTTTGCCTCAATTGCGCCTACTATTTCTTCTAGTGCACCTAGGAGAGATCGAAGATGTATTTGGTATGATAGTACCGACCATCAGCATTCCAGGGATTGTGAATCTTTTCAAGATGCAAGGAGGAAGAATTTGGTATTTTGGGGACAAGATGGCAAGATTTGGTTGACTGAAACAGGAGCTCCGCTTGCTACCAATTTTGGAAAAGGCAGTAGTGGATGACATGGCTGCGTGTACTTCTTATGTAGGAGCTAGAGGAGATGCCTCTCCATATGGAGTCCAGATTGAGAAAGGGTCAGAGAATCAGTCAGCATTATGGACCTATGTTATAGAGACAACAACCAAGGGAAAAATCCAGCAGACTGTTTTGTCTAGTGCAGGTTCTAGCATCAGATCTGAGATAGATTGGGATTCGCCTGTTGACAGGTACACTATTTATGCCTACTTGGCTAAATCTTAAGGAGCAGATGTACTTGTTGAGGAGAAGCGTAATAGAGATGAAGAGAATCCAAATGCAGCTAAAAAGACTAGAGGGGATGAGTTTGTTACTCCACCTATTGCAGGGCCATCTTCGAGACCAAGGCTAGAACGGCAAATGGAGGATGCTAAGAAGAAAGAAAAGAGGCAGGAACCTAGACAGAGAAGATACTTGGCAGTGAGGTGACTTTTACTATTTTTGAGGTTTTGGGCATCTCGAAAAGAGAGTTTCAAGATCAGTTCCAAGAAGTCATGAAGAGAAAAAGACATACATTGCCTACTACTGATACACAAGGAGTTTTGATTGGGGAGTTGGATGAGGATGAGGATGAGGTTATGGTCAAGAATGCTTCTGTTTTTCCGTAGACAGAGAAGAGGGTTCAGCCTATGCATTATGCTGAAACTGATGAGCCTATATTGGTATCGCGCAGTCACTTTTCGCGGAGTCATTGGGCTAGGGAAACTACAGAAACAATGGTAAAAATTGGAGAGAAACAGGTGTCTTATGTTGCTTTGGTGGATCATGGTTCAGAGATTAATTTCATAGTTCGCGAAGTTTATGAAAGTAATAGATGGCCTATGGATGTAGAGCATAGATGGCATATGAGAGCCGCCAACAACACTGTAGGTGATTTGTATGTTGCATGTCCCAGTGTCAGAATTTCTATTGGAGATGTAAAGGAGGATTTTCATTTCTTTGTGCAGGATTCATGCGCTTACCCCATAATCCTAGGACAGCCATTCATCATAGAGATGCGCATGGAGCCGAAAGTAATGGATGATGGGTCTGCTCTTATGCACGGATTCGCAGTAAAGATGGTATGAGAGCAGTCCAGTTTATGACTGTGTGTGTAAATCATGCTAGAAATCGGGATACTCTTCGAGATGCACCTTTGCCCACTGCAAGGGATTCGGATTTTCATTAGGTACCGCTGTCCTACGAGACGACGGTGGTACAAAGAAAAGGAGATTGGAGTTCTTGCCTACTGGTAGCAGTGTTTTCTCCTCCAATTTTGTTGGAATTTCAGCAAACAGTTCAATGAGTTATCACAAGATTTGTGTGTTGCCTAGAGCTGCCAGGTAGTACATATGCAAGAAGGAGAAAGATTTGAAAAATGCAGGTATTTTAGAGGATGATGAGCATATACATGGGATGTATGATAGTATGGTTTGTGCAGATACGATGATAGAGATGGAAAATATGCTGAAAGCTGATATGCAGAGTTGTCCGAGTAATGTATCAGTATAGTCCTTGGACATGTTTAATGAAATTTCAAATTTTGTGTCACAGATAGAGTCAGAGGCTGAGGTGACTCAACAAAAAGTATTGAGTGCTAAAGAAATTCAACAAACAGAGTTTTCGGCTGATTATGATTAGCCTACAACGACACAAAAGGCTCAAAACTTTCAACCAACAGAGTTTATTGTTGAAATATTTCAGCGTCCCGAGTTTAGGGCTGTTTCTATGCAGTCCATAGAGTAGAGGGCTGAGGATATTCAGCCATCAGAGGGCAGAATTTTTGATTTCCAGCAAGATTTGAGTAGTGAAGAGGATCATAATGAAGCCAGGGTTGACAAGAAATGCAAGACTATGGATAAGAAGGTGAATCCGGTAGTAGCTCGA